>NC_092811.1:51789713-52131588 GCF_040954645.1 Diabrotica undecimpunctata
TTAGTTATGTATCTGCGGTCCTATTAGTCCAATCATGACGTTTCGTACCTTAAATGATAGAATTTAACTAATATAATACAATGAGATATAAAAATTAAATAGAGTAGCTTGGCAAAAGGGCCTTAGTTATGTATCTTCGATCCTATTAGTCCAATCGTGACGTAAAGTACCTCAAATGGTACCATTTAACTAATAGAATACTACGACGTACAAATCAAATACATCAACACTAAAAGGACTATAGGTATATATCTTTGCTCCTATATATGTTATGTCAAAAGAGGCTTAGTTGCGTAAACGAATTAACGCACAGAAGTGTGTGGCATATTACGTGACAGGATTATTAGCGAATACCATACGATTACGTCATACATCTCTTTGCATACGTCCACTTTTAGTTAACTACTTAGTATGTATTCAGTACTTTGCTTTACGGTTGTTGAGGCATTAACTCTTAAACAGAAGAATGTTAAAAATCTTGAAAGCTTTGAGATGTGGTGCTACCGCCGTATACTAAAAATAAGTCGGGTGGATAAAATTACAAATGAAGAGGTAATACGCAGAATAAATAACGATCCTGAAGTTATACTGAATATAAAAAAGAGAAAACTTGAATAGTTTGGCCACCTGATGAGAGGACAAAAGTACACATTCCTACAAAATATAATGCATGGAAAAATCCAAGGACGCAGAAATCCAGGCCGTAGAAGAATGTCCTGGATGAGAAATTTAAGAGAGTGGTTTGGCTGTACCACTAACGAATTATTCAAAACAGCAGTAAATAAAATTAGAATCGCCCCAATGATATCCAATCTGCGATAGCAGAGGCACTCAAAGAAGAAGATATGATAAACTCGAAAAATCTCCAACGTTCACTGTTAGACATATGCCTCCCGTTCAGTATACACATTTACTGCTCCTTGACGCTGTGACGAGAATGAGATAGGATTTAACAAATAGAATGACAGAAAACTAAAATAGACAATGTGTCAAACGTGGAATGCGTCGCAGAACGTGAAATATTAGCGTAAAATTATATGATGCCATAGACGGTTCTTTAATACCCAGCAAACTCGCTTTGTAAAGTTACATAGCAGGGATCTGTGCGAGAAAAAGTCGATCATTCGTTTTATAACCCAAAGGGGACCATAAAATATTCAACGTTAAAATTTGACATAATGTAACGGTATGACAAATCTTTTTTCTCCCGCATGTGCTTGCCTGTATACCTATACAAGGGGAGTCGTGCATAACCTTTAAGTTGATCGTAATACATGCAATAAAACATAAATGCACATAAAACTGCAACAACAAGTATGTTGACGACTTGGGTTAGTTTATACAGTGCATTCCGTACGTTTTTTAAACATGGTTAGGAAATTGTTGACTGGAGGCTATTAAAGAAGTTCTTAAAATAATTGCGGGTCACCGCCTTTTCTGTAAATGGAGTGAATATTGTTATCGATTTAATTTTTTTCTTCAGTTGAATAATTCCTGCTGGTATTTGGTCTAAGCTTACTTCTTTTTCTCATTCAAACTGTTTCATAGCTAATTTTACTTCCTCTTTATAGTGCTCTGTTCACCTGTTTTGGTAATTTCGGACTATTTCATCTCTTATAACATAAAACAGTTGTTTCAGATATCTTTATCGCGTTTCCTTTTTTTTATGGATGAATATGCTGCCGTTTTCATCTCCTACTATTTCATATGGAGCTACACGATTCACAATTCCAAATCAAGAAAAGACAAATAACACTCCGAATTATATTATACAACTAATAGTCGAAAAATAAAGAGCAAGAGGTAGATAATCAGAAAATTAAGATGAGCGCTACATGATGTACGCAATGCCACATTTGAACACTACATTAGTACATTGTCTAAAGAAGATCATTCACTATGGATAGCAACAAAACACTTAAAGAGACCTGATCAATACAACCCACCAATTAAGAAAGATGACGTTAGTTGAGGGAGATCAGACCAGGAAAAAATGTCAACATTTTCAGAATACCAGATAATAATAATCAAGCAATAGAACACTGAAAACTTTTGTTTTTAACTGTACGCCCGTGAATGACTTATTATTTTTTAAATAACACTTAATATTGCACTTTTTTATTGTATTTTTTTCATCTTTCAAGATAATTCTTATAGGAATATATTTATTTATAACATACGGTCTTATGGGAACAAGAGTTGCAGTAAAAGATTTTTCTAAATATAGAATGTAAACCATATTTCTAATATATTTGTGAAAAAGAACCAGTTTATAATATTCCGGACGACGTAATAAAACCTTATTTTAGACTATTGGTCGATGAATTGAAATCATTGTTCAAGAAACGAATTATTCATGTGCAGATGTTTTACTATAAAAACATGTACAACCAAAATCTCGATTAAAAAAATTGCAACCAGTTACTCACGATGAAACTTAACCCCATTATTGATTTTACAAGTAATAAAATGGGTCGACAAAAGACCAATTTTAATCCTTACAACATTTAAACATAATAGTTATATCTTGGTTTAATCAGATGAAAAGAAAAATTATACACAAGTACTAAAACCACAAACTATTCTCGATTATAACTTGATGAAAAAGAGTGTTGATTTTAGTGATTAAGGGGCTTCTTACCAAAGCCCAATACGCAAAATTCTGAAGTGGTACCGGAAAGTGGCAGTGGAATTAATATTTAATACCGCAGTAGTAAATGCTTAGTTGCTAAATAATAGAAAACGTAAAAAAGCGACAACCTATCCTTGAGTTCAGACTGGAGTTCGCGAAGGCATTTGCAAATAAAGAAATGTTGTAACCCTCACAAACAGTTACACCCAAAAATACCATCTCAGGCAAAGCGATGTAGATAATACAAAGAGAAGAAAGTGTACAAGATGTAACAAAATTTTAAGAAGAAGCATGACTAGTAGAAAGGACGATAGAAAAGTTAAAAAAGTTAAAACATACTCTGAAGAATGTGATGGCAAAACTGGAATATGTCTAGTGTGCTTCAATGGAGCACATTAAAAAACAATTTTACTTATACAGGAACTATTATTGAGTAAAAACGTATTATACCTCAAGTGGCCTTATAGTATTGGAAGTCGTAAGTTGATAGTTTTAGTAGAACATTTTAATTGTTAATTACCTCCGTAAAAGTGAGTTATAGTATTTATAAAAAGATGGATGTAAATAATATGCCTTCGACATCTAAAAAAGCTAAATGTGAATATAAACGTAGATTGACCACTGCTGAATTACAATCATTGTTAGAAGCATCTGGCGAGGACGATGTAGATTAAATGAATGGTGGAAGTGACTCTGATTGACTCTGACGAAATATTTGCACAAAGTCGGTCAGAAAAATCGAGGACTGCGTTTTGGAAAGAAACAACACAAACAGAATTTAAGACTTTTCTCGGACTTATGTTCCATATGGGGACAATTAAGATGAACCGTCTGAATGACTACTAAAAAAGTATGGGTAACTTCTATAATAGTGTTGACTTGACTAGATAATTGCTCATAGCCCATATTAAGAAATAAGCGAATAGATAATCCTCACTTGTCAAAGAAACTGAAAAAACGTGAAGTGGTCTAAAAACTAAAAAGTCCCCTATTCAAACTGGTTTTTAATAAAAAATTTAATAATATGTTAAAGTTTTTTTAATATACCCTAAAACTAAAAGCGAAAAGAATCGATTGCAAGTTACAAAATACTTGTAGAGTCATACTGTTTGGACAAGTACAGTTGTTTAAATAATCGCTTTCTGTCATAAACAAATTGAATAAATTGTAAAATATTTTTTGATCTGCTTGATATTTAGCACACTTTAATAACTCATCAATTGCCATAATTGCCTGTCGTTAGGCCAAAAACAAAGTTATTAACATTATTTATAAATTACTACAAACATAATATCATAGAGTTTACGGTTTTTTGGAATTATATCAATTATTTATGTATTTAAATTTGGTATTTCTCTACATAAAAAACTTTTTATGGTCTACAACTATTATTTGAATTATTTTTCTTTAGAATGTATACAAAACGTTTTATAAGCAAAAAATTATTTTTTTTTGCCTTTAAGATTGTTTAAAAAAACAAAGCAAAATCAACTGTACGTCTTTACGAATTTTTCGTCAGCTACCCCTCATACTATTTAGAATTTAAATTTCTGTATAAGATTTTTTTAAATTATTTAGTCAAATATTATTTTTTTATGTGATTAAGCCACAATTATTGGTCGTTATTGAGATGAAAATTACATTTTTAATTAACTAATATTTAACGTTTTGATTTCCACTATTATTTTATAATAGCTTTGTTTATTGTACTAATTATGTAAACATGTGTATACACATTTTGTACAGAAAAACGTTGTTTGAGAACGATTTCCGGAATGGAAATCAAAATTTCAAACATTATCACAATCACAACCAATAATAAAGGCCTTAATCCCATAAAACCATAATATTTATCTCAAACTATTCATCGATAGCTTCGACTAAACAGGTTGTAAATTAAAATTTATGTAAAATATTCCCCTACACGATTCTCTGGGCAAAAATATCTAGGTTAAATAAATATAACATCTAAACGAAGAAAAAAACCTGTTGAGACTGCAACTTGTGAGCAGGTAGTTTCAATGTCGTCATTCGAACTTGACCCAAACAACCGATCGATATTTAGGTATCTAAAATATTATTTTAAGGATTAATACCGGCAACATCTACTGGCTCTAAAATGATGCCAAATACAGTGATTTTACCGCTCGATGTTAAAACGTAGGTTTGATGTAAAAATTAAATATATAAAAAAAATCGGAATATTAAAAAACCGACAACAGTGCCAAGCCTACAAAGGTACCCTAAACGAACATACACAATTTATAAATAGAAAATGATAGCAATTCTTGGTGATGCTAAATTACTGCAACGTGAAAAGAGTTCTAAAGGATAGCGGGATGTATATATATATATATATATATATATATATATATATATATATATATATATATATATATATTTGTGCGTATATTTAATGATAACTAACAGTTACCCTCTCTTTCAGAACTTTCATTTAAACTTACTTTCATTTCTCCCTATTTACTATTTTATGTTGACATCTATTATTTCCCATATTCTTACCATTTTGTTTTAGGTACCTCTCAGGTCCTCTCACGTGGCGTGCTTGAGGTTAGTTCGCGCTTTCAGCTTTGCCTTATCGGTCTAGCAACAAGCACGTCTTCAACAGGCTTGAATAGCGAGTTAGATACCATTTCATACGGTTATTAACCCTTTGACTGCGGGAACCGCATATTTGCGTAATTTCATTAGTGCACGAGATGTGCGGGAAACGCATATATGCAAGAGGGCTAACCGCTTCGCTGCGGTTAGCGATTATTTGCGTATAACCAAAATATAATGTCATTAGATGTTTTCTAATTGGAAGGGCGTGAACCACCTACCTAAAGTGCCTAGAGCGGGATGGGTGGGAGCAACTGTGAAGGTGTCTAGATAAATCATAAATACTGAAAATAAGTATTACATCATGCCGCCGCCACCTAAAACGGGTAAATATTATTCGATGGCGGAATTGGAAGAAATTGTGACACAAAGTGATTCAGACGAAGAGTTTTTATTTGAAAGTGATATATCTGATGATTCAGCTGAAGAAATTGAACAGGAGGTTATAAATGAGCATCTATCGAGTTCTACTATAGACGAGGTAGACGATCAACATGAGACTGACGTGGGTGACGAGCAAAAGGAAGAGAATCGTGCTGATAGAATCGACGAAAACCTGAAATGGGAAAGCGTAAACATTCAGCCGCGTATATATCCTTTTGATTCTAGTAATTCTGGGCATAATATTCCAGATCTTTTTGATAACTGTTCCGAGTACGAATGTTTCCAAGTATTTTTTGGAGAGGATATAACCAGTTTCATAGTCACTGAAACTAATAAATTTCATAAATACGTTGTTGACAGCAAAGAGCTTGGGCCACGTTCCAGATTGAAGGAATGGAAAGACACAGATGCAAAGGAAATTCATCGTTTTTTTGCCCTAAACTTCCTGATGACACGGGTGAAAAAACTTCAAATACAAGAGTACTGGTCAACGAATTGTTTGATTGAAACACCTGCTTTCAAGAAAACAATGGCACGAGACCGATTTTTAGCAATACTTAGTATGATGCATTTTTCGGATAATAATTTGGCAAGGAATGATGATACATTACATAAAATTCGAAGAATTTTGAATCATATGAGAGTCAAATTTACAGAATCGTTTACCCCATACAAAGAATTATGCATTGATGAAAGTCTAATGCTATATAAGGGGCGTCTTTTTTTCAAGCAATACATACCCTCAAAGCGGCATCGATTCGGTGTGAAATTTTTTGTCTTGTGCGACTCATCTACTGGGTATATATTAGATTTTGTGATTTATACTGGAGCAACAACAGAAACTGTGAATTCTAGTTTCGGAAAATCTGGAGGTGTAGTTCAAACTCTTCTTGACCCCTATTTGGACAAAGGTCATATATTATTTGTAGATAATTGGTACAGCAGTCCTGATCTGTTTTTATGGTTACATGATCGTTGCACTAACGCTTGCGGGACTGTGCGTAAAAGTAGAAAACAAATGCCAAAAATGGAGGAACAGTTAAAAAGGGGTGAGTCTGTATTTCGTACCGCTAAAAACCAAATAATTGCTATTAAGTGGTGTGATAAACGAGACGTATTCATGCTTAGTACAGCACATGACAAACATGTAGTAGATACCGGAAAAACTGATAAGAAAACAAATAGACCAATAGTAAAACCGCAATGTGTTATTGATTATAATAAAAATATGGGAGCTGTAGATAAAACAGACATGCTGCTCAGCTCAATTGAAAGTGTTAGAAGATCCACTAAGTGGTACAAAAAGGTCTTTTTCCATATAATGGATATGACACTGCTAAATAGTCATATCTTATTCCAAGATGCCACAAAAAAGAAGATGACAGTAGCCAAATTTCAGTTGAATTTGATTTCGCAAATGATTGAATTAAATTTAGATGACTTCGTATACAGGCCAAGAAGAGCAGAAAATCCAGCTCCATATCGTTTAACTGGTAGACATTTTCCAACAAAAATTGCCTTAAGAAACCAAAACCACTCGACAAGCAGAAAAAGATGTTTTGTTTGTAGCAAAAATAAATTGCGGAAAGAAACCGTTTACATGTGCGAACCATGCGATGTCGGGTTGTGCGTGACACCTTGTTTTGAAAAATATCATACTCTACGAAATCTGTAATGTCAGATAAGTTTAAAATTATTTTGTATTTGTATTTTTTTGAGAAAAATCATTAGTTTAAATTGTTCTTGTGCCATTTTTTTGTTATTAAAATTGATTTTTGGGTTATTTAGTTTTTTTTCGAGCCTGTAATCCTTTAATTTTTATATTTATGGTGAAATGAAATGTTTAGTTTCCGTTAGTTTATATATATATATACAGTAGACTCCCTCTATAAGGAGAACTGAAATGGCAGACTAATTACCTCGTTATAAGCGGATCTCGTTATATCCAACAACAATAATACTGTGCATACATATGAATATGTAGTTTTCTAAAACATTAACTTTCTATAGTGAAGCCATTCGGAGCAATATAAGATGCTAATAAATATTGTTTGAATGGCGTTTTTAAAACAAAGTTGTTTACTTTTATTGTCAATGAAATGCATTAAAACAAAAAAGAGTTGTTTACTTTTACTGTCAATGATATACGTTAAAACAAAAAATCTGTATTCTGTAAATATGTATAAAGCGTATAAAGTTATTTTGTCATTTTTGACTGCTTTAAATTGTCCAGTATTCTATCTATCATATTTTCTAAAGATGTGAAACAGTTTTATGCTTCTTCATTTGCGTTTTGTCCTTGGATAAAGTTTCTGACAACCTTTAAAACACGTGTGAATGGTCAACCCAATACAATGACACTTGTGAATCATAAATTTTACATTTCCGACTAAGAATCATAAATTGTAAGAAGTTTATTGCGGGCGGCCCGCAGTTAAAAAGGGTATTTATTTATAGCTACTACCGGGCCAAAACGTAAAAAACACGTTTTTCAATCTTATTTTTTCTCGTTATAAGCAAATTTACCTCGCTATAAAGGGTTATAGTTCAATAGAAATTTCACGGGACATATAATGTACCTCGTTATAAGCGAAACCTCGTAATAACCGTGTTCGTTATAAAGGGAGTATACTGTATATATATATATATATATATATATATATATATATATATATATATATATATATATATATATATATATATATATATATATATATATATATATATATATATATATATATATATATATATATATAATTAGCTAATTAATTTTTTTGATTAATTAAAATTATTTAAATGATATGATTATGACTCTATCACAATTTTTAATTCTTTTATCTCAGGGTTAAATTCGTGCTTCAATATCTATGCTATTACATGTGAAAGGTAAGGTCCAGAGAATACCGGAATAATAAAAAACACATATGATCTAACACTATATATTGAAATAAAAATAATGAAATAATTCACACTCAAAAATTTTCAATAAACAAATCTCATATGATTCTCAAAATTTTGTTCTCCGTACGTGAACAATCAAAATTAATGGTACAAACAATATTAATTGAAATCTCAAAATCCCAAACTATTCTAACTCTCCTAATCAAAATATTTATATCCTTTCTAAATTAAGTGTAAAAATTGTGTTATCAATAAAAGAAAAAAAAACTGCACAAAACAAAAATATCTCTCTCTGATGAGTGGTCCAAATCCTTGTTCCTTGTAGACTGTATTATCTCCTCTCAACCGCTCCCTATGTAATCAGCAATCTTACAACAGATTGTTGCAAGTATATCGTCCTTAATGATCTCCTTCAAAAGCACAAATCATTCAAATTATGATAGCCTTTCTCCTCTCGATAAACTGAATCTCTCGTTGGCCCGAGTGAAAAATGACTCTTGGAATATCTTCTCTTTACGATAAACTGAATCTCTCGTTGGCCTGAACAATGACTCTTGGAATATAAGTAGAAAAATATGACTTACAATATTTTGCTGCTTCAGCTTCTGTCAGATACACTAACTCCACAAAAACTCACTAACATTCAACACTACTGCTTGCTACTTCTCGGAAACCGCCAGAGAACAATCACTGTTCGTCTTACAGACTTGGAAAACCAACTGATTATCTTTTCTCTCTCCTAAATCTAGCTAAACTTTCATTTTTACATACCTATCCCACCTTTTTCAATCTCCGCCAATCAAAACTCGTCACAATTCCCCCATTTTTTCATTTCGATAACAAACAAATTTTTACCTATAATTATAAAATTTCCTAAAACTTATTTACAAATATTAATTTTCTATAATTCTTAAAAACTAACAAAAACCTCTTTCTAAAATCTCTTCTATTGTCTTTAATCACTGCATTAATGTATTTTGAAAAACCCGGTTCAATTGTCTTTGGATTTCACTTAAACTTATGCGGGTCACTCAAGTATAACAAAGAAATAATTTATGTATAGCTTACATTTTGTTTAGTACAGGTAATCCAGGAATTTAATAACTTTCCTTCTTCGAAATGTTTGTTGTTTATTATCCTACTTATCTGAATTATTTTAATGTTTTTGAACTTTGAAATATTTTAATCAACCCAATATTTTTCTCGATTTTACATATCATAACAAATCCCCGCCATTTGATCTGCCGAAAACTCTTTGTTAAATTTTAAAATGACAAAAGTTTTCCAGGATCAAATTATTTCACTATGTTATTAAAATCTATTCATGATATTGATAGATGTCGTGAATGTTAAAAATACCCCGTATATTTCCTGTCTCTATGTGCGCTAATTCATAACTATTTACCCCATTTTCCGTATTGACCCTATATGGACCTTCAAATATCGGCATCAATTTAGCACAAATACCATTTTGTAAATTCGACACCCTCAGTGCCTTCACTAAGACTTTATCTCCTTTCTGGAATTTGATCGGCCTTCTTCTTCGGGTTCTCTCTTGTCTTTGGAGATATTTCTCTCCACTTCGTCTCAATCTTCTTTGAACCAACTCGATCACTTCTTCGTATTGTCTGGGGGCGGTGTCTTCCCACGGTCTTGTAGGCATTGTTCCTTTCATTATATATAAAGGCGTCTCTTTGGTAACCGTATTTGGAGCACAATTCAAATAGGTCTCGATCTCAAACACTTTTCTGTCCCAATGTCGATGATGTTCTTCCGCGGCAATTCGTAGAAATTTTGTGACTTCTTGTATAAAACGCTCCGATGGGTTGCTCTGTGGATGACGGATGCTTATAAATTTTGTATCGATGCCCCTCTCTCTTAATTCCCTTTTAAAACGTTCGTTCCTAAAATATGTCGCATTGTCCAATAAAATATTGTCTGGTCTTCCCACCGTTTCTATAAAATTGTCTATCTTCCTAAGTATTTCAATTCCTTTTGTGGTTCTGCATGCGTACAATTTAACATATTTTGAGAAAAGATCCACCATAACTAATATGTGTTTATTCCTTTGAGTTGTTGGTATCAAATCGCTCAACATATCAATAGCAACAATATCCAGTTTCTTCCGAGCTACGACGTTTTTTGTGACGTTTTCATTTTTAAAGTTCCTACTTTTACACTTTTGGCATGTCACACAATTTCGAGTCACCTCTTTGGCTATTGTATAGTCCTGTCGACAAATGTAGTTCTCCCTGAACATAAGCCACACCTTTCTACTTCCAATATGTCCGTTGTCACAGTGTAACTTTAAAAAAACTTCTTTTGCCATTTGCTCCGTGATTACATAGAGTTCTTTACCATCGACCCTCTTAAAATATAGGTTATTTTCTTGTTCAGCCCTTTGCTTTTCTCTTTCATTCAATTCTTCCTGATTTTCCCTGATTTTGGCCAAAGAAAATAAGCCTGCTTCTTCTCTCATTATGTTCATGCCTACGTGGAGAGTTTTGTGATCCTCTTTGCGGAATTGTTCATCTCTCGTCAACGCATCAGCCAAAATATTGTCCGTTCCTTTGATATATTTAAATTCAAAATCATATTCTTGGAGTAAAAGAATGCCCCTATGAATTCTATTATTTACCAACCTATTTTTCATTATGTGTACCAACGCTGCATGGTCCGTTTCAATGGTGAATCTTGCCCCAAGTAGGTAAAAACGTAATTTGTTTACACAAAATAACACACTGGCAAACTCTAATTCAGTAACGCTGTATTTTCTCTCATACATTTTGGTTACACGGGAAACACAACATATTGGCACCTCTATATCGTCTTGTATCTGTGATAACACCCCTGCAAATTTTTTTATGGAAGCATCGGTCCTGAGAATGAAAGGTTGCTCATATCTTGGGTGGTGCACTCTTACAGCTGTGGAAAACGCTCCTTTTAAATTTTTGAAAGCGATTTCTTGTTCAGTTCCCCATTTCCATCTGACATTTTTCTTAAGTAATGCTATTAGCGGTATTTCTTTTGTATTGAGGTCTGGTATCAGCTTTTTGAAATAGTTTACCATTCCTAAAAATCCCCGCAAAGTTTTTAAATTGGTTGGCCTAGGGTAGTTGTTTATGACTTCAATTCTATCTTCTGCAAGACTAATCCCTTTTGTGTCTAATTTGAATCCTAAATACAATACCTCTTTTTGGAAAAACTGACACTTTTGAATATTTAATTTTAATCCGGCTTGATCAAGTTCTTCGAGAACAGTATGAATATGTCGTAGATGGCTTGTTATATCCGGTGAGAAAATTAATAAATCATCTATGTAATGTACAACAAATTCTCCATGCCTATTTAAAATTGTGTGTAATGCGCGAACCAAAGCAGCGCATGCACTTTGTAGTCCAAATGGTACTACCCTAAATCGGTACACCACTCCGTCGATAGAAAAAGCGGTATAATTTCGACACTTTTCTGCCAAAGGTATTAACCAAAAACTGTGTTTCAAATCGATTTTGGAGAAAATGTGTGATCCTGTGATTCGTCCAAAAATGGCTTCTATGTTCAAAGGCGCTTCGTATTGCGCGATTGTGTGCGAATTAATGTTTCTTGCATCTAAACATAATCGCAAATCACCATTTGAGTTTTTTACGCATACTATCGGGTTGATATATGGAGAGTCACATCTTTCGATCACCTTGTCTTTGATCATATTTTCAATTTCCTGTCCGACGCTTTGCCTGTATTTATACGGGATTGGATATGTTTTCGATTTAAAATTTTCTAAGTTTTTAACTTTAAAAGAATGTTCATAATTTTTAGCCACTCGGCTTTCTTCATTAATAAGATCTCCATAATTTTCTAAAATCTTCTCTATTTCCTTCTCCATGTTTTCTCCACATATTATTTTTCTTTCATCCTCAGTTTGTTCACATGTGTTCACTGTCCGTATTACTTCTTCACAAAATTCTGGATTCTCGTCCATAATTGCCATTTCTTCTCTGTCCTCTTCCGTTATTTCTTCTTCTATTTTTTCTTTATCTTTAATTTCTATCTGGTATTCCGAGCACCATGTTTCGGCTCCTTCCATTTTTCTGCTTATAACTTCCTTTTTTTCCTGCTTTTTTTTCGAACTCTTCTTCTTTTTTTTTTATTCTTTTTTTCTCTTCGGATTGATTTTTTTCTTGAGCTTTCGATTTATCCTCTACCGTCATATTGATTTCTTTATGTTTTTCTTGTCCATTTATCCTTTCAGAAAATTTTCTCCTATCTGTTTCTTTTTCTTCTTCTATGTTGTCTGGTTCTGCTCTGATTTCCAGTTGATTTTCCGAAAAATTGATGGTGATATGTTTTTCACTCAATTCATCAATTCCCGCTATCATATCATGATTTAGATCTTCGATCACCACACATTGCATAATATAGAATTTGTCTCCCACTCTGATCCGTACTCCTAAACCTTCGTTTACTGTCGTCAATTTTTTATTATTTGCACCCACTAAAGCAACCCTCGGAATCTTATACACAAATCTGTCCATATTTAATTCTTTTACTAGTTTTTTATTGATTAACGAAATTTCCGATCCAGAATCAATCAGAATTTTAATCGCTTTATGTTTTATAAATGCATCTAAAAAAATTAGATTGGAATTAGAATTTTGTTTTTCGTTTCCCGCCAACTGTATAAACTCTCTCGGGTGACAAAATATACCGGAGAGTTTTTTACTTTTGTTTAGTGGATGCCTTATTGAAAATCCTGTCTGGATTCATTGAATACTTCTTCTTCCTCCTTTTCTATTGCCACATGATTCATCTCTCTTCTGTTTTGTCGTTGGAATCTCTGATTATTTCTATCGTCCCTTTGTTCGTTCTTATTCCTATTCGGAGGATATTGTGCATCTCTATTCCTGTTGTGATTTTCATTTGTTCTATTTTGTGTATCATTCCGGTTATCGTAATTTTGTTGTCTATTGTAATTATTGTAATTTCTCGGCCTATATTCGTTTGTTGATCTGGGATGTCGGTTTCTCTGGTCATAATTTGATGAATACCTGCTTTCCGGTCCATTATATTGGTCATGTTGTCTTCTATTTCTCATTTCTTTTCTTTTCGCTTCTTTTAATTGAAGGAATTGGCACAAACTATCAATATCTTGATAGTTTCTCAAAATCACGTGATCTTCCAACGTTTCCTCAAAATGTCTGCTGATCATTTCTACCAGCTGTTCGGTAGAATATTTGTATTCTAGATATTTTGAATTGTTATATATCTGCAAAGCATATCTTTCTTCAGATATTCCCATTTTTTCGTGATATTTTCCATTCTGTAGCTCTTGGTTGATTTCTCTCTGTTTATTTTTTCCCCAGAAATAGTTGAGAAATTTATTTTCAAAATCTGTCCAATTTTCAAACTCATCTTCCTTGCTTTCATACCATAACGCTGCTCCTTCTTTCAAATGGTTTCTAATTGTTTCTTTGCAATCGTCAAAATATCTAATATGTTGTAATTTGGTTTTCAAATTTTTAACAAACGGTACTGGGTGTGTTTTCCGAATATCCCCGCCAAACTGTATTTTTATGTCACCCGGACTTTGGATGAGTACTTCTCTCCTGTCTCCCATCTCTCGTTGTTTTCTGATATCCTCAATTTGTTTTTCTTTTTCTTTCTTGTCTTCTTGTAAAGCCATTTCAAATTTTGTTTCTAACTGTTCTAATTCCTTTTTCTGTACAGTCTTAATATCTTTCATTTTAGTTTCTATTTCTTCTCTCTGCATCTCTAGTTTCCTCTCTGTTTCTTCTCTGACTTTTTCTAAACAGACTTTTACCTCATTTTCATATTTGTCCAAACGCTTTTCCATTTTTCTATCATTTTCTTCTAATTTTTGTTCATAGTTTTCCAAACGCTGCTCTATATTTCTGTTATTTAGTTCTATTGTTTGTTTTGTTTCTTGTTGATTTTTATCCATTTTATCCATTTTCTTTGATGTTTCATTTTGGTTTTTCTCTATTGTTTGTGTCTGTATTTGCATTAGTTGTAATATTTTCTCTATTCCTGATAATTCTTTTTTCTCCTCAACTATTGTAACATTTCCTTCATTATCCGATCCTTCTTCAACAATTGTTTCCTCTTCTCTGTTATCCTCCTTCCTTTCTTGCATTTTGCTTTGACTCCTTGTGGTCGACATGTTGTTTCTTTTCGTTAATGTTTTTGTCCCCGCCAAATGTGAAATTTTACAACACTCGATATGTTTCAGAACACGACAATATTTCTCCCCAAATGTATTAAATTTTCACGACAAATATCAAATATGCAATCAGTAAAATTCAAATAATTCAAAATAAATATCAAATGTACGATTGGTAAAGAAAATAAAATCAAATAATTCAATAGCAGTAAATATCCACTAATTACGATCAATCAATAAATCCAATTTATATTCCCTGGAAAAATTGTCAAAATACTTTCAAATTCAAATTCCCTCACTGTTATATGTTTTTATCTCTGGATCACCTGTACTTATTCCAGATCTCTTTCCCTTCCTTCAAATGTAAAGCTGCGATATTTTCAAGCCCCACGTTTTGGAAGCCAGTTATTGTGATATTTAAAGTCTTGGTGCGCCAAGCAATAATTAGCTAATTAATTTTTTTGATTAATTAAAATTATTTAAATGATATGATTATGACTCTATCACAATTTTTAATTCTTTTATCTCAGGGTTAAATTCGTGCTTCAATATCTATGCTATTACATGTGAAAGGTAAGGTCCAGAGAATACCGGAATAATAAAAAACACATATGATCTAACACTATATATTGAAATAAAAATAATGAAATAATTCACACTCAAAAATTTTCAATAAACAAATATCATATGATTCTCAAAATTTTGTTCTCCGTACGTGAACAATCAAAATTAATGGTACAAACAATATTAATTGAAATCTCAAAATCCCAAACTATTCTAACTCTCCTAATCAAAATATTTATATCCTTTCTAAATTAAGTGTAAAAATTGTGTTATCAATAAAAGAAAAAAAACTGCAGAAAACAAAAATTAACACCCAAACTAACTAAAGTCTTTGCTAACTATTCTGATATTAAAATTGCAACTAAAAATGTTAAAACGTTAGCATCATTGTATACAAAAACTAAATCACCTATTAGCATTATGGAAAGCTCAAAGGTAGTTTATATAATACCTTGCGAAAATTGTGATAAGTCATACATCGGACACACATCTAGAAATCTAATAGGCAGACTAACATCACATAAAAGTGACCTTAGAAATAATAAAAATACGTGTGCACTAATAGATCATGCAATTAATAAAAATCATTCATTTAATTTCAATGAAACTAATATATTAAGACGTGAAAACCAAGACATACAGAAAATTTAAAGTGTTTATAAACTCATGAATTCCACTAGTTTTACCTTGTAAAGACACTTTATCTATATTAAGTCCACCTTATTTCTTAGTATATATATATATATATATATATATATATATATATATATATATATATATAGTTGCCTTCCATCTTATACACATGTTTTATTATATATTTTCTATTTTGTTGCGAGCTATGCCGATATCTTTTACCTTTATATATATATATATATATATATATATATATATATATATATATATATATATATATATATATATATATATATGTATTTAAATGTTTTGGATGGGTTGGAGTCAAAAAAAGGGGCTATTGGTTAACTATTTATTATCTCGAGCTTTCAATTGTGTTTACAATTATTATCAAGAGCTGCTAAAAAATACAAAATATCTTACAAAGTTGAACTAGAAAGAAAGAAAATTTTGATAACTCACCAAATAAAATTAGTTTGGTAAATAAAATTGCTGCTAATACATCTCAAAAATAAATAATACAAAAATGTCTTAATCTAATAAATGCTTCTCTGAAATTTTAGTATAATTTTGAAAACATTTTCTTTAGCGAACTACAAATAGCCTCAATGTCATAAATGCCAACTTAAAATTTTCATTTTTGACAATTATATTGCCAAAAATAAAATTTTGTTTAAAAATCATTTTTTGTTTAGTAACAAAAAAGAAGAAGATTTATTCACCATTGATAGATGTCTGAAAAAATGATATAATATATATATATATATATATATATATATATATATATATAGATATATATTTTATCACATTTTGATTTAATTTTCCATATATCTAAAGATAGATATATAGATATAAGAAAAATAAAATAAAATATTGAAATTTTAAAAATAAAAAATTGGAAGAACAAATCATGAACAAAAAGTGTAATCAAGCTAATGATAATCATTCTGACATTTTCAGAAATAAGAAAAACATACTACATCTAACATAATACAAGTATTCAATAATGTATTCTCAAACTAAACAAACAAATGCCAATTGAAAAAAGCTTATGTATAAGGAAGAAATAAAATAAAATATTGAAATTTTAAAAATAAAAGATTGGAAGAACAAATCATGAACAAAAAGTGGAATCAAGCTAATGATAATCATTCTGACATTTTCAGAAATAAGAAAAACATACTACATCTAACATAATACAAGTATTCAATAATGTATTCTCAAACTAAACAAACAAATGTCAATTGAAAAAGGCTTAGGTATAAGGAAGAAATAAAATAAAATATTGAAATCTTAAAAATAAAAAATTTGAAGAACAAATCATGAACAAAATGTGTAATCAAGCTAATGATAATGATGCTGATATTTTGAGAAATAAGATAAAACATACTACAGCTAACATAATACCAGTATTCAATAATGTATTCTCAAACTAAACAAACAAATGCCAATTGAACAAAGGAAGAAATACAATTAAATATTGAAATTTTAAAAATTAAAAGAACAAATCATGAATAAAAAGTGTTATCAAGCTAATGATGATGCTAACATATTTCTATAATAAGATAAGTATTCAATAATGTATTTTAATTCTTATGCAAAATATTGGTGAATAAAATGTCTCCTAAAATTTAAACCTCGGTCCACATCATTAACATTTCTATTTACTGGCACATCAATATTTTCTACAAAATCATCATCATTATTATTTTCCTGTAAACCTGTATTGTAAAGTACTGCTGTAGCACATACTATTGCAAGAAATGAATTTAATTTAGTTTGTATTATAATATAATATTTAATAAATACCGAGTATTATTATTACATGGCGCAGTCAGTACAAGAGCCAAAAGTACAGTTATCCAGAATGGAAGGAAAAGTGCCAGAATCCATGAAATTCGAGGGGAACCTTCATGAAAATTTTAGACGGTTTTACCAAAATTGTATCTTATTGCAACTGAGAAAGATGACAAAGCCGATAGAGTAAAAATTGCTTTGTTTTTAAATATGATTGGACCAGAAGGAGTTGATATATATATATATATATATATATATATATATATATATATATATATATATATATATATATATATATATATATATATATATATATATATATATATAACATTCTCAAAATACCAGAACCGAATAAATTTGATAGTGCCATATCAGAATTTAAGAAATATTGTGCTCCCAGAAGAAATAAAACATATGAACGTTTTGTATTTAATAAAAGAATTCAAGCTGCAGATGAACCTTTTGATAGTTATCTTAGTGATCTAAAAAAGTTGATGCAAAGTTGTGAATATGACAAACAGGAAGACAGCATATTGACAGATAGGTTAGTTTTAGGAACAAATAGTCCATCAGTTCAAGAAAAATTATTAAATGCTCAAAAGTTAACGCTTGAAACAGCAATAGAGATATGCAGAAACTCTGAAATAACAAAAAAGCAGTTAGAATCTGTAAGAAACAATGAAAGTTTGGAAGTAAGTGCAGTAAAAAATAGACAAGACAGTGGAAATACACAAAGTGAGTTAAAATTTTTGGGTAGAAAGTGCAAACGTAAACATGTAGCTGCCCAGTGCCCAGCGTTTGGAAAAAATTGCTTTAAATGTGGTGCAGCAAATCACTTTAAAATGCGTGTTTTGCTGAAATGTCCAATCAGCAAAGATATAAAAGGCAAAATGTTAAAAAAGTTAAAGAAATTAGAGACATGACGAGAACATTGATGGCTCTTCAACAGATGATGACATGCATGTGCATACCGTGAAAGGAGTTGGGGCAATCAATAGTAGAAGTCGTAATCAGTGGATCGAGGTAGTCAACATAAACAACCAAGACATTGAGTTCAAGATGGACACTGGATCAGAAGTACAAAATTGAAAAGTGTAATACTATATTAGAAGCTTATATTAAACGTACACGTTTGAAAACTTTAGGGAAAATTACTTTAAATTGTAAGAGGCTGGATAGGAATTATAATTTAGAATTTGTAGTTGTAGATTTAAAAGTCCAGCCAATTTTGGGTTTAAAAACATGTTATTCTTTTGACTTAATTAAAGAAACAGAGTGTAAATGTTGATGAGGAACTTACTAATAAGGAACAATTATTACTAGAATATAAAGATGTATTTGAGGGAATGGGCACATTCACAGGTTTTTGTAAAATACAATTAAAAAATGATAGTGTTCCAGTAGCTAGACCAGCTAGAAGCGTACCATTTACTATAAAAAATAAGCTAAAAGAGAAATTAGGTAAATTAGAAAGTAGAAATATTATATCCAAAGTAACAGAAGCATGTGAATGGGTTAATAATATAGTTATATTTGAGAAGCCAGATGGTTCACTGCGTCTGTGTCTAGACCCTCAAGAGCTTAATCATTATTAGGGAATATTTTGAAATTCCTAGTTTAGAGGAAATAAGTTCGAAACTGTCAGGAAAAAAATATTTTTCAGTATTAGATTTCAAAGGTGGCTTTTATCAAGTTAAATTAGATGAAAAATCTAGTTCCTTAACAACATTTGCAACTCCATTTGGGTGTTACAAATTTCTCAGATTACCATTCGGTCTAAATCTGGCCCCAGAATATTTTCAGAAATTAAATTGTAAAAATTTTGGTGACATTGAAAATGTTATTATATATTTTGATGATCTATTAATTGCATCTGATTCCATGGAGGAGCATGACAAGACACTTAAAAAAGTGTTTAATAGAGCTAGGGAAATGGGTGTAAAGTTTAAGAAATCAAAATTTCAGTTTAGACAAATGACAGTGAAATACATGGGGCACATTTTTAGTGAAGATGGTATGAAAATAGATAATGATAGATTGAGGACTATAAATGACCTAAAAAACCCGTCAAACAAGAAAGAGCTTCAAACACTGATGGGTGTGGTAAATTATGTACGAAAATTTGTCCCGAAATTGGATGAGATTGCAAGCCCACTGTATCAATTACTGAAAAAGAATGTTATTTTTCAGTGGCTTGGAGTTCAAAGTAAAGCACTGGAAGTGATAAAACAGGAACTTGCTAAAAATATATCTCTAAAGAATTTTGATTCTAGTAAAGATACTGTAATTCAAACAGATGCGTCTCAGTTTGGTTTGGGATGTTGTCTAATGCAAGGTGGAAGACCTGTTGCTTATGCTTCTAGAAGTTTAACAGGTACTGAGGAAAATTATGCTGTTATAGAGAAAGAGTTATTAGCCGTAGTGTTTGCATGTCAAAAATTCCACAATTATATTTATGGTCGCTCTGTAAAATTCATAACAGATCACAAACCGAATGTAAGTATCATGAGTAAGCAAATAAGTCAAATTAGTTCTTCTAGGTTGCAGAGGCTAAAACTGAAGCTACTGAAATATGATATACAAATTCAGTATGTACCTGGTAAATATTTACATATTGCTGATTATTTATCTAGAAATGTAAGTGATGAAAGTGCAGAGAATGATGCTGATATGAATGAAATGGTGCATTCACTAGAAAAGCATTTAAGAATGAGTGATACTAGAAAGATTCAGTTTAAAGCAGAAACAGTAAAAGATAATGTACTGAGTAAAGTCATTGAGTGTTGTCTGAGAGGGTGGAAGAATACAAAGTATATAGGAGAGATGAAAGTTTTTCACGAGTTAAGAAATGAGTTGTTTGTTAATGATAATCTTTTATTTTTCAATGATAGAATTGTTGTACGTTGTAAGTTTTGCGAAAAGAGATGCTTCAAATTGTACATGAAGGTCATTTTGGTATAAATCGTTCAAGAGATCGAGCAAAAGATGTCTTATTTTGGCCAGGGATGAGTGTGGATATTGCGAATGAGATACAGAGTTGCAAAATTTGTGAAAAGTATAGGTATGCAAATAGTAAAGAGCCATTAATATCTCATGATGTCCCGGAATTGCCATTTCAAAAATTGGGTGCTGATATTATGGAACATGGTGGCAAAGCTTATTTGGTTGTTGCTGATTATTTAACGAAGTGGCTGGAAATAATCCCTATAAGAGGTAAACAATCGTCTGATGTTATAAATGCATTCAAGCAGATATTTGCAACACATGGTATACCAGATGTAATTATAGCTGATAATATGCCTTTTGGATCGTATGAATGCAAAAAGTTTGCAGATAAATTTGAGTTTAAATTTCAAACTAGTAGCCCCCATTACCCTCGATCGAATGGTTTAGCTGAGAGGTTTGAGAGCTCAACTTTTATTTGGCAGAAAACTAAAAACTAAATTACCAGTTGTTGAAAATCAAAATGATAATATCAAAGAAGTTAGGTCAAAATTAGAAGAAAGAAATAATACTTATAAGGAATATTATGATAGACAGACAAGAAATAGGCCCGAATATAAGCAAGGTGAAAATGTGGTATACAAAGATAATAATCAATGGAGTCCGGCTGTTATTGTCAATAAACATGAGTCTCCAAGGTCTTATTTAATTGATAATGGTAAAAATGTCTTACGTAGAAACAGCTATCACCTGCGTAAGTCAAAAATTGATCATGATATTAGGCAGACTCAGAATTTAAGTGATGACAATGATAATACACCTAGTTGTAGTAAAGCTCAGAGTGTGATACTGACATGAGCTTGAGACCATCACGTACTATCATACAGCCTGCCAAGTATTCTGATTATATTTTATATTAGTACAGTTTACTCTGATTGTATTTTGTATTAGCATAGTTTTTTTGTATGATTAAAGTTTGTTAAATATATATATATATATATATATATATATATATATATATATATATATATATATATATATATATATATATATATATATGTAAAAGGGGGAGATGTAGTAACAGGCCACATGGAAAAGAAGAAGAGGCGTGGCACGATGAAGATAGAGATAGAGGTTAGGAGGTTAGAATAAAAAGATGTAACGTGTATACTGTTAATCTTATACTTTTATTAAATATAATATTTAATAAATACCGAGTATTATTATTACAGTAATGCAATGCAAAACCTTTATAAACTAGGTTTTAATATACAAGAAATTAGCATTGTTTTGTTTAAATGAATAACATGACAATTACATATGACATTAACTAAAACTAAGATGACAAATGACAAACACAGTTCACAGACCACAGGACAACTGCTATACTAAATAATTGTTAACACAAAATTTTTTCTTGATTTTTTGTTTGTAGATTCAAGATGATGCAGCAGATATTCATGGCTTAACCCCGCAGTCTATCACTAATATATGTCATCGTGTCGCAAGAGCGATATTGGAGAAAAGATTTGATTATATCAAAATGCCTTCTCTTCGTGAATAATTAATTTTAATGCGACAGTTTGCACAAATAGCTGGTTTTAAAAAAGTAATTGGTACTATAGACTGTGCTCATATCAGAATACCTAAAATACAAGAGCCGAGTGGACAATATTATATAAATAGGAAAGGATATAGTTCCTTAAATGTTCAGGTGAGTTGTTATACGTTTTTTGTAATATAGGTATGTGGTTTAAATTATGTTTTAGGTGGTTAGTGACAATTATTTAAAAATAAGAAATATTGTTGCTCATTGGAGAGGAAGTACACATGACTCCCGCATTTTTAATGAAAGTACATTAAAACAACGGATTGGGGGAGGGATCATGGGTTGTTATTGGGAGACTCTGGTTATGCTTGTTCCCCTTATTTGTTTTAACCACCAGTTTTAAATCCTTCCAACCGTCAGGAGGAACGATACAATTATGCACACATCAGAACACGTAATACTGTTGAAAGATGGTTTGGTGTTTGGAAAAACCGATTTAGGTGTTTACTGACTGGATTCAGAACATCCTTAGATAATACAAAAATGTATATTGTAGCTTTGGCAGTATTAAATAATATTGCAATTTATTTAAATGAGGAACCCTTTCCTGATGATGGTGATATGCAATATCCACCTCAACCACTAATAGCACTAGTAATGCATAATAATGTACAACGGGGTGCGGCATCAAGATCTGTATTTATAGAACAAAATTTTTGAGGAAAATAAAACTATATGTCATATGCAATCATTTATATTTATATATTTTCTTATATATTTTTCTTTTTTAAAATATCCTCTTGCAACTTTAAAATTTTCATAGTCTGAGCATGTTGCTCACACATGTGCTTTATGCGTAGCTTATCAAGCTACATCAAGCGTTTGTTCTCCTGGACCCTAAAATAGTGCATATCTTCATATGAGGCCTTAGAAAAATTAAAAGTATTCGTGGATGTCTGAAACGAAATTAGACAAAATGTTATATGATGATAATTATTCTTTTTATATAATCATACCGATGTTTTATTTGTAGCTCGCTTAGGTGTCGGTATTGTCTCATTACAGCTTCTTCAATGTCATGATATTTCATCTGTAACAAAATGTTAGAATTAGTTTTTTGTAAACTTATGTTCATTCTGATTGTAAGAAAATATACTAATGAAAAAAATGTTTTTTTATTTTTTATTAGATTCTATAAAATATCTTACCCCAAATGAAGTACTAGGATAATTTAAAACTTCTTGTTCAATGTTCTGGGCCACTGCAGATTCCTAAAAAGATAAAAGTATGTTTTTATATATATATATATATATATATATATATATATATATATATTTATATATATATATATATATATATATACATATATATATATATATATATATATATATATATATATATTGAAATGATATTTATTTATGTCTATTTAATTTATAAAGTCTTGTTCTTATCTTAATTCATTAAAAGGCACAATAATTTATATCAATTTATTTAAACGAATAATACACATAATTTATTTAGGCGAGCGTAACAATAAATATCGCGGCCGCGGGTCTTCAGAATTAACTGCCCTCTTCAATCAAAGTTCGGTTATTTTATAAGCAATCCTGATATTCGAGAACAGCATCGAAAGATCGCATTGTCTTGCATCGAAAGATTGAGAAGCTTAGCCGGGCTCATTCACCATAATTTTGGTTCTAGACTTCCACCGAAATTTCTACAACAAAACAGAATAATTAGTCATAAAATTTAGGCCAGTATATTTATCGTAACATTGCCCCCCTCTTAAAAGATGGTTCCTCCTGGAACCTTGTCGGGACTGGAACCGGAACTGTATGCTGGTATCGGCAACTGGACCCTCTTTTACAACTTCCAGTTGTATAAAAATGACAAGGGACGGTTTTCTCTCCGCACCAGTAACTATGCGGATTGCAACAGACTAACACCTGGACTTCGGTGTCTTTGAAGATCTCCTCCACCATATTTCGGATAACCCCCCAATCTAATTGGCGGCACTCCAACTTTGGCATGGCTAACTTTTGCACGTCGGACTCTAGTACGTGCTCTCTCAATTGAAGTAAGGCTTCCCATACATCTCGGTAGGTAGGTTGGTCACGGGCAGTGTCTTTTGTTACCAGGTAGAAAAGGTAACGTGATGCATCTTGGAGTTTCAAGGTTTTACCGGGAGCTGGCACTTGGCATTGAAGTTCTGCAACTCGACCAAACTTCCTTCGAAAGACGGATGCCAACCCTGGTGCGTCTTTGATACTGGCCGGGATGGTAAGGGCCAGCGAGTAGTCATCGGGGAGCGCGAGTAGATCTTGCTTTTCTTCAGTGGTAACACCATGTCTTGCTTTACCGGTACCTCCATAGGCACCCATGAATTCCTCAAACGTGAGGTCAGACACGTCTTGGACTTGGTTTACCTCCACTTCTTCATCTACGTCGTGGTCACCTTCGAAAGACGCCAGCCGGTTATGGTGTACTATCATCGGCTTTCCCTTCGGAATCTTGCTTATTCGGTAGATGACATCGTTGATCTTCTCCATAATTAGGTATGGGCCTTCCCAAAACTGCTGCAATTTGGGAGAACAACCTTTTCGCTTCTTGGGGTTATAGAGCCAGACCTTGTCGTTCTTCTTAAAGCAACCCTTTTCGGCTTGTGTATCGTACCGTTTCTTCATTCGGTCGCTAGCAATCTGAAGGTGGGAACGGACCAACTCATGTACATCGTCCATTCTTCTTCGTAATTCGATCACATAATCTTCACCTGCTACATCTTCTCCAGGTCGACATCCAAACTCGAGATCACAAGGTAGTCGCATTTCGCGTCCGAATAGGACTTTGGCTGGTGTCTGGCCTGTTGATTCGTTAACAGCAGATCTGTAGGCCATTGTGAAGAACGGAAGGTATTGGTCCCAGTCTCGCTGAAGATCGGACACCATCTTTGTCAAATACTTGCCAACTGTCCTATTCATTCGTTCTACCATACCATCCGATTGCGGATGATACGCGGTAGTTCTTGTTTTCTTCATGCCTAGTCTATCACATATTCCTTGGAATAGATCGCTTTCGAAGTTCCTGCCTTGGTCACTATGGATCTCCAAAGGCACTCCAAATCGGCTGATATATTCTTGGATCAACTTATCTGCAACGGTGGCGGCCTTCTGGTCTGGAAGTGCGTAAATCTCGACCCACTTAGTGAAGTAATCCATTACTACCAGCATGTACTTGCCTCCATTTTCACTTTCTGGAAATGGCCCAGCGATGTCCAAAGCTATTCTTTCAAACGGGCTTCCAACATTATATTGTCTCATAGGAGCTCTCCTTTTTCGGTAAGGCCCGTTACTCGTGGCACAAATAGTACATTTCTTACACCAGTCTTTTACATCGTCGGAACTGTTCATCCAATAAAACCGTTCCCGAATTCGCTGAAGGGTTTTCCTTACACCAAAATGCCCTCCCGATGGACTGTCGTGTAACTGACGAAGTACTTCGGCTATTCTGCTCTTTGGGATCACCAACTGTCTTCTCTTCTCCGAACCGTCATCATTTTCCAGGACTCGTTTGAGCAAGCCATCTTCGATGATAAATGAGTCCCACTGGGCCCAATACGTCTTAACTACTGAGCATAGGTTTGATATTTCCTGCCAAGGTGGTCGACGGTTTTCCTCTTTCCATTTTCGGATTTTCTGTATAACTGGATCTCTCTCTTGTTCTTCCCTTATCTTAGTAGGCGTCCAGTCGTCGTTGACAATCGTCGTTCTTAGCACTGCTGCTTCCTTGGATTCCGTTTTGTTGCAGTGGGAACACTCTGCTGGGCATGGCCTTCTGGAAAGAGAATCAGCGTTTCTATGGCTAACTCCGGCCGGGTGCTCAATCTTAAAATCGTATTCTTGGAGTCGTTCGATCCACCTGGCTATCTGACCCTCTGGATTCTTAAACTGCATCAACCACTTAAGGGCGGCATGGTCGGTTCTGATTAGAAACTTTCTGCCATAGAGGTATTGATAGAAGTGCTCTACTGATTTCACTACTGCCAGAAGTTCTCTTCTCGTGACGCAATAATTCCGTTCAGGTTTTGAAAGAACTTTACTAAAATATCTGAGAACTCGTTCCTGTCCTCCTTGAATCTGAGACAGCACTCCTCCAATTCCCACATTACTTGCATCCGTATCTAAGATGAACTCTCCTTCTGGCAGTGGATACCCTAAAATTGGTGCTGTTATTAAATGCTTTTTCAACGTTTCAAAGGCATTTTGGCAGTCTATATCCCAGCGGTATTCTCTTGCTTCCTCTGTAAGTCGCGTTAATGGCTTAGCGATATCTGCAAACTTCTTAATAAACCTCCGGTAGTAAGTACATAGTCCAAGAAAACTTCTCACTTGATGTTTGTCAGTTGGTTTTGGCCATTCCTTAATGGAATCGATTTTTCCCTTATCCACGGCCACTCCTTCTTTACTGACTATATGACCCAGATAATTGACTCTACCTTGAAATAGCTGGCACTTCTTGGGGTTTAGCATCAATTGGGCAGCTTTGTCGATTAAAAACGTTTTCTAAATTCCTCAAATGATCTGCGAATGTCTCTCCCAAGACGATTATTTCATCCAAATAAACCAGGCATGTTTTCCAAGATAACCCTCTCAACACATTTTCCATAAGCCTCTCAAATGTCGCAGGAGCATTACAGAGTCCAAATGGCATAACGTTGAATTGCCACAATCCAGATCCTGTGGTGAAGGCTGTCTTTTCTTTATCTACTGGGTCCATTTCTACCTGCCAGTATCCAGACTTCAAATCCAAAGTAGAAAACAATTTACTTCCAGCCAATGTGTCCAATGTGTCATCGATCCGAGGCAGAGGATAACTATCTTTCTTGGTAACGTTGTTCAGCAAACGGTAATCCACACAGAACCTCGTCGTTCCGTCTTTCTTCTTAACTAGGACCACCGGAGAGACCCATGGGCTCGTAGAAGGTTCTATCACCCCGTCTTTCTTCATTTCCTGAACAATCGTTTCAGCTTCCTCTCTTTTCGCCTGTGGTAATCGTCGAGCTGTTTGACGAATTGGCTTAGCATTACCAGTATCAATTTTATGCTTAACAACCGTAGTTCTTCCCGTCTTTCCTCCTTTCGGTACGAAAATATCACGATACTGCCGAAGAAATTCCCTTAATTTCCTTTTCTCCATCTGATTTAGAGACTGTCCTGCAACTGCAACCATTTGGTCGAATTTATCGTTGGAATTATCAGATGTTGTCGCCTGACGGATTATGGATGTCACAGGTACACAAGTTCCTACTTTTGTCTCTTTCTTTATGGTCACTGGGTAGTCGTTGACATTGATAAGTCTCACAGGAATTTCCTTAGCCGAAGTCACCAATTCCTTTCCAATTATGATTCCACGGCCAACCTCATCGTCGTGGTTCCAAGGCTCCATCATAACAGGTCTCCCTTCGTCTACAATTCCCTGTAGTCGCGCTACTATGATCGTTTCGCTTCTCGCAGGCACGACTGTATCTTATGTAATGGCTGCTTGCACAGTGTTGTCATTATGTGTATGGAGAAATACCTCCTCGTTGCCAACTTTGATTACCTTATTCTTAAAATCCAATTGGAATCCATGCATATTCATTACGTCCATTCCTAATATAACATCCTCTTCGATGTCAGCAACTATAACAGTATGGACAAACTTTTCTGCCCCAATTCCCAATTGTACCTGAATTTCTCCATGAATGTTGGCATTTTCACCTGTAGCGGTCCGAAGTCGTAACCTCGTTGGTAACAGTTTCTTTCGGCTGTTTATAACTGTCGGGCGTATAATGGTTCTGGTCGCTCCGGTATCCACCAACAACGTATGCTTTTTACCATTTATGTCTCCATCTACATATACACTATCTTCACGGCATTTCAAAGAAGCTATTAGTATGAGAGGGTCTTTGGAAAAGTTTTGGGTCGAAGCTGCCCCCCTAAGGCTGACCCGTTCTAGTTTTCCTGATGGTGAGTTTCTTGATTTGCGTCGTACCTAGGGTGCTTACAGGAGCTTCGTACGTGTCCTATTTCGCCACAATTCCAGCATCAGATGGTCTTCGTTTTCTTGTATATCATGCTTTTCATCATATTAACGAGCTGGTCAAGTTTATCTTGATCTCCTTCCTCTTTTACAGTCCTAACTTTACTGTACCCGCCAGAGGCCTGCGTAGCTGACTCGTATTCGAGGGCGGCGGATAGGACATCAACCAGCGTCTTGTGACGAGCTAATCGCAGTGTTCTCTGCATTTCATGATCACGAAGACCATCAATAAACGTTTGAACGGCCAATTTTTCCATCATGTCTTCGGGAGCTGTTGGATAAGCATATCGTACTAATCTGGCAATATCTACCTCATATTCTTGAAGAGCCTCATCTTTCTTCTGTCTACGATTTTTAAGCTGTGACTGATATACATGCTCCAAATGTTCGTGGCCATATCGCATATTTAACCTCTTCTTCAGTTGTTCGAAATCATCGGTCTCCTCTACGGCTATGGTCTGAAGCACATCTAAGGCATCTCCTCGAAGAGCGATAGTCAGTATTACAGCCTTTTCTTTTTCAGACCATCCATTTGCTCTTGCGGCTGATTCGAACTGTTTCATGTAGTTGTTCCATGATGATTTTCCGTCGAAAGTTGGGACTTTAACATGAATAGAACCTCCACTTCCTTCAAATTTCGGCCATGTCTCCAACTTAAATTTCGTCTCGTCTTCTTTTATCTCCACTGTAATTGGATTGTTTCCTCTCTCTGCTGTCCCTGTTTCCTCCATCTTCCTTTCCATCTCTTTAATCTTTTCTTCGAAGGCCGACATATCGGCAGCAACTTGGTTTTTTAACGAAGACATTCTATCGTCGAGGGCAGACATCTCAGAAGTTACTTTAGAGATTTCCAAAGAGATATTAGCAGAGACTTTGCTTTCCAGCGAAGAATTTTGTGAGGAACTTTGTCTTCCAAAGAAGCGATGTCGCCGGAAACTTTGTTCTCTAATGATGCGATATCACCAGAAACTTTCGAAATATCGCCAGAAACTTTGTTCTCCAATGATGCGATGTCACCAGAAACTTTGGCTACATCACCAGAAACTTTGGCTACATCAGAAGAAACTTTCGAAATCGACGAGAGAACAGCATCTTCAAATATATCTCTGGATACCAAAAGTCTCTGGATCTAGACCTTCTTCTAGCAAAGCGTTCTTTAGTCGTTGGACTAACTCAGCCTTTTTTCCGGTAGAAGCTAATTCTCTGTCTTCGAGATGTCTTCTTAAATTCGTCACTGTGAGCTCATAAATCGTCGTCATTTTCACAATTTATTTTATATCCACTTTTGACACCAATGAAATGATATTTATTTATGTCTATTTAATTTATAAAGTCTTGTTCTTATCTTAATTCATTAAAAGGCACAATAATTTATATCAATTTATTTAAACGAATAATACACATAATTTATTTAGGCGAGCGTAACAATAAATATCGCGGCCGCGGGTCTTCAGAATTAACTGCCCTCTTCAATCAAAGTTCGGTTATTTTATAAGCAATCCTGATATTCGAGAACAGCATCGAAAGATCGCATTGTCTTGCATCGAAAGATCGAGAAGCTTAGCCGGGCTCATTCACCATAATTTTGGTTCTAGACTTCCACCGAAATTTCTACAACAAAACAGAATAATTAGTCATAAAATTTAGGCCAGTATATTTATCGTAACAATATATATATATATATATATATATATATATATATATATATATATATATATATATGCATATACATGCAGATGATGTATGCTCCAAATGTAAATAGATAAAGTTTTAGAAAAGTATATGTTGTTTATATTATGTTATTAATTCGGCAATTTTTGATTTATATAAAACAAGAATAAGTAAATATTTGTTTCTTTGAAGATTAATTGCAGTTAATTGTTTTTTTTTTTATTTAAAATCCAATGTTTATTGCAATCTGTCTCATTACAAACAATAAGCAATATGTATAATTTATGTACAATAACATAGTGGAAAGCTGCTCAGTGGCGAGCACCCAGGTAAAATATAATATAAATATAATCTATGATATAATAATTAATTTAAACTTTCACTTAACAAACAGAGTTTAATACAGATAAACATCACTGACACACATATGAGAATTACAAGGCTTAAAAACACAAACACAAATTTAGAAAACACCAGAATAGAAACTTGTTATTTCACCGCATCATGACACTATACTCTATTTCTCCTGATTTACTAGAGGTCCAAAGGGTCTGGCCGTTTTAATCTTCTTACGTGTGAAATGTTGAGCAGATCCGTGGCCAGCGGATTTGGATGGCAGGATAGTCTGTTCTTGTATACAGAGTTTACAGCAGATATTGCTTCGCAAACTGTTGGTAGCTGTAAATCGTGGTGTAATCTGTGGTTCGTGATATACCAAGGGGTATTACAGATCTGGCGCAGTACTTTCGATTGGAAACGTTGAAGTTTTTGTATGTTGGTATTACTTGCTGTACCCCAGATTTGTGCTGCATATTGCCATACCGGTTTTAAAATACATTTATATATCAGAAGTTTGTTCTCCAGGCTAAGATTTGATTTTCGACTCATGTACCAATACATTTTCCTATAGATTAAGCTGAGTTAAAGGCGTTTCTTCCAGATGTGGATGCCCCAATTAAGTTTGCTATCCAAATGGATTCCTAAGTATTTAACGACGGTATTAACTGGTAGTGGAGTGTTGTTTGTAGAAACTGGTGGCGCGACACCTTTTTTTAAAGAAAACGTTATTTCTGTTGATTTTAAACTGTTAACTTGGACTCGCCACAGCTTAAGCCAGCTCTCTAGTTTAAGTAGGTGATTTTGTAATACCTGGGCTGCTTCAGATGCTGTAGAATTTGAAGCCATGATAACTGTGTCATCGGCATATGTAGCGATTGTTGTATTGGTCGTCGTTGGGAGATCGTGTATATTAAGTAGAGAGTGGGTCCTAGTATGCTTCCTTGTGGAACTGCGGAACAAATTGGAAACAGGTTAGTGATTTCCCCACCTCTTTTGACTTGAAAGAATCGATCTGTCAGGTAGGATCTTAAAAGTTAACTTATGGGATGAGGAAATATAGATTTAATTTTGGAGATAAGACCTACATGCCAAACTTTGTCGAATGCTTGAGAGACATCTAGAAATGCAGCAGTACAGTAATTTTTTTGTTCAAGCGAATTTCTGATAGTCTTTACCACCCTATGAATTTGCTCGATAGAACCATGTTGTTTCCTAAACCCAAACTAATAATTCGGTAAAACATTACTGTCATATAAAATAAGCTCCAGTCTTCTCAGAAAAAGCCGTTCAAATACTTTGGATATAATAGGCAACAAGCTAATAATATAATTTGGATATAATATTTTTAAAACTCACTGTATTTTTTAGCGTTCCTATTGAAAATATAATGATCTTTTTTACAGTTGGGTCACAATATTTTTAAAGAGTACTCTTTTAATCACAATGTTTTTTTTATGTAATTGAATTTCATGCAGATAAGTCAGTAACGAGTTAAAACAGAGCGAGTTAGTGTTATTTTGATTATCTAATAGTGTCGTATACTGCTGAGAGGTAGTTTCTTTATTAAATTTAAATAAATTTCAGGCTTTGTTTTTAAAATCATTATTTTAAAATTTAATATAGTAGACATTGAAATATAGGACTAATATCATTATAAACTGTAAAACTAATTTTTATTTTTGGTGTTGTAGGTATCAAAATGAATAGTCGAAGTCAACTTATATTCAAATTAGCGAAACAAAAAATTTTACCAAAGAAATTAGAAAAATAATAATAACTCTTCTATAGATTCAGAAGTATGGGAGGTTTTAATCAATAATTCAGCAGAATCCACTTCAGAATTTCAAAAACGTAAGTAATAAATACTATCATGTACAATTTTATCGTATCCAATACTATCAATTATCCCAGAACCAATGATCATTTAATATTTTTTAGGTACATCAGACTGGGTTGCTGCTCTTCCAAATCCTGTACCGTTAGTCCCCGTAGCTGATCCAGAACCAGAAATGGAAACAGAAAATTTGACGTACCTAGAATTGAAGCCAGCAGCTGAGGTCAATGCCGAAAACGATGGAAGCCACGAGAATAAAAAGACTGTTAATGATATTTTAGATATTTCCGTAAGTAGTAAGGTTTATCCCGTACTTTCTACTAGAAATTACGAAACTGAAGAGGGTGGTAAAATTAGGATTATTGATTTGAAGATTCCAGCTGAACAATTTCATTTACCCTCCAAGGCCTCTCCAGAAAATAAGAATAAGAAGAAAATAAAGGGACAAGGCTCAGCTCAGGCCATCGTGAAAAAAGGAGGAACATTGGCTTGGATTATATAATCCCCAGAAAAAAAAAATCATGTAAGAAAGAGAGAACTAAAACCGGCATTTGGGGAAAAATGTGTATTAAAATGTTCGGAAAAATTTGACAATTCACAGAGGCAGCTGTTATTAGACGAGTACTGGGCTATGAGCAATTTACAAGCCCAGAGGGCATTTATACACAACAATACCACAAGTTTAAATCCGAAGTACCGGAGGGTAGTGCAGAACCCAAAAATAAATAGGTCGCTTAACCACATGTTTTTTTTAAACACTTCTGAAGGAGAAAAAATCAGAGTTTGCGCAAGATTTTTTTTTAAATACTCTGGACGTAACCGACAGATGCTTGAGAACAACCTTTTCCAAGGTTGACAAAAATACAGGAGTTTTAGCAGGACAGAAAAGAGGATGCAAAATTCCTGACAGAAAAAACTTAATATCTAAAAAAGACATAGGGAATGTGCGCAAGCATATAGATAGATTCCAAGAGTGGAAAGCCACTATTGTCGAAAGGAAACCTCTAGAGAGTATATAGAGGGGGGCAAGACAGTTGCAGATAGGCACAGAGACTATGAAAAATATAAACAATCCTCAGGGGAAAAAGTTTTGTCTACCAATATTATAAAATATTTCAGACCTATAACATCAGCTTTTACAAACCGAAAAAAGATCAATGTGACCATTGTGTCATCTATAAAAATACACCACAAGACAAGAAAAAAGATATTAAAATAGAATACGAAAACCATATTTTAGAAAAAGATCTTGCCAGATTAGACAAAGACACGGACAAAAAGGAAACATCAGAATCAACAGTTGTCTCTGTTTACGACCTGCAGGCAGTCTTGCCTTTTCCACGGGGTGAAATATCATCATTTTATTATATCTCAAAAGTAGCAATGTATGATTTGACTGTTTGTAACATAAAAAATATGGAGACTTATTGTTACACATGGACAGAAACAGATGGGAAGAGAGGAGCATGTGAAATTGCTTCATGTCTTTGGAAATATTTAGAAAGTTTGAAAGACTATTCGCTAAAAATTGAAAAACCTTTGGATATAATTTTTTATTCTGACAATTGTGCGGGGCAACAGAAGAACCAATATGTACGTCGAATGTACTATCATGCTCTTAAGAAATTCGACTATATATCCAGTATTACTCATAAATTTTTAGTAACGGGACATACTCAGAATGAAGGTGATGCCGTCCATGCATGTATCGAAAGGACAATTAAAAAGGCTCTAGAAGCTGGCCTTATTTATTTGCCCCAACAATACATACAGTTCATGAGAGCAGCTAGAAAAACCAGTCCCTATAAAGTGGTTGAAATGTCATTCAAAGACTTCAAAATTTTTAAAATGCTACCAGCAGTGAAGCTTAATGATTTTAAAAGTAGCCAAACATCTATGATAAGAGTGAATAAAAATGAACCGCATACAATTTATTTCAAAACTAACCATGGTTCTGAATGGGAAAGAGAAAATTGGCGGCCTTTAACTTCTACTGCTATCAATGAGGAGGTACCGGCTCTTTACAGTAAAAAATATAAAGTTAAGGGAAGCAAAGTGAAGGCCCTAATCAATTTAATAGATAGGGGTGTAATTCCTGAAGTGTATAGAGTTTTTTACGAAAACTTATGATTTGTTCATTTTTTTTAAGTAAGATTAAGCAGTTTAAATTTTGTTCCTGAAAATGTTTTTGTTTAAGTCTTAGTTTTGCTTAGTGTTAACAAAGTTAGGTTAGTTACTAGTGTTACCAATATACTAAATAAATTTCTTATAGAACTTATTTTTTCGTTTTTCCCTCTATTTATGGGGTTATGTAATACTCTGCAGGTCTACTCACCACTCTTAAAAGACTTAATATATTATCTAAAAAGCCTTCCGTGGTCACCTTACGAGAAAGCTTCTGCAATTTAAAAAAAAATTAATTTTGAGTTCATGTAAGAAGCCTAAGAAACAATTTAGGATATTATTTCTAATTGCCATGGAAATAACATAGGGAAAATCTAAGTTAAGTCGGCAATGAGCAAAACTTTTGTTATCATAACGGTACATTTTTAATGAGATAACGACGCAACTGCAAATTTTTTACTGAATTTTAAGATTTTTTATAATTTTTTTCCCTCTAGTGGTAGATAATAAAAAAATATATTCAGATACAAAAAAATACTTCAATAGATTAAAAATTGATTGCAATAGGGCATTTTTGCCAAGACAGACAGTTTTTTCTTTCAACCGCTATTACTCGAAAGTACAAATTAGCATTTGCGTCGGTATCTTTATAAACCGTCGAAATGAAGTTAGCAGTCTTTAGCTTATTAGGTGCTGCAGGTAAATGAAAGCAACAGGTATAACACCCACGCCAACAACGTGAAAAGATTACAACGTGAAGTCGTATCTTCTAATTTTAATCGCCATCTGGCTAGACGGGATGTGGGATCTTTTATTTTATAAATCCATACCAAACCCACCACTCTTCGAGTGTTCCTTAATTTATATTGGATTGACGGTCGTTATGGTCGGTTTCTTTTTTTTTTTCCTGTAGAAAAAAGGAAAAAATAACATACATAAGTTAAGAAATAAACATTGTGACGATAAGGAAGAAATAGTGAAAACAGTGGAAGACTTCTACAGACAACTCTATGAAACAAGTGAATCCGATGAAAGACGGCCCTTACCAAAGATAGAGAATCAAGGCTCAGAATTAATGCCGAACATAACTGTTGACGAAATTAAAAATGCACTTCGGGTGATGAAGAATAATAAATCCCCAGGTGAAGACAGGGTAATGACCGAAAGCCTAAAACTAGGAGGAAATAAGCTCTTACTGATACTTGCTAAACTGTTCAATAAATGTCTGTGCGAAGCGATAACACCGACGCAGTGGAACAATGCGGAAATCATCTTACTTCATAAGAAGGAAGATATCAGCGACCTTAGAAACTACCGCCCCATTAGCTTGTTGTCACAAGTATATAAGCTATTTACAAGAGTTATTACCAACAGGCTAGGAAGTAAGTTGGATTTCTATCAGCCAAGAGAGCAAGCAGGTTTTAGAGCAGGATATGGCACTAATGATCATTTACAAGTACTTAAGAACTTAATAGAGAAGAGTGTCGAATATAACAAGCCATTAGTTATGATATTTGTTGACTACGAAAAAGCTTTCGACACAATAAGTCATCAAAAGATGTTAAAAGCCTTAACAGAGTGCCGTATAGATCATCGCTATATAAACATGATAAAATATATCTATCAAAATGGGACAGCAAGTGTGAAACTGGCAGATAAAAAGACCAACGTATTTAAAATAAAACGGGGAGTGTGACACGGAGACACAATTTCGCCAAAATTGTTTATAACATTATTAGGGCATATGTTTAAGAACGCAAATCTGAGTGAAAAAGGAATTAATGTCAATGGAGAAATGCTTAGTCATTCGAGGTTTGCTGACAGAATCGATGATGCAGTATCGCAACTGGAGAAACTATACCTAGCCTCCCTACAAGTAGGATTAAAAATCAACCACACAAAAACACAAATCATGACAAATCTTGTGTTAAGCGAAAAGATTTCAGTAAATGGCATGCCTATTGAAGAAACCACCTCATATAAGTACTTAGGACATGAGATACGCATAGGAAGAGATAATCAAACGTGCGAACTAAGCCGCCGCATAGGACTCACTTGGGTGGCATTCGGCAAGCTAAGCTATGTTCTTAAATCAAAACTGCCTGTGTCTTAAAAGAAAAGTCTTTAATCAGTGCGTGTTGCCAGTACTTACATATGGTGCAGAGACATTAACACTAACCAAGAAAGTAAGAAATAAAATTTGTGTTACCCAAAGAGCCATGGAACGATCGATGTTAGGCATTTCTCGTAGGGATCGGATCACGAACAAGGAAATAAGACGGAGAACAGGAGTGCAGGTGCCATAGAAAGAATTATGACCCTTAAGTGGAACTGGGCGGGGCACATAGCTAGAATGTCGGATAACAGATGGACACAGCGAATAATACAGTGGAGACCGAGACAAGAAGCACATCGAAGTAGAGGTCGTCCACCAACAAGATGGTCTGATGACATAAAATGGATCGACAAAAATTGGATGCAAACAGCACAAAACAGAAATACATGGAAAAGACTGAGGGAGACCTATATCCAGCAGTGGATAGATCCGGGTTAAATGATGATGATGGTCGGTTTCGACTATAAAACGAGTTCCATAAAGGTAAGGGCGGAAATGTTTACAAGAATCGATGATCGCGAGCAATTCGCGTTCTGTTGTACTGTAATTTTGCTCGGCTGTATTTAGGGTACGAGAATGATATGCAACGGGGTGACCGTCTTGGGTTAACACAGCGCCTAGTGCGATCTTGGAAGCGTCGGTTAGTAATGTGAATTGTTTTGAAAAATCAGGATATTGTAAAACTGGAGAGTTTGAAAGTAACTCTTTGCATTTAGCGAATGCTCCTAGGTAGGTGGAATTTATTAGGTCAATAATCGCGTTTTTTCTTGTACACCGTGTTAGGGGAGAAGTGATTTTTGCAAAATTTGGGATGAAGCGTCTGTAATATCCGATTAGTCCTAAGAAAGATTTCATTTCTTTTATTGTCTTGGAAGTGGATATTCTCTTATCACTTTGAGTTTTGCGGGATTTGGTTTGACTCCTTCTGGAGTAACAACGAGGTCTAGGAAGGTAACTTCTTTTGTTAAGAATTCGGATTTGTCAAATTGGACTTTTAAATTGGTATCTTGGAATCTTTGGATGTGAATGGTGAATGGATGTGAAACGTGGACCCTCTCAACCACTGATGAAAATCAACTGAGAATATTTGAGCGCAAAATACTAAGGAAGATATTTGGACCAACCCAATGCAGCGATAGTTCGTGGAGAATTAAAATGAACCACGAGCTGGATGAACTAATGCAGAGCGCAGATATTGTCAGATTTGTAAAGTCACAAAGACTAAACTGGCTTGGTCACCTAGAAAGAATGCCAGATAATCGAGCTGTAAAAGTAGTCCAGAGATGGAAGCCCCAAGAAAACAGAACAAGAGGAAGGCCCCGTAAAAGATGAATAGACGACGTAGAGAGGGATCTTAAAACCATTAACATCAGGCAGTGGCGAAGGAAAGTATCCGACAGGGCAGAATGGAAGAACATTGTTAAGCAGGCCAAGACTCACAAAGGGTTGTAGCGCCATCAGAAGAAGAAGAAGATCTTGGAATCTTTGGAAAATTTTCGAGATGTGGATAAAATGTTCTTGTAATTATTTTGAAAATATGATTACGTCATCCATGTAGACGAAACAAAATTTGTGTAAAAAGGGGCGTAGAATGTTGTCCATTAATTTTTGGAAAGTTGCTTGACTGCACTTTAGACCGAAAGGCATTCTAAGAAAATCGAAATGGCCATGAGGTACAGTGAAAGCGGTTTTTTTCTGTAGAGTCGGGATGGACTTCTATTTGATGGAATCCTTGGGCTAAGTCTAAGATTGTGAAATATGTGGCTTTACCTAAGTTATCTAGAATTTCATCTATTTTTGGGAGAGGGTATTTATCTTCGATTGTGTTTTCGTTTAATTTTCTATAATCTATTACCATGCGAAATTTCTTTTTGCCGGAGGCGTCAGTTTTTTTTGGGACGATCTACACGGGTGCTGAATAGGGGGAGATTGAAGGTCTAATAATATTATTATCAAGTAATTTGTTTATTTGCCGCGTAATTTCTTCTTGCATTGCTTTGGGGTGTATAAAGTTTCTTGAGTAAATAGGGTTTTCGTCTTTAGTCCTGATGTGATGTTTTATTTCTGATGCGAAAGTTAGTTTGTATTTTTCATCGTATAGTGTGTCTTTGTATTTGTGGCATAGTCTTAGTATTTTTTCTTTTTCTTCGGGGTTAAGTGTTGTGTGCGAATTATGCTAGGGTCGAAATTGGAAGGTATGTCGTTTGTTATTTCGTAGTTGTTTAGATTTTCTACATGTATGGGTTTTATTTGTATTGGATAATCGAGAGTGATATTGTCGATATAACCGTTAGTAGCGTGGTGAATGGATTCTGGGAAGATTTCGTTATTTATTCTTGTTTCGGGTAATAATATTTCGCCTTGTTATATATCAACGGGTATTTTAAAAGAAAGTGTTTGAAATGGTATTTCTATGTTGTAACGTTGTAGTGTTAATGTTTTATTTGTGTAATTTAAAATGGCTTGAAATGAATCTAAATCAAAATTTCCTAATAAAATGTCGAAGTCGGGTATATTTAATTCTTTAAATAGGGGAGTTTTGATATTGTCTGAATATTTCACTATTATTGAGTGTGAAGTCTTTTTTGTAAATGTGATGGGGATTGAATAATTTTGAAGCTTTGGGAGAGATGATGGTGTCAGATTCACCAGTATCGATAAGGATTTTTAATTTATTTTTGGGTAATATAAAAAATGGGAGTCTTGGAAGATTTTTGATATTATTTAGATCAATTGAGGTGGGGGCAATCTGAGGTGGCGACATCTTCCAATGAGATGTCGTGAAAATTTTCTTCCTGAGGAAGATCTTGGGTATTTTCAGGGTCGTCATAGTATTCGGTCTCTTGGGGATTATAGTAATCTAATCGTGGTAATTTTCGAATGAATGAGGGCAGTTCTCTGATTCGACGTTGAAGTTTTGGGTCCATCTAGTCGATGTTGTCATGGGTCGTGCTTCTGTTTGAATTGTTTCTACACCACTCATTGGTCGAGGGTTGTAAGATTGAGGGTTTTGTGTTGATCGAGGTAGATTTGAGTTTTGGTATTTATTCGTCGTGTTTTTGTGGAAATTTGTGTTTGAAGGTCTTGAATTAAATTTATTATTGTTGTGAGGTGTAGCAGGATTTCGATTGAAATTCGCGTTAGTATTTTGAGAATTTTTTTGATTCAAATTTGAGTTAGAATTTTGAGGAATTGGTCTATTGAAATTTATGTTGGTATTATATGGTATTGGTCTAGGTTGATATGTCGGTTTTGGTTTCACTTTTTGATTTTTAAGAAAGTTCATGTAAGAAACTTGATTTCGATGATTATCCTAAGCTATACACTTTTGTAAAGCTGTGTCTGTGTATCGAGTTGGAAGTGCGAAAGGTATTCGCAATAGGGGTTGTTTACACCTGTAGAAAAGGATTTTAATGCTAAATTTTTAAAGTAGGGTGATTTAAAAAGCACCGTTTCTGCATTATTATGCAGGGAAATGTGTTGTAATAAATCGTTTAAATGGGTCGTTATTCGTTATTATATTCATATTCATATTATATTATAATATTCATCATATGTTTAGTGCGGATTCTGCACAGTTGTAGTTGTTGAGTGATTAGGATTTTCTCAGATCTCCTGTCGCCGTATTTAGCTAATAATGCTGGTCGGACATCGGTCCAAATAGTTTTATTTGAAAAATTTAGGTGGTCTCTCGGCTCACCTTTAATTCGCGAAAGAATATTTGCATTTAGTACAAATGCTTAAACTTCGGTAGGATTTTGGCCTGCTAGAAATTCAATTAGTGCATCTACTGATCTAATAAATGTGGATAGGTTTTGATCTGTTGTGTATTCGGGAAGTGTAGCACACATTATAGAAATATTTGACACTATTTGAAATGGACATTTTATCTTTATCCTCTATAATCGGAGAAATTTCTTGGATAATAGGAAGTCGATTTAAAGGGCTTCTATCACGAAGATGATTTCGTTGTGATTCATTAAGGATAATATTTAATTCAGTTTCAGTTCTCAGAAAATGTGCTCATAAGTAAAAATAGAAAGAACATAAAATAAAGGAAAAACTTACAGGAATACAAGCAGTATTGCTGATTTATTCTGCATTCTTTCCGGTTCGTGGGTCTTCTACCAAACAACTCTTGCAATTCTGTGTAGGTATCCTGTTCGCAGCGCCAATTATATTTTCTTACTTAGAACACTTAAAAAAACTTTATTTTTGAAAGTATACAATTTTACAAACTATGCTTAAATAAAAATGTTAACAATAATTACTGTTGAACTTTAAGCTATGAAGTGACTCTAATGAAATGAATGTACTTTTTTATTTGTATCTCTATTTATAAGGTTTAAGGTAATAACGGTAATTATCTAAATGGTGTTGTTGGCTTCCGTCTGTGTGGTCTTGGCGGAGGTCTCATGGCGTTGGTATTGCGTTGCGTTTGTCTAGGTGTTATGATTACATTTCTATATATATATATATATATATATATATATATATATATATATATATATATAAATATATATGTGTGTGTGTGTGTGTGTGTGTGTGTGTGTGTGTTGGTAAAAATCAAAGTCCCATAAGTCCAATTTTAGGAAATTTTGAGATATCTGTGGTTTTGACTTGTTCCGTGTACTACTAACGAATTGAATCGGAAGCAAGAAGTGCATTATCAGAGGGTGTGCTAGTCTGCGCATTTACCGTCGCTTTGACCGTTACACTATTTTCAGTGGTTTGTTTAGTGGCTAAGCATAACGTTTTTATTAAGTTTTTATCAAATTTTGAGGTGAAAATGGAAAACAAATTAGTTATAGTGGATCCACAACATGCAAAGAAGAGAAATAGAAACAAATCCAAAGAAAAACATGCTCTCAAGATGATAAAAATGTAAGTAAAATACTGTGTTTTAAAGCTAACCTCAAAAATAAACAGAGCCGTACTAGTTTAATATTATATTACTACAAAATAAATGAAACGTTGTAAATTAAATATCTGATATTTAGTTGAGTTTAGAAAAAAATTAAACTACTTAGTTTTTATTTTAAATCGGAATATCAAAATATAAGAAATTTTGGGGTACAAGTTTTTGAAATATTTTGAGAGTTCAAATTTTTGACGTTATATTTTTTAAACGTATTAATTTTTTTCAAATCCTAAGGAAAATAATAAGTATTTTTGAAAAATTTAAACGCAGAATGATTTCTGAGGGTCGAATGTCCCTGAAAACTTTTATAATGTTTATTTTAATAGGTTACAGGAGTGACAATAAAAGAGAAAATTTAGTGTGATTTTTAATTGGAAATATTTCATTTAAAAGAAACTTTTTATTCATTCTAAGGGACTTTCGGCCTCGGTAATAACGTAATTTTTCATTCTGCGTTTAAATTTTTCAAAAATACTTATTAGTTTCCTTAGGATTCGAAAAAAAAATGAATACCTACATTTAAGACACATTAAAAATTTTTACAGGCGATATTTTGCACCTTTCCTCTTAATTAATATCTTAACTTCATGTTTTATTTTGTTTTAGGTATTCTGCTCCGAGCCTACCGATGAAATCACGATGCGGACACAATTCAATTAAATTACAATGTGCAAATTTAAATTCCAATGATGTGTTCTTTTTTCATAAAATTTTTTATAATAGTGTGTCAAAAATTGAACAAGACAATTTTATTCTCAAAAACATTTTGGTCACAGCTACAAAGAGAAGTCGACCATGGAATAATACTAGAAACCCGAGAGCGTTCACTATTAATTATTTTATTTCGCGAAATGTAAATAATGTTCAAGTTCCTGTATGTAGTTCTGTATGGGTACCTCTTGGGTATTTTAAAGTTAAAGAGTTCTCGCGTACAAGGTGTTGCAAGAAGACATTTTAATACGGGTTCGATGGCCAAAGTGAATCGTGGAGGAAATAGGAAAAAGTTACTTTATTCATCAAGACGGGAAGCTGTGGAAAATTTCATTATCGGTTTTAAACCACTAGAAATGCATTACTGTCGTAATACAATAAAAGTACGACAATATCAACATTCTGATTTGAATATAAGAAAGTTATTAATTTGGAATGTATAATGAACAAGCTCCAGTAGACCTGGTAGTGAAAGAAGGCACGTTTCGTAACGTTTTCAAGACTCGCTTCAATATTGGTTTTGGTAGTCCACGACAGGATGCTTGCAACTTGGCGAGACAATAAAAGCAGAACAATCAAAAACGAAAAAACAGGAGCTTATAACACAACACCGCATTCATAAATTAAGGGCTAAAGCATTTTATCGTTTGCTAGGAGAAGAAAATGACAATACGGTAATAGTGTCATTCGATTGCCAAAATAATCTTCTACTCCCAAAAATTCCCGATCAGGCCACATACTATTTTCGTCAATTATACCTTTATAATTTTACAGTTGTCATAGGCTCATCTCATTCTCCACTAAATATTCAAACAGTAAGATCTTATATTTGGACAGAAAATGAGTCGGGTAAAGGCTCAAATGAGATTTGTTCTAACATATATCACTGCCTAAGTACCATGAATTTAGAAGGTAAAACGGAGCTGAGATTGTTTGCAGATGGTTGCGGAGGACAAAATAAAAATTCAATGATTATCTGCATGGTAATGAAATGACTCAGTACTGTAGAAAGTGGTATAACCAAGGTTCACCTTATTTTTCCAGTAACTGGGCAACTACCTTCTAACCGCATATTGGCCCTTACAGAAAAACAAATCAGAAAAATAGAAAAAATTGTATATCCTTCACAATATAAAGACATAATGCGACAGTATGCGACTATATATATCGGTTAGTGGCAAATATTACTGTTTATGACTGGAAAGAGCAGTGCAAAAAGTTTCTAAAGTCAACACAAGACTGGTATTTTCAAATTAAGAAATGCAAAAGAATTATAATAACCAAGCTACCACAGCATATAACAGTAAGAGGCGAAATATCATATAGGAACGACATGAGTAAGGAAAAAACACAAGGAATCTACGTTCCTGTATTTGGCTGTATACCATATATTAAAAAAATTTATTAAAATCCTTTGTAGAAGGTATATATTTTTAAAAACCCAAACGGGCTGTGTTAGACAAAACGTTTTCGGAATCCATTATTCCATCATCGGTGTCCTAGAAAATATGTAACCACTTAATTAAAAAGAACATGAAGTTAAAATTTTGACCAAGGTTAATGTAAAGTGTGGTTAATACTTACTAGGAGTACATAAATGTAGCCACTAAATACATGGGTAAAAACCCTTTAACAAATAATTAGTTACATTTGTTTTACATTATATTTTATAAATTATTAGGATGTTAAAGTTACCGTTGGATTAGGTAACATGGCGACATATGACTCCACGTTGAAGTTGCAAGTCCTGAGACGGTGTGTCTACGAGGACTTTATGGAAGCAACTGATTGAAATGACAATGTTGACAAGTTAGGACGGAACAAGTAACAGAGTAGTCAATATAACTGTATGTGTCTACTTAAGACAAAAGCCAACGTTATTTAAATTTGTTAGAGTAAAGGATTTTTTGTTATTAAATTAATATAACAGTATCAACCATCAATGTTGTTATTTTTTAAAAAATTAATTTTTATGTGTATGAGATGAAATGTGGAGAGAAGATAATGTGGTTATAGTTAGGCAACCAACTATGCATGTGTGTGGTAGTGTAATGAAAAAGAGATTTTTATATTTAGGCCCTTTATGTTTCTTCAACATTTGGTACCTGGAAAATAGAAACTAGACACATGTAGAAGGTTGAGTTATTGAAATTTTGTTTGATATTGGTGAAAATGAATGAATATATTTAAAATATGAAAGTGTTCATACATGAATGAAATAAAACTTTTGTAGTATAATGGTCATGTGAAATTTAACTTATAACTCGATTATAGAAGGCCCTGTATGTCTAAAAACAACATTTGGTACCTGGTAAATGTAAAACTAATTAAGTTATAAGTACATGAAATTAAATATCTGATAGGGTGTTAACAGACTAAGTGGTATGGAAGTTTTATTTTATTATCTATTATGTGAAATGAATAGAAATTGATGGTTGGGACATGGTTTTTTAGTAAGTTAATAGAATAGTACTCAACTTATAACTTAAGAAAGGCCCTATCTGTCATAAGCAACACTAGGTACATGGAAAATATAAAGATAAGTTACAAGTTGAATGATTTGCAGGTGTATAATTATCCAAAATGTGAAAATGGAATGGTTGTAGGTTGGCTCTGTTAGAATTAAGCAAAACAAAAATTATGGGGTCAGCTTTAATGGTAATTAAGTTGTGGGATTTGTTTTTAATTCTTAATGGATATGAAGGTCTTAAGGTGTTCATTAAACTATTATATAAAATAAACAGAATTTGATGGCTGGAGAATGGTTTTGTAGTATGTTGTAAGTATACTACTCAACTTATAACTTAAGAAAGGACCTATCTGTCATAAAGCAACACTAGGTACATGAGAAATATAAAGAGATAAGTTATAAGTTGGGTGATTTTATAGGTGTAATTTTTTATTGACTTCTTTAAGGAGTCCCATTTGCTTCTTAACATTTTGGCAGTTCTACCTGTCCCACAAATAGAATTAAATTGCATTTCTATTTTTCTCCACTCTGCTTCTTTCCCGTTGTTTGTTATGGTATCCGTTTTCTTGCATTCTAGAATGTAATAATAAATAAATCTGAATATTCAAAAACAGAATTTTATAATTTACTTACCTACAATTTCTTTAAATTTCTCCACTAAACTCACCAACACATCAATTTCATTTGCGGTAAAGTTGTTGCAACGCTTTTGTTCCATTTTAATATAGAATTTTAATAGAAGAATAAGAACAAAATAATATTAACAAAATAAATCCAAACAATTATAACAGTAAATTATATTTTAGGTAGATATTATGCCCCTGTCAATTGTCAGGAAAATTAGGGACTCTGTCATTCATTAGAACTACAAGGCTATTTACTCTCGATATGTATACTGTCGTCGCTCAAACATTGTAGAACGCGCAATCAGTTATACTCCGAATAACTCGAGGTATAAGTTAAACCAAGAATAACTATACTGTATTTTATACCTACATTGTAGAACCGGCCCTTAGTCTGTAGCATAGAGTACTTACAAATTTATATCCAAGGCCACAGGTTGCTCCTGTCGGAGAGAGATGGGCGTGGTTCTTTCAAACATATATTATAGAAACTGTGTATTATTTTAGAATTTATTATTGGGCACCACCCCTGGTTAATCTCGAAGGGGGACGAGAAGAAAAAATAAGAATTTAGAGAAAGTTTTACAACAAACACTTTTATTTCTATAAAACAATAGTAAAAGATCTCACTTTAAAAGTTACGTCATTCCAGAAAGACATTAAAATATCAACTTATGTTTACATTATTTGGATATGATAAGAAGTGTTTATATAAAGCTAATTTTAGAACCGTATGTAAACAAACGTTCTAATATCATGATGTTAAATTCAGAATGAATTTTATGTATTATCCCAAATTTCGAAATTCGTGCACATTCAAAGAAATATAGTTACTTATTAACTAAGAATATCTATTATAATTTTAGATAAAAATAAGACACTTCACTAATTTTAAAAGTTCATAAATATTCCTCGCTTGCTCAATAGAGAATAGAAATATGAAATTTGGTACAACCTGATTTATCCAACTGCTGGTGGTTTGGAAGAAAAGGCTCTTTTTACCCACTAAGTATTGATTGGATTAAACCATTTTATTGGGAATCCTTTTATACCATTAGGAATTACTGAACTGAGTTTAGAATGTATTACTTCGAGTCAAATAAGTATATTATTTAACATCTCTAGCCTCACGATAAGGGTCTAAAAATAAATATTTATCTGAAAATATAGAAAGGAAAAGGTTTTTTTGGCTTACCTCTCTTAAGAGACCCCAAAACAAAATTTCGTCTTAACAGTTTGACGTTTTAAGAGATAAAAGAAAGACGGTACCTCCTTTCCGCTAAAAATTGAGACGATTGACAACTTAATGAACGTTCTCATCTAACGGATATATTTGGAATTACAGAAGAATCCTTGAGTTAATTAAAGTACTTGGCTGATAGATGGCGGGAGGAATTTTATTTAAAAAAAAATTAATCGAAATTATAATGAATTTTCTAAATCTTTTGAAACGGTTACAAGTCTAGGTATAAATACGGAATAACCTTAGAATACGAGTGTTTTATTAGTATAAGGGCCGAGTGTTCAATTGGACTGTCGCCAATTCGTTACCCTAATATTACAAGGTTCTATGTAACATTTTTTACTAAATTAGGTTTTCAATATTACAAAGTTCTATGTGACTATAGTTTATTTTTATGAACGAGAGAGTAATTAGCATAATTTTAACTGGTAGCTCCGACCACTCCATGGGCGTGCTCAAGATTAATTGAAAAATTACTTTGAATAATTGTAAAAGATAAATGAATTATTTCAGTGTTATAAAGTGTTATGTGTATGTAAACAAAAGTGACCTCTTTTATCACACACTATATTAGAACTGACTGGCCTACATTAAAAAGGGTTTTAAAAAATTCACATTTTTTTTAATTTTTAAAAATTACAAAAGAGAAAAAGAGTTTTTAAAACCGTCTAAGGTATGTTAAATAGATGAATAAAAATATTATTATAAAACTTACAGCTACTTGTTACAAATCCAAATCAGATTCAGAAGATGAACTTTCAGAACCAAGATTTATAATAACTGGCTCGATCATTTTATCAGTAATATTGTCCAGCTTCCACATTTTTTCCTCTTCTTTAATAGTGTGATTTACTGCCTTTTCCCAGTTTTCAGGTTTTACATTATTTACGGCCTCCAAAAACAACTGTTTAACATCATGAATTTTAAAAGTGGTATTTTTTCTTGAAACTTCACTCTTTATCTGTGCCCATACCAGTTCAATCGGGTTTAATTCATAATGATATGGTGGGGATCTAAATACTGTCATTCCACGATTTTTGGCAATTTCATCAATTTCGTATTTTTTAAATTTTTCTTTATGAAGGGCACACAACGAATAAAGTTCCTTTCTTATAGATCCGGGATGGTACGTAATATTTTTTGAACTCAGACAATTCTGCAAGTCTTTTTTTAACCACTTGGTTGTGGGCAGTCCTTCTATAAGTCTGGAGTGATAACTTGCATTATCCATTACTATTACACAGTTCTTAGGAAGAAGATCTATCATTTGTTCGAACCATTCTTGAAAGACATCAGCGTTCATGTCTTCATGGTAGTCACCGGTACGAGTTGATTCAAAAGTTAATAAACCACCTTCAACAAAACCGTCTGAACTGCCAATGTGTGCTATTATCAGCCTGCGTCCCTTTCCTGATGGTGGGTTTAAACCAGTAGATAAGTTATTTACAAAAGCGTGCCTTTGACTTGTAACAGTTTCATCCTGCCAAAATTTATTTGGTGTATGACCCTCGTTGATCCATGTTTCATCAAGATAAAATATTTTTCTTTTTTGGTTTCTCATTTCCTTTATGGTTCTTAGAAAATGTCTTCTCCATATGACAATATCGCTTCTTTCTAATAAAATAGACTTTCTGGGATTCTTTTTCCAGCGGAAGCCTATTTCTTTTAAAAGTTTCCATAACGTACTTCGACTCATTTCTGGGTAATCCTTATCATCTCGAACTGAGACAAGAACTTTATCCAATGTTGGAAATTCTTGTCTAAAGAAGAATTCATGCACTTTTCGTCGAAGTTCTTCTTTAAAATGATATTCTATTTGAAATTTTGGTTTCCCTGGAGCATTACGTGGCATTTGAAAACTACCACATTTCTCTTCTTTAATAACTCTGTAAATCGTAGATTTCCCAACACCAAGTGTACTGCTAACTAACTCAACGGTCTCATCAACATTTTCACATAAACGTTTGTTTGTAAATGATTTAAAACAATTAAATATTAATGTTTTTTCATTAACTGTTAGAGGACCAATTTTTCGGCGTTTACACGGCACTTCCAAATTTTCCATAACACTAGTATACACAATAAACTGCACCTTGCAACTGAAGTACCTACTTTTAATGAACTGTTAAGAATTTTGAATACGCCACTTGGACCTTCCTATATACAAAATGGAAAAACCCACTATCACATTTTCTGTGGAATAAGTTTAGAAGGTAATTATCTAGTCAATTACTGTCGTAGATTCCTGGAATTAAAGAATTAAATGTTTGATTGTTGAAACCCTTACTTCGTGGAATGCACTCATTTCAGATAAAATAAAACGTTTTATTTTATCTAAAGAATTAAACTTTATTTTGCAAATAGGCAAAGAATTAAACTTTATTTTGCAAATAGATAAAATAAAACGTTTTATTTTATCTAAAGAATTAAACTTTATTTTGCAAATAGGTAGGTACTTATTAAACTTTTATTGGTTATATATAACCAATAAAATAAACATCTTACATTTCTTGCAAATTCATTAGTATCTGTTAACCTCCATCACTCCGACACTGGCAACCTTATTTAGGGATTAGTAACTCTCACAACTATTGTATTCTATTCTGCTCCAACCTTTATACCTGGTGGTCATACTCAATTTAAAATTGTTTTCCTATATACTTCTGTAAACTTGTTGACAAATATCTGTTTTTCATCGAGTCACCCGTATCAACAGTTTAGGGATTTCCATACATAATTTATTGTTTTATTACTCTCTCATACATAAAAATACACTATAGCACTACATCACAATTTGTATGGAAATTAGTTTGCTCACATACAACTCTGGTAATATTAAAAAAACCAAGGGTGTATGTACAAAATTATGCTTTATATGAATAGCAAAGTTCTATGGTAAACATAGAACTTTGGAATTTAAAATTTGATTAAAATCTAAATATTACATGGTTCTATGTTGTAACATACAACCTTGTTATTGTATTTTTTGTAAAAGTGAGGTTATGTTCCTGTATTTATAATATAAATCGCAAGCGTTTTCGAGAGTGTTATTTGTGTCTAGAATTAAAAAAAATGAGTAATTTAAGTGATGACTATGTCCAAGACTCTGATGATGATGAGGATTACGTATTACCAGTTCAAAAATCATCGAAGATGAAAGAATGCAGGTAAGATTTTTCTATATCTTATATTGTGAGGTTAGGTTTTTATTTTTTATTTCTTTTTTTACAAAAAGTTTTTTGTTTCAGACTTAAAATTCGTGGACGTGTTATTAATATTCCCGTGTCAAGAAGTAGCAGCGAAAGTGATGACGAAACTAACTCAGAAACGGATTCAAGCAGGTAGGCATGATTTGCTAAACAAAAAAAATTAAACAACGTAACATTTTATTAATTTCTTTTTATAATTTAGCTTGTTGTTACTATTTAAAAACTAATTTGTTTTAGAAAAGCTCCTAGTTCGTCTTCCACCTCAATCATTCACACTCCAAAGAATAAAAAGGCCCCAATCATAGTTGTTAGCAATATTAAGATTAAAAATGCATCTAACTCTGGTTCTGGTGACTTGCAGTCTAACTTAAATAGGTAATATTTTTGACAATTATTTTGTTTAACTAAATCGCGAAAACATTTTTTTTTATTTTTATTTTAGAAATGTACTTAGCAGTTCTACAACTTTAGTTCCAGAATTCACCAAGAAAATCCCGTCTTCAGAAGATAACAAAATTAAGATTCTAGAACCAGACCATTTTGATTTCGATGATACAAATAATATTGGACATATTTCCGAAGAAATTTTACTAGAAGAAGCAACTCATAATATAATAAAAGATAAAAAGATATTTACTAGAAAACGACAGAAAAACACTTCTGAATAGACATGTAACAAAAGAAAATCTTTATTTGATCAAGGTCTAGAGTATATTTCTTCTCGAAAAAAGGTAGTACCTGCTAGAAAGATTAGGAATAAAAAAGATTGTGTACAAAAGTGCAGAATGAAGTGCTCGCGTTAAATTAGCGACGAACAAAGGAAGGAAATTTTTAAAAACTATTATTTACTCTCAGCCATCGAAAAGAAAAACTATATTTTGCATACCACATAAGCTGAGACTCCTTGGAGACGAAGAAAAGGCAAAAATCCAGAAAATTCGAGAAAAAGCAAAAGTTTTAGGTTTTATTTTGAGATAAATAATCAAAAGATCCAAGTTTGCAAGGCTTTTTACACTGGGACTTTATGCATAAGCCAGAAACCAATTTATACGGTGCACAACAATAAAACTTCCACCAAAACCTTACCCGAAAGTAAACAAGGCAAACATCAAAACGGGTAACATCACTCGAAGATAGTAACTTGGTCAAGGAGCACATTAACATGATTCCAAGAGTGGAATCCCATTACTGTCGCAAAAAAACTAATAAAGAGTATTTAGAAAGCGGATTAAGTATCAAAAAATTGTATGAGCTTTATTTGGATTTTGCTGGAGAATGCAAAAAAAATCCAGTTTCTTTTGCTGTCTACAGAAAAATATTTTGCAACTATTTTAATATAGCTTTTCACAAACCAAGAAAAGATAGATGTGATACCTGCGAAGAAATCAAATTAAGAAAAATGGAGAAGAGGGAAGACGAAGAATCACAACGAAGATATACTGATCATTTGAAAGAGAAAGAGTATATGAGAGAAGAAAAACAAAGAGATAAAGAAAGCGGAATACCTTTATTATGTTTTGATCTGGAAAATGTTTTGACATGTCCAAAAGCAGACATAAAAAATTTCTTTTATAAGAGCAAATTAAATGTGTACAATATGACCGGTCACCTTTCGGTTGGGAAAAAGGTGTATTGTGCCGTGTGGACAGAAGCTTTACATGGAAGAAAGGGAAATGACATTGCAAGCGCAGTTTATAAAATAGTAGGAAAAGTGTTGGAGGACCATCCAGAGTTTACAAAAATTATTTTGTGGAGCGATAGCTGCGTTGCACAGAATCGAAACAGTCTTATGAGTTATGCTCTCAGTTACCTAATTCAAAAACATCAGAATGTGCAAAATATTTCCATGAAATTTTCTGTTCCAGGACATGCTTGTATTCAAGAGGTCGATGCAATCCACAGTGCAATTGAAAGAACGTTGAATAAAGTAGAATATTATTCCCCTATATCACTTCTACGCTACCTTTTAAAAGTAAACCGACAAAATCCATATACAATAATTCAAATGAAACAAGAACATTTTATAGATTTTCAGTCTTTTTCCAGCCAACTGAACTACAACGCTGTACCATTTTCAAAAGTAGTAGCATTAGAATTTTCTAAATCTTTTTTTGAACTGAAGTATCAAGATACTTTTGATCCAACCAAAGAGCTAAAAACTGTAAATTTACATCAAAGAAAATTACGAAAAGGTCATGTTAAAACCGAAACAGAATCACTCATTCCGCTTCAATTAAAAAAATGTGATAAGGCTGTTGTACTTCCCCCAAATAAGATAGATGCCCTAAAATCTATGTTCAAGTATATCCTTGAAGTTGATAAGGAATACTACGAGTGTATTTTCCTCCAAAAATAAGATTTAATTTGTTTTTTTTTTGTAGTTAACAAAGTTCTATGTTAATTTTTTAAATAAGTAAAATTTTCTTGCTATATCAAGGTTCTATGTTTTTTTTTTCAAATACCTTTTCTTCTAATACAAAAACCAATTTTTTGTTAATTTTTTCTTTAAATCACCTTTAATACATATGTACATTTTTAATTTAAATTCAAATTTAAAATATATAAAACAATTTGATTTTTATGAAAGCTCATTTTTTTAAATCGATTTTTCTCAAATTAGCAATATTGTTACATACAACCTTGTAATATTAGGGTAACGAGTTATAGATTTGTTTGTAGAATCTTCTTGTTGATATAATTCTAATTTCTTGTTGTATAATAATCATAAATTGACTTTTCAAATTTTGAAGTCAATGCTAACCTAATGATTATTATCAATAAATATAGTATGTACAGGACGTCGTCATTGGTGTTAAAAATCCTTAATACTGATCTACCAGTTTTCAGGCCATAAAAAATAAATATTAAATTTCACTTCTCTACTCCTTATTCTATAACCATAAATCGATTGTTTTAAATTTTAAATCGACGCTAACGTAATGATTATTACAAATAAACTTCTAAAATATAGATTACTTTAACTGTTCTAATATGTGCGGTATTACCATGGCACACTGTAAAATGTGTGTTAATATTGCTGGAACCACGTTTATTCAGCATTTGCTTTTATATACTACCGTAACTAGAAGAGTTGGTAAGAGTACGTTGTGACCAACATTCGTTCAAAATATAAACTTTTCTGTTAAATTTTAACCAATCTTTGATACTGCCTCACTTATGAAGTAACTTTCGTCCTTTTTATCTCCGATGAATACTATAACATGCTTCCAATTTCTTGTTTTATAATAAGCATAAATTAACTTTTCAAATTTGAAGTCAATGTTAACCTAATGATTATTATAAATAAATATATTATGTACACGACGTCGTCTTTGGTGTTGAAAATCCTTGACGATGATCTGCCATTTACCACTTCATAAAATGCAATAAACATTTCTCTATTCCTTATTCTATAAGTATAAATCGATTTTTGTTTAAATATAAAGTCGACACGAACGTACTGATTATTAAAAATAAACTTATAACATATCAACTACTTTATCTGTTTGAACAAAATTTGATAAAACACCATAACAAACAACATTTAATATTAACAATATATTTATACAATAGACCCAGATTTTGAATGCTATTCGCTGTTATCTCTTTATTTTTTTAACACAAGCGGCTATTTCTGCTTTAATCCTGCTATCATTTCTTATATTCTACATTCAATTAATCGTTGATCCAATACACCAGCATATTGATTCTTCGAATCCATAAAAAAAACCAAACTTAAAATTACATCTTCTGTAGAAAGACTTTAGTAGTAAGCAGAAATAGAGTAAGATCCCAGAGCAATCAGACATAACTTATTTTCACACAGATGAAACCTTAGAGTCTCAATAGCGTCTCGTGTGCTTTGAATACCTGCGTATTTATGAAACTTGCTGAGTGACACCTGGGCAGGTACCAGGTGAGAAAGGTAACTAAAAATAAGAGCTATCTTACTTAAACTTACATAACTGATTTTTATACATATTTTGTAGAATATTATTTTGAAAATACTGCAATAACTGTCAGACACTTGTCATGGGCCAGAACTTTTGTCAGACGCTTTAAAGCTCTACTAAAATTAAATTAACTTTACTTACTTTTACATGTCTGATTTTTAAATATGTTAATTATGGAACTATAATAAACTTATATTTAATCAGTCAGACAAATTAGAATGACCAAACATCCCTTAAACACAAAAATTAGTTAATCAGAAATATAAGTGCGAGAGTGCTGTGCTTGCATTTCAGAGTTAGTGAGACGTCTATAATATCTCGGTTTTCCTTCTTTAACTCACAATCTGTCACTCTACTGTGTATGTGCCCCTTGCGCCTAACCTATAATATCTATTATAGTTTAATTCGAATCTGTCAGAGCACATGTTTTTGTTGTTTATATCGTGTACTTTGTGAGTAATATTAAGTTATTTGCAATAGTGAAAATCATGGAAGAAAACAATTCAAAATGTATATTTTGTAAACAATCCAGTAATGCATTAAAGTTATTTACTGAAGAGACATTTAAAAAAATGAAAATTGTATTAAAACAGCGAATAATCCATAACCTAAAATTCAAAGACTTAGTTTAACCGGATGATATGTATAATAATGGTTATCATCGAGAATGTTACAAAAATTTTACTGCTTTGGCATACTCTTCGTCAGCGTCATCAAGCTGTCTTTGATGAAGTTTGTAGTTTTATACAAAAAAATGTTATAGAAAAAGGACGATGTTATTTTCTTACTTATGTCCACAGACACTACATGGAATTATTTAACGACGAATATTAAACATATTTAAACATATTAGGACATATTTAAAAATCAGACATGTAAAAGTAAGTTAAGTTAATTTAATTTTAGTGGAGCTTTAAAGCGTCTGACAAAAGTTCTGGTCCATGACAAGTGTCTGACAGTTATTGCAGTATTTTTAAAATAATATTCTACAAAATATGTATAAAAATCAGTTATGTAAATTTAAGTAAGATAGCTCTTATTTTTAGTTACCTTTCTCACCTGGTAACTGCCCAGGTGTCACTCAGCAAGTTTCATAAATACGCAGGTATTCAAATCACGCGAGACGCTACTGAGACTCTAAGGTTTCATCTGTGTGAAAATAAGTTATGTCTGATCGTTCTGGGATCTTGGACTAAAAATCAAACTCGATGATGTCTGCATTTCTTAATAATCAAAACTCCATTTATATGTATTCAGACAGTGATTTGCGCACGGCTTCTGCTTTTAACCTGAAACAAAAAATAATAAAGTTATAGTAAATCAACACCTATTAGTTGTTTTTGTTTTAAATAATATTAAAAAATGAAGGTAGGTATAAATATGATCTGGCTATATGTTAATGTTAATTTATCAGCAGATTTGTACAATTCCTTTTATGAAGCGCTTTTAAGGCATTTTCTAATTTTAATAACCCTTTAAACTTCGAAAATAGTAGACTAATGTGTGGATTGCGAAGCTCAAAACTAATTTCCAACATCGTTGCCTATCTCAAGCCAATATTAAGCAGGAGAGTTTCACGTTAAGGCCAACTATCAGTGGAATAAAAAATTAGTGATATTAACTATCTTTAATGGGAATTGATCACAATTGCAGTTGAAAATGTTTAATTTGACGTTTCAATTTCCACTTTGAAAATTGTTCTCGGAAATAATAAATACTTGACGAATACGAAGTAGGAGTCAAATTAAATGTATTTTTAACTTAACTTGTAGTTATTTTTTTTTTATTATTTATATCTACAATTATAGGTCGAGTTAGTAGTGAATGTGTACTAAAAAAAATATTCATTTTTTTTTCCTATTTTTTTATTTTATAGTTTATATTTATCTTTTTTTGTTTGATTTTGTGATTTCGTTATATTTTTTTAACATAGGGAGTCATTTTTTATCACTATTTATTCCGTTTATGATCTCTTTTTTTTTCTTCTTTTTGTATTATACATATATATATATATATATATATATATATATATATATATATATATATATATATATATATATATATATATATATATATATATATATATATATGGGAAGTATACTATCCTAAGTCCAATTTTTTAGAAAAATATATTATTACATGACCAGCATAGCAATATCCTAATTTATTTAGGAGAATACTATACTAAGTCCAAACGCTTTTAAAAACGAAATTAAACGAGAAACTATGTATACTATGTCCAGTTTGCTTTAGAGGTATATAATCTTATCTGGACTTAAACTTATATTCCTTCAAATGAAAAATTACGAATCGTATCCTAAATCCAATATAGGATTTTATGCTGCTCAATGAAAAGACATCCAGTATATAATAAAATACACACATGTCGAGTGCATTTTCTTAAAACTTAATATTTATTTTTTTAACAATCTCAAGTTAAATGCGTAGTATAATCTTTAAGTGCACATCAAGTGGTGACTGTTTACAATTTATGTATTAATTTTATTGTAGGAGCCCCAATTGATTGCGTTTATGACTTTTGGAGATTGAATATATAATTTTTACTTTATTTATTACATTGTACTAAGCAGTATCTAAACAAGAAAGGGTCATTACTTAATGACAGGGAGGCATATTCTGTAATATAGTATTTAGTTTTTAACCTACCAACATAGCAAACAGATTAAAAGTCAGAAACGTTTTATTAAGATTTGTATTCAATTCAGTTTAATTCGAACCAAAAAAATTTAGATGTGTTTAGTGAGTCTACATTGTTTTATTGCTTTAACAATGGCTCTTTGTAAAACAACTTTAAGGACTAAGAAAATATAAATGCAATGTTTACTGCCTTTCTAAATTTTTGTAAAAAAACATTTTTATTAATAATTATTTTACTTAATGTCTGCTTTCGTTGTAACAAAAATATCTTGCAGGTGCAGATAAAGAAATCTCACCACATCAAGAACTTAGCGATATATATGGCCAAGATGCAATTATCAAACCAGCTACTGTTGCAGAACAAAAGCACTATAATCAAAATTATGTGGTAAGTGCCGACCTTTATTTAAGTGACAGCGATGGTTCAATAAAGGATAAAGATTATCAATCAGATTCAGACAAAAGTTGACTTCCTGCAATTTTACCGGCATTGTCAGAAGGTGTTTCAAGTACATCTAATGTTGTACTAGGCTCCGTATCTAATATAGTAGAAGTATAAACCCCAATTATCTAGTGACCAAGAGAAAAATTGTCAATAAAACAAAAATAAAGCAAACTGGAAAGAAAAGGACACGAAATGTTCTTCACTGGAAAGCGAATGAGAGAAAAAGAAACTAGGGCGGTGGAAAGTCCTATGTTAGTAAGAAGGGTAAGAATGTTCCTTGCAAAACCTTAAAAGTGTCGTGCGGAATATCTTCCGCATGAAATGTAGTTCACAATTATCTGAAGCTGAGATGGAAGATATTTTCAAAAAATATTGGAGCAGACTATAATATCTAAAGACAATTTATATTATCTTGTGTCCAAATGAAACCTACAGAATGACAAAGGTTGCGCTCAGGAGATGAATCTAAACTAAGAACAAATATTTTAGTTTACTCTTTTGTAATTAAGGGTATTAGAACTGTAGTATGTAAAACAATGTTCTTAAATACGTTAAGTATTTCACAGCAAGTAGTGAAGACTGCTTTATCAAAGCGGCAGGATAGAGCATGGTTCAACGAGATCTTAGGGGCCCTCATGAGCCAAGTAATAAGACAACACAAACAATTATTGATTCTGTGGTATCACATATTTCATCTTTTCTGAAATAAGTGTGTCATTACAATCGGGCAAAGTCCAAAAAGAATTATTTGGGGCCTGATTTAAACATTGAAAAAATGTATAAATTATACAAACAGGAAAAAACAGAGAATAATGATGTTACTGAACTCATAACAAAGCCCTGGCTGTATTGCGATATATTTAATAAGCAATTCAATTTAAAACTTATACCTCCAGAAGTAGACTGCGATATATTTGCAGCTAAAATAAGAGCAGCTCATAATGATTCTGACAAACAACTGATTGAAAATAAGAAAGATAGGCACTTAATAGAAGCAGAATGCAGATATAAATTTGTATATATAAAAAGTGATTTCAAACGCTATTTTTGACCAATTGTGTAAATTTTTATAAGCAAAAATTATGGACTTTGAATTACACTTTATACGATGGATATAACAGTGCTGCATATTGTGTAATGTGGGATGAAACCAAAGCGAGCGGATGAGTGGGCGGATCTAAATACTCCTTCATTTGATGTCGAATGTGTCACCATATGGGCAGATAACTGTTAAGGCTAGTCCAAAAACCTATGTGTAGTTATGTGTGCACTTTACCTCATACAAAGATATCCAAAACTACAAATAAGATATTGTAAATTATTAAAAATAAAGTATTGAAAGAAAACGGAAAAAAATAGCCAGTCTAACTATATTAACACCCTGGGACTGGCAACAATTTATTTGTCAGTGTTCTAGTAAATACGAAGTTGTGAACATGGAACTCGATGATTTTAAAAATTTTGAATGCTTATATTTTTCAACAGGTCCATTTATTAATTTGAAAATAAATACTGACAGAGAGTCATTTCAAATTTCAAAACCAGTGATCTTAAGACCAAAGAAAATTTTGGATATCTTCAATATAAAACTTCATTCAACAGTGACACTTTTCAAATGGTTGACTTAAGACGAAATAAAAGAGGAGACATCATTTTGCCAAAAGCTTTACCACAAATTTATTAGAGAACAAAATATGTGTAATATTAATATTGATCCTGTAATCATTAACATTGGAGATAACAGTCCAAATTCTGAAGGTGATGAAAATAAAATATGAGAAACCAAAAACATATGTTTAAAATCTTAAAATATTATTTGAGCTAAATAATGCTTCATTCTTTAAATAATTTTACTGTTACTTATTACATTAACCCATTTAAGGCCACCGTCCTTTTAAAAGACCTCGCTACAAAGATGCCTGTAACTTAATTATTTTGCTAGTTATTAAGAGATGGCGTGCTGTGTCGTTTAAAAAGAAGCCATTTTATTAAAAAAATTAACAATTGTTTTATGAATCTGGTGTTTACTGCAGAATTTTTGAGGTTACCTGAAAGACTGTTTATAGTTTCCAAACATGACTGATAGAAGGTGAGTAAAATATATTGTTTAGATCTCTTAATTTCAAAGATATTTTATGTATGTATTTAAAATGCCTTTAATATTATATGTAAGGAGTTATATAATAGTAAAGCTATTATTATTTTTGTATATTGGTCATCAAAGTTTGGTGTTCTTTATAAAGAACGGTGGCGTTTTTCGTTATACTAAGTACGAATATTTTTTTAGGTATTGGACAAAACCTTTGACTCTAAGTGAGTTGATGGATGAGATAGAAAATCTGTCAGATAATGAACTTCCTGATGAAATAATTATTTTTCCACCCAAAGATGGGGAAGAGACTGACGAGGACAGCGGTGATGAAGATGCTGTGGAAATAAGTAACTTGTCAGGAAATCAACTACGAGTAGAGGCAGAGATAGTCATAAATGATCCAAAAACCCATACCAAATCCGATATAAATGAAGATGAAGACAACATCCCTTTGTCGCACTCTAAAAAGAATACGTCAAAGTCTAAAAAACAAGTAGTTCCTACAGTAAATGTGAAAGAACAGAAGAGCAAACGCCGCAAAAACTATCGATGGACCAAGAGAGATATACATAGCAAGATTTCAAGATGGAGTATAATAGATGGTCCAAAAAACAACATTTCCCCGGTAGATACTTTTTTCCTATTTTTTGATGATACAATTATACAGATGCTTGTTGAATTTTCAAATATGTACGCCAATTTACATAACCGTGAAGGCGATATTACAACTAATGAAATTAAATGTTTTATTGGGATTTTATTATATAGTGGATATATGAGTGTTCCTAGGCGAGATATGTACCTACTGGGAAAAACCCTTTGATTCTACTCACGACCTTGTGGCTAATGCAATGTCTCGAAACCGTTTCAGATTTATCGTACAGAATATTCATTGCTGTGACAATGCAAAATTAGATACACATGACAAATTTTCAAAGGTTCGACCACTGATTGATGTAATGAATCAAAAATTTCTCGATTTAGCACCACAAGTCGAAAACCACAGCTTGGATGAGTCAATGGTTCCGTATTATGGAAAACATGGATCCAAGCAGTTTATCCGTGGTAAACCTATCAGATGGGGATATAAGTTTTGGATGGGGACTACTAGGCTAGGTTATGTGGAGTGGTTTGATCCATATCAGGGATCTTCATCCACTATTCAAGATAAATATAAACTTCTTGGTTTGGGACCTAGTGTTGTCTTACAATTTGTTGATGCCCTAGAAGTAAAGGCTTCCAAATTACCCTATGATATATATTTTGACAACTATTTTACCACGCTGCTCCTCTTGGAAGAACTTACATCAAGGGGATGTAAAGGAACAGGTACAATAAGAGAAAATCGCCTAGGGAAAGATTGTGACATTGAGGGTTCAGACACACTGAAAAAGAAAGAAAGGGGTTCGTTTGACTACTGCACTGCAGAGGAAAATGAAATCGTAGTTGCAAATGGAATGACAATAATGTTGTTTCCATAATATCCAATCACAACCAAATATATCCAACAAAGCAAGTACAACGGTATTCTCAAGAAAAAAAGAAGGTGCTTGTTGATCAACCTAATATTATAAAACAGTATAATGAAAACATGGGTGGCGTCGATCGGGCAGATGAAAATATCAGCTACTACAGAATAGCCATCTGTGGCAAGAAATGGTATTTTCCCATAATAAGCCACATAGTGGATCTAGTAGAACAAAATGCCTGGCAACTCCATAGAATTAGTGGTGGTAAAATGGACCATTTACAGCATCGTCGCACAATTACAGTAGGCATTCTTGAATCTTTTAAAAAGACAACAAAAAGAGGACCCAGCAAACCTTCAGCCAATTTGCATCGTCACTCAAGATACGATCGGATGGACCACCTTATTGTCTATAAGGACACTCAAACTCGTTGTGCTGCTTGTCACAAAAAATGTAATTTTTGCTGCAATAAATGTAATGTAGCACTACATCTAAAACAATGTTTTTATAAATATCATACAAATTAGATATTTAAGATTTTTTATCTTAATTTGTTGAAATAATTAAAATAAAAAACTTTGTTTTAAAATTTTGGTACTTTTATTTATTTTTTATTTACAATCAGTGATTTTGCCACCGGACTTTTAAAAGGACACCCTTTTTTGAAAAATATATTGTATTTTTTTCAAAATTTCTTTCATATTTTATTTCTGTCAACCTTAATAAGCCTAAAAATTAAATATCTCATCAATATAAGACAATAAAAGTTTCGGCCTTAAATGGGTTAACACACTGTAAATATTATTGTATATTTAATTATATTTTTTATAGATTGTTTATTTATGCATAAATCACTAATGATATTAAAGGAATTTATTAAAGTACTTCAAATGTGACTGTAATTTTAAAACAACAACAACAAATCAAATTTTATAATATAATCCGCGATTGGAGCAGTAGCCATTTTCTGTCACTTGCTATTGCATGGAGTAAATTTCCAACTTATTTCGTGTCCTTAAATGATGACACACAGGTAAAGAACCATAAACTTAAATGTATATATTGTAATGGGGGCTTATGTCAAATAAATAAGATAACTTGGAGTATTGACCAACTACAAAACAGTATATGACAGGGAAATAATATTGCAAAAGTGGTTGAAGTCAGCATTTATAACTATCCCTGAAAAAGTGCTCAGACTATCGAACACTGAACCTTAACTCTCTAATCATTATAGTCTGTAAACAGTGTTTACTTTTGTTCTAGTTAAATCCAGAATTGTTAATACATAAATAGCTTAAATGATATTGTTTGTTTTTAAATGATCTTACAGATACACATTAATAGGCATTTTAACATTCCTTGTTGTCTCATTTAGCAGGTACAAGCAGTTGCTTTTAGCTATCTGCCAAAATAGGTGTATAAATTATTGTAATCTGAAAAGAATTTTCATATAAGTGAAAAAGTGGTTTATAACGTCTATATTTTGCTGAAAAATTTACTGCAAGTACATCATCATATATATTTTTAGAATATATTATTGGTTTTAGAAAAATAAATAAGCTACTATAATTTTTAGCATTATAATTGATGACAATCTATGGTCATAACAGTTTACTTCATGTTTTTTTTTTTGGATCACCACTGTATAAAAGAAAGTAGTCATAAAGTATATGATCTTTCTAAAATGACTAATGAAGTGGCTAATATATATTAGATTCGGTAAAAAATAATTATTCATCTGAAATATGATAAGACTACTCAGTCCACTGTGTCTCATATCTGAAAGAAATGGATGCTGCAAATGGACTTTATACATGATAATTTACCACTGAATTTTAGCAATATCAATGAAGAAGCTATTCCATCAATATCATCTCCTATTATGACTGGTGCAGCCATGCCATCAACATTGTACTCTGATGAGCCTACTGCAGAAATTTCATTGCAAAAATGTCCTGTTAAAACTACTACACTTATGCCAATACAATTACTGTTAAAATTAGGAAAAAACGACCTCATATACCATTACCAGAGGTAAAACAGGATGGCTCTATTTCAAATTCAACTACTGGTGGATTTACTGAGCAGGTTTGTATTGCAATAAACATATATACAACAGTCATATGGGTGGTGTTGATCTTATGGATAGTCGAATGGGCAGGTACCACATTCAACTGAAAACTCAAAATCCCATGCTACAGATATTTTATCACCTAATTAACATAGAAGTGGCCAAGATTAAATTGCCACTGTTTCCCTAGTCAATAGCAGCTGGTGTCTGCAAATATGCATCAATCTGTGCTGTAGGAATACCCTCAAATCAGAAAACCTAGGCCAGTATGTCTAAGAGTGGACCAAACTTGCTTCATCTGCCTACCAATAATGTACGATATGACGGTATAGATCATGATCCAGGTATTCACAACAAAACCAGAAATAGAAGGTGCAAATATTTTAAAAAGGTTGATACTCAGATTTATTGCATGAAGTGCAATCTCAATTTATGTATTACACTAGAAAAAGTTGCTTCTATGACTTTAATCATAGATAGTTTGATGATGGAATTCATATATATATATATATATATATATATATATATATATATATATATATATATATATATATATATATATATATATAGTAAAATCTCCGTTAACCGAAATAATTGGGGGGGAGGCCGTTTCGGATAACAAGAATTTCGGTTAAAAATAACATTGTTTTTTATAATACTCTTGATCAAAGTATTGGTATTAAAAAATACTATGAGTTGATTTCGTAATGTTTTCTAATAAGTAAATCCAAAATAAAGTAATAAAATTAAGGAAAATGAACAAGTTTAACATGCTTTTTTAAAGAAATCTGCTATTTTTTTGCGTTTTCGTTTGACAACGATGTTTCTCTCTCCCTCCATCGTTAATTTGCAGAACGTCATGAGTTTGCCTCATTCGATTGTTCGACGAAACGTAAAGCAATCTGAAAAGGATAAAACTTTATGTAATGACAACAAAAATTAAGAATCTACTCGTGTCCCTAACTAATTAGGCCTATTGTATAAAATTCTTTCCTCTAAAGCATTGAAAATCTCGTCGACGGTCTTGTGCTGCCTGTTACCTCTTGGGTCGTCATCTTCTTGATCTGATATGCTCAGGTTGTCTTGATAAAGAACCATATCAATGATGTCCTGGTCGATGAATTCACGTTCTGAGTCATCAGCTGCTAACCAGTCACGTATCTCTTCTTAGTTAATTTCGTCATGTCCCGGCAAATTTTTAATGAAAGGTTTAATTTCTTCTGTCGTTTTCTTACCATTTTCTTCTTCAGGATCGTCAATCAAAATCTTATCAAAAAGTTTGTTCCAGCATTTTTCCTAAGTTGAAGATTTGATCTTGGCCCACGACTCAGTTCACCAATAAAAATGTTTTATTGTTAAAGATTTGAGAATTTCGGGAACACTTTTGGATTAACTCGTCTCCTGTAATAACAGATGTCTTAAGAATGCTTCTCTATAATGTCTCTTGAATGTCTCTATGACTCCCTGGTATAACGGCTGGATTAAGCTTGTGACATTCGGTGGCAAAAATCTGACAATTGTCACCATTTTGTAGATTTTGAGGGTGAGGACGCATTGTCAACAAGCAACAATGCTTTGATGAGGTTTTTTGATTTTAAAAAGGATTTTAATTCATTTTCAAACCATTCTAAAAATAAAGTGGTCGACATCCATGAACTTTTTTGGCTTCTATACCTTAAAATGCCTTTTCGGAAATATCTTTTAGAGCTCTTGGATTTTGTGATTTCCCAACACACATAGACATCAATTGGTGAGTGAAATTAACGGAATTGTTTACGTTTTGCGACAAACATTTACTTATTATTGACGAAATTATTGAAACTGTCAGCCGTTTCGGTTAAACGATGTTTCGGTTAAAAAGGTTCCGGTTAAGGGAGGTTTTACTGTTTTACTTTCTTATTTTTATATTTTGTTACGATTTTTGTTTTTATTTCAACAATAAAAATCATTTCTTTAGTTATTCTATTCAAATAAAACGACTTCTAATTCTAATCTAACACTCAAATGAAAACTTAAATTGTGCACAAGAAACTAAATCTAACAGTCAAATTAAACTAATTAGAAATTATCAGTTATAAGTTAGACATAAGTGAATTTATAAAAAGGTAGAAGAGGAGGTACTACAAAATTATTTGCTATAATAAACTATATGGTGATAACATTAATATATTGATGGCTTAATGCTAATATCCTGTATCATTCATTTCGTACATTGCTTTAATGGTCGAATGTGAAGCTGCATATAGATGTCATCGTTATTACAGGAAATATGACGACAAGAATGCTAAACATAATCAAGATCAAATAGACTAGACCCTCAATTATATAGAGAGCAATATTCCGGACGATTTGGCTTCCACTTCTATTCAAAATGACAATCAGCTCCTAGTATTATGCGACGAGGTTCTCGAGAACCTAGAACAATCTGTTCCTATTACTGATCTCCAGCCGGCTAAAGATGTTCTAATAGAGTTTGTTGACAATTATTCTGATGAAGAAGAAAGTTCTGGGACAAGAAAAAGAAAAGCACTTGCGTCTGAATGGCCGAGAAATAAAATAAAGAAATTAAGATTTATTAGTAAAGCGTATAAAGGTTATCAAAGGAATAGAAATGGCGTTGTTGCACAAGGGGTACCCAGACCTGAAAGAAAAATAACCAACGCCTGAAAGAATTTATCAAAAGTTAGAAGAGGAGATTGGTGGGTCATAGTACATATTCCAAAATGAAATAGGTACTAGAGAATTATTTGCTATAATAAACTATATGGTGATAACAACACTCATGTTGACTATAAAAACCTTTAGATGGAGTAAGACAAGAAAACCTAATAGCAATACTCATTAATAAGAACAATCAAATTATAAGGACAAGCCGAAGATAGCAGAACCAGATTGCTACAGTACAATTTGATGGACTGACAATAAAAAATTACTTAACATTTTACAATATACAGATGACACTGATGGTTGCAAAGTGCAGTGGAAATCTTAAATATAAATTGTGCAGAGATGGGAATTGATATAAATGTTAAACAAATGAAATATAATATGCTTATTACAAAAGAATCAAATATTGACAATAACTGGCAACATGATAGAACAAGTAGAAAAATAACAATACTACAAACTTTGACAAAGAAACAAACAATGGCTGATCAGCATTTATACAACTAATGTGACTCCTAACATGCATCTTAATTTAAAAAATTTACAACATTAAATGCCTAAGTACCTAACAGAAGCACCACTGATAATTTAGTGATCCTACAAACAGATATCGCAAATGCTATGGCCTCCAAGCAAGACGTAATTGCAGTAATTTTTGATATAGAAAGTGCTTTCGATACAACATGTAAGTCGGTTATCTGTAAAAAACTGGTAGAAAATGATCTTACGGGCAACATATTTTGCTTTATAAACAACTTTTTAAATAACAGAAATTTCAGAATCACAGTTAACGGAGTATTATCCGACAAATATGTCACTGAAAATGGTGTACCTCAAGGTTCTACTTTGAGTTCTACCCTCTTTATGCTAGCCATCAATGATATTTGCTCTCATATAAAATCTCCTGTTAAATTTGCCCTATACGCAGACGACCTTATTGTATACTGCCAAGGAAAATCCACAGCTGCAACCTCATCTTTATTACAAAATTCTGTCGAGTCCCTTACTACATGGTCCGAGAAAACTGGCTTCAGGTTCTCTTCCAATAAATCCAAAATAATTAAATTCACCAGGAGATACAACAGCACAGAAATACCCAAAATAACACTAAACGGAGTAAGTTTAGAGTCAATTGATCATTACAAGTTTTTAGGACTAACTGTCGATAACAAACTCACCTGGCGACGTCATATCGATGAAATAAAAGGCATCTGTTTAAGCAGAATGAATTTGTTAAAGACATTGTCCCACCATCAATGGGGTGCCGATGAAAGTGTACTACTCAAAATATATCGAGCTATAATCCGATCCAAATTAGACTATGGTTGAATAGTTTACTTGTCTGCATCCAATAATTTATTACAATCTTTAAACTCTGTTCACAACACTGCTCTCCGAATTTGCTTAGGAGCTTTTCGATCCAGTCCCGCTGAAAGTCTCTATTGTGAATCTCATGAACTCCCCCTTTACCTCCGGAGGCAGCAACTACTCCTATCTTATGCTAGCAGAATTTCGTCGAATCCGACTAACCCTGTGTTTAATCTTCTGACTTCGCCAAGACCTGGACTCGTAATCTCGCCCAGATGTATACTTTCAATCCCACAGATCCTACAACCCTTGTGCCAAGACACAAAATTATCTTAAACAATTGCATCTATAAAATCAGAATCCCCGCCATGGTCTAGAACACCTCCTTTTATAAACACTTCTCTCTGTAAATTTAATAAGCAACAAACAAATAATATCTTTTTTCGACAAGCTTTCAAAGATATTGTGAATACATCCCACTATGATAAGGTGCTTTATACCGATGCATCCCGAAACGCAGATGGAGTTGGCTGTTCTGTCACTACAGTTGATACAGTGCTGCGACAATACCGAATATCAAACGAATGTAGCGTATTTTCAGGAGAACTCTTTAGTATTTCAAAAGCTCTCGAGTTCCCTTTTGACAATCATCAAAGTGTAGCTCTGTGTACCGATTCCTTATCCGCAATTCATTCGTTAAAAAATATTTACAATCAACATCATTTAGTACAAAAAATATTAGAATCGATCCATCTCCTCACTTCCCGAGGGACTTCAATAACAATAATATGGGTGCCTTCTCATATCGGCATCCAAGGAAATGAGATGGCTGACAGCGCTGCAAAAGAAGCATCTACATCCAACCTACCTGTCTACAGCATACAGCTCCAAGAAGACTTAAAATCAAAATTCAAAAGGAATATCCAAGACAAGTGGCAGAAACTTTGGATCACCAAAAACACAAAGCTCAGAGAAATACAACCTAATGTTTACAGCTATTTATCCCTAGCATCTCTGAACAGAAAAGAAAAGATAACAATACGAAGATTGAGAATAGGACACACACGTTTGACACATGGTCATCTTATGTCCTCTACAGACCAACAGTTATGCTCTCACTGCAACGATATTCCTATCACCGTCAAACACATCCTCACAGAATGTCAGCACTACCAGGCCACCCGCATTGCCAACAATATAACCCATAGTCTAGAAGATTTTCTGAACTGTTCAAGCCGACTCAAGAGCCTAATAGACTTTTTAAAGACTTCTCAATTGTTTAACAAAATATAATTTACATAATATTTTTATTCTTCACAATTGTAAACTTTGTATCATAACTTTGTAAGTACTATTGTAAACCTTTTCTCCCGTGTCAATGACCTAAGATGTTGAGACACGTTAATTCTAATAAAAAAAAAAATGCCTAAGTATATTTTCAATATTATCATATGGAGCTGAGACATGGATATTAAAAAAATGTACATTAAACAGTAGGCTGTCAACAGCCACAGTAATGTCAGAAAGACTTACAGAAGGATGCAGATTGTTAACAAAAAAATATAATGGTCTACTTAATTAACAATTTCAGATCTGATATAAACACAAAAATCTAATGCTAAATATAAAAAGCCTTAATTTTGAAGTACAGACAGCATACAAAGAACCAAACATTATAACATATAAGTATAAAGATTGGAAATTTACGTTGGATGACCCATGCTCAACAGAAGCAAAAGGAAAACACTAAAGAAAACATTGAGAGGACACCATTGTGAAAAAGGTCAAATGAAAGACCCATAAAATGTATGAAATAAAGCAAAGAACAGATCAGAACGGAGGAAAAACGTGGAAGAAATGAATAAAGGGTCGGCCAGCTATAATAGACAACCCTTTTTATGATAATGTTTGGGCATAATGATAAAATTAACAAGATGTCTTTTTAAGATTCACTCTGATTTTAACATTCATTAATATATTCTTTACATTGGTTTTATTAAAAGAAAATTAGGTAAATCATTTTTACAATATTTAGGTAATAATATGCATTTCAACTTTACATAATGTCCCAAGTGGCCATGCACAAAGGGTGTGGCTTCATATATCATTATATTGAGAATTTTAATCACTAGATCACCTACCAACACCAAAGTCTAGATTAACTATTCTTAAGTAAAATAAATCCAGATTTAACAAATATTTGATACTGTGCACCATCGCCACCATCTTAATTTTTTAGGAAATGTATGCAACTAATCCACTAAGCGTAGGATTAATATTAAAGAATAGTTATGAAAATACAGAGAAAATATTAAAAATAGGATGATTGAGTTGTTATGATCTAAAGATATTACTTACATTCATTGTTCCAGGAAAAAAATACATTCTTGTTGCCGACATTTACGTGTGGTCAAATATACATTCAAAAGTTTGATTAGAAACATCTTTTCGAGAGAATGATCCTGTAGTTGTAAAAGTTGAGTCTTCTGCATATTAACTTAAAAAAAGACCCATTCGCATTACACAAATACAACTGCAAACTCTACACCATACGACCATACGATACGGATACGCCGCCATTGTCGCCATTAACGCCATGATACTATGAGTGCTATGATTAAGAAGATAAGATATTGCGCATAAGTCGTGACGTAATTGGAGAGCTGCACGTTCGTAATGTCAGTTTTTTGTATGTGTCAATAAATAATCTTTAATAAATAGTTTGGAGATATCCTTTTGTGTACGATTATTGTAATTATTAGACCTTTTTTTAATATTATTATTTTGCTAATCGGATAATTTCATCACAGAATGCATAAAAATCCCATTTAACTTTAACAAGAATTCAAATTCTGCTCTCCAATGACAGCATGCGCGAACACGACCGATTTTGTGCTACGGGAAGCGAGATTACGGATCCTAGTGCAACTGTGAATATACTTATTTTGATGAGTTGTAATTGGTTGAGAAAGTAGAGGGATATTTAAAAAATTATTATAAGTTCTTGTAAACGCATTAACGACTACTTACAGAGATGTTTTTTGTTCTTTTTGAGTAGTTTAAACACTAATGTAATATGTTATCATTTTATAAACATTAATAATAATTTTTGTAACTGCATATTGAAAAATAGAAATAAAAAATTTACTTTTAAATAACATTACGTTAATAATAAATGCATACCATTTAATGAAAAACAAAATTGTGAGCTTTAAATAAGAATCCTACAAAATATTGTATAAATGTTCAAATAAAATCGATTATCCCCATCTATTACACTTTTTATTGTATTATTTATAGGGAAACTGTATACCTAAATCTGGAAAAAACAAATCGCGTTGAAGTCTTCTAAACAAATCTGTCGAGGTTATAATCAATTCTTATATTTAATTAATAGTTACTTTATTGTATTGCCACAGCACTTATGTAACCAGTTCTTATTGAACATATATTTTTAAAAATCTCTTAGCGAAATAGCTATGAGTTCCTATAAAATATAGCATCTCAAATAGTAGAATCTTTTACTTACACTAAATGCTATTGTACTATTATTTTTTGTATTAAGGTACACTTTCTATATTACAAATAAATAAGTGTATTAATATTGTTCGGAAGCTATTTGTTTGTGGCATTTATATAATTTATTATTTTAATGGGAAATAAAGCCACAATTTAACTACAAAAATGAATTTATTGACGTATTATTAAATAATACCATTAATATTGTCATTTTGAAAACGACGTCCGATGTGGACGTTAAAAAGTCAATAAATTCATTTTTTTAGTTAAATTGTGGCTTTATTTCCCATTAAAATAATAAAATAAGTGTATTCCTGTTATTCTCTGGAAAATAAGGGTTGCTATTTTTATTCTAAATATAAACAATAAAACATATCAATTAATATCTATTTATTTATTTATCAATATATAATATATAAACAATTTAATGATTTTTACCTAAACTTATATTGTGATCTACACAAAATGTTAACGAATGTGGGGCAGCTTTCTTCTGAGGGACTGGAATGTCACTAGCAGTTAAACGCCTTTTTCTGTTGTATGTATGGTCATTTTGGTTTTTGGGAGGTCTTCCAGTAAATGCTACATTTCTACCACCAAGATGTACCTTTCTTCTAGACATTGCAGTAGGTTGCACACCTATTGTTTTACCACCCTGTAAATTTTTGCCTTTCCTTATAAGTGGTTGTCCTGCACCTGTATATTTTCCAAAAGTATGCAGAGCTGATACCAATGATGATTCTGTCCGTAGCTCAGATGCTAATTCATTGAACTTTTTTATTGCTGAATAATAAACGTCTGGATTGCCCAACAACTTTGAATTAAAATTCTGAAAAGTTTGCAACAATTGTTTACTTTCAGTCTCAATGTCTTGCTCTGTAAAATTTTTATTTACTAAACATTCATTACCACTGTTATCACTCAACTGAGTACTAACAGTTTCTGTACTTTGAACTGTATTAGTTTCTTTGCTGTTACTCTGCATAGTTTTTTGTGGGACATTGTCTTCTTTTTTTAAGCTTTCATACCAGCTACTGGGAACTTCCGTGTCTATAACAATCTTGTGTAATACAGATTTCATATGTACATCAGCAGTAGGAATAAACTGTTGAGAAGTTAAATTAAAAGTCTTTACTACTCCATATTGATGTTTACACGGAGCACCAGTACATCCAATATTACAAGTACATAACTCTACTTCAGTATTTACAAAATATTCATTTTCATCTCCTGATACTACCTTGTAAAAATTATCTGTTATTACTGTGTACTCAAAATTTTTAATTTTCTCAATTTTAATTAAATACTTTTTGGCAAGACTCTCACACCTATTGTTAATTAAATCAGTAAGCTTCCTTGTATAATAACTATGCAGATGGTCAGTTAAGAAAGAAAACATTTGTATAATACTAAATGCCTTGGTTCTATGCAAAATCTTGTCTTTCAAAATTCTGAAGCCAGCTTCTGCATAGTTATTAGTGTCATTTCCCCTTGTTAAAATCTCAGATCTGTAACATAGAGCCCATTCTTTCGATCTGTTTTTGAGATTTTTAAAATATTTGACAACATTTTCATATTTTTTTAAAATACACCAGTCTAATAAATACGCAAAATTTTTCAAAAATTGTTCTTCTGCAAAATTCACTAAACCTTGAAATAATCTGTATAAATATACACGATCATGTTTATCAACACCATGCTTGGAATCCCACAAATATCGCATTGTAGCTTGCAAAATATGAAATTTGCAGAGCAACAGAGTTGAAAATGGAAATGCAGTTTTAAGGGCTTCACGTTCTGCTGTAGAATCATCAGTAATAATTACCTTTGGAAATGAGTTTTTATAAAATGAGTTTTCATCTAAAAGGGTTTTATAAAGTGCTAGACCTTTTAAAATCGTTTTTTGTGATTCACTGTATGTCATAATTAAACCTACTGGAAGTGCTCCAGCAACTGAGGGACATAACATTAAAAAAATCCTACTATTATGCCTATCCATATTTCCTGATGAATCAATAAACATTATTTCGCCAGAAGATTTTGTATATTTGTGAACTTTTTTCATCATTGGAGAACAAACAGCAACCACTAAGTCATCCCCATCATTTGAAAAGGCAGCACAATTGCTACCACAGTGTTTATTGTACATAATAATCTTCTCAGATAATGAAGATATCATTTTAGGGCCACTAGGATCTCCATACTCCTTTTTAAATATATTATAATATAATTCGTAACACAATCGACGTGAGGGACACTTTGAACCATCTGCTACTACTGTATAATAGTTTTGTGGATCTAAATCGTGTAACTCCATTTTATAGATTTCTAGGGCAGAAGAAGGTGAATGACCTTTTCCAAAAAGATCTTTAAATGCATTCTCTACTTCTTCACTTGGTCTCTTGTGGCGCAACACATCAGCACAATAAATACTATGGTTATGTGTGTATCTAATAAAAATTTCGCATGGAAATTCCTTTAAATGAACATCATTGCTCCTGAAACAAACAAAAAATTTCATTGTGATGAATGTATAAACTAAATTCGCTAATCCGAGACAAAAATTTCTAGTGATTTTAGTAATTTTTTTTTGGAAAAAAAATAGAAGAAGAGGATTATTAATATTATTGGCACAAGCACGTATGTTTGGTTCTGTAGTAATTTCCAGTCACGTCTAGGAACCTAATTTCACAAAAAAAAATTACTAAAATCACTTGACATTTTTGTCTCAGATTAGCGAATTATTATACCTATCATTTTAATACTACTTGTCAAATACTTAGAGAATCAGCAAAAAATAAAGAAATTTAAGGTTAACTTTTAAAAAGTTAACCACCAGTCTTGCATTTCATGGTCATGTATGTACTGCAATATAAAGACACACATAATAGGTGTGTAATTAATTTTGTAGGAAAACGACAACAGGTTTGTTCCAACTCGTCACATTACTGTTCTTGAATGGTTAAAAGTATGAGCAATAACACATTTTTGTTACTGCGCATACTCATAAACGTTCAAGATAGGTATTTGTAATGGGTTGGAACAAACCTTATAGTAAACCCTACATTAACCTTAATTTTGTTTATGGAATGCAAAAAACTAGGGTATGGAACAGATAACGTAAAGTACTCACACATATACACTGCATAAGTACTTATACCTACTTACCTTTTCATTTTTGGATTCCTGACATTTATAGTCAATTTAGCTGGACAATTCACATGTTTATAGTGAGGTGTTCTGACTTTTTTAGGTGGTCTAGTATTATGCAAACAATGATACACACACTAAAAACAATAAGAAAACAGCATGAAAAAATTTGTAGTGAAAAAACAAATATAAGTAACTTACTTTGAAAATGGTTCTTGGCGTATTTTCCTTAAAAGTACTATCTACATTATAACTGGTATAACTCCTTTCTTCAAAAGATTTTTTCCAATTCACAGCAGTTATTTTATCACAACAGTTTGTTCTTAGTTTAACTGTGAAGCCTAGCATCAACATCATATTCAATAACTCTGGTAGGGACTTGGGGAAGTAATCTTAATAACTAAAATAAAATAGATCAGTTTAATAAGATCAAAATTAGTTCTAATAAAACACATTCATACCTCAGCCTTATATGCTTCTGGCACATTAATTTCAAACTTAATAAGATCTACCATTTTTCAATTGCTAAATTTTAAAACACAAGTTATTTAGCATTAAAGAGATTATGGGATTTTTTATTTTGAATAATAACTCAAAAACAAATATTTATATGTATTTATTAACTGTCACTGTCAACCACAACCCTTAACGCGCCGACGCAAACTTTTAGATTTTAGCCAATCACTAACCGTCAAAATAAGTCCATTCACAGTTGCACTAGGATCCGTAATCTCGCCTACGGGAAGATCCTATCTTGTTATTCATAGTATCATGATTAACGCCATAAAACCAGAGAACTTACGAACCGAACACATATAACGCCAGACGCATAGTTCAATGAATACACAAGGTATGATATTGCGCATGACATTTGACAGCTGGCCCAGGAGTGTGACGTAGTCAAGACCGCTCGTACCCATTATTACAGCTTAACGTACACATTAATTTTGAAACTATGGTCAAAAAATGATCTAATTTTTTTTAAATGTTTTGTTTTGGTTATAATCGAATAAAAAATATATTTTCAGTAGCGTAAAACCTTTACTTTTCCTAGGGATTCAGGCGAAATATTTATTTTTGTTTTCATACATATACTAATAATATAAACACTCTTTTTGTATGGAAATCCGTTGAAATTTAAAAATTTTCTGCAGAGGAAATACTGTGAATAGGTAAATAATAGTAGATTTGCTTATTCTGATTTACTGTCACTCACTTCCAAGCAGTTTTACTGAAATAAAAACAAAATAGATTACAATAAAGAAAAATCTGTTTTACAATTCAATATGGTATTTTAGATTTTAGAAAATAAAAAATATACACATTATTATAACCTACCGATTATTATATGCAAAATTTCCTCATATGAAAATAAGACACAAATTAGTTCAAACGCAAAACACAATAAATATCGACTTCAGAAGTTCAACAATAATGACTTAAATGACAAAGATGACGTAAGTATTTTTGATCAATTAATTGTACATGACTCATCTAAACGTACACATGTATCGAGAGTCCATTACAATGGTGGAAAAACCATCGCCATGTATATCCGTACTTAACCAGTATATTCATAAAATATTGTAAATTTGAACACATGTTCAAAAATTGGATTTAATTTTAAATAAAAGACGAACACGGTTAACAAGAAGTAAAGTAGAAAAACATATTTTTAAATGTCAATTTAGACGATTCGCGATTTAATAATAACGTGTAATGTAAATGTACGATTTACTATTTGTATTGTTTAGTTTATTTTTTTGTAGAAAAATGTAGAAACATGGGAATAACGGTGGAAAGGAATAACGCTGGACAGATCCTTAGTGAAATGGGTAAAAAAATGTGGAACACGGGAATAACGGTGGAAGAAAACAAGCTATATATACTTTTAGTTGCAGATGACCAGGTAGTAATTGCCGAAGACAGCTACGATCTTAGCTATATGGTAAAAAAACTGCAAGAAGAATATAAGGTGGCAGGTCTAAACATGAATATGACAAAATGTGAATATCTCTCAGTGGGAACAGATGAAATATGTGACCTAGTCTTGGAAGACGACAAAATCAAAGGCGTGCAGTCCTGCAAATATTTGGGGGTCATTTTCAACAAGAAGGGAAATAGTGCAGATGAAATCAGGGAAAGAATTAACAAGGGCAGAGTAGCGACCCGTACCTTAAACTCTCTTCTCTGGCAAAAAACAATTCGACGAGAAACCAAAAAACACATTTACGGTAGTATAGTACAAAGTATTCCACTTTATGGTTCGGAAGTACGGGACGTCACCAAAGCTAATAGAAACAAACTTATGACGACAGAAATGGATTATCTGAGACGAAGCTGCGGTAGATCGAAACTGGAGAGAGTTAGAAACGAACAAATAAGAAACGAAATGAAAATGGAGTGAAATATCAATGATGACATAGAAAGAAAACAATTAATCTGGTTCGGACATGTTAAAAGAATGCCAGAGTACAGATGGAAGAGTACTGGAATGGATCCCTTCTGAAAGAAGAAAGAGAGGACGACCACGGAGAAGTTGGCGCAACGATATTGATGAAGCAATGGCGGCAAGAGACTTAGAAGAGGCAACTGCATATGACAGAAAAAGATGAAAATTGGGGGCGGAGAAGCGGCGACAGCCGTAATAAATCCGTTATTATATATATAAAATAAGTTTTGGTTTGTGAATTTAAAGTTTAGTGAAGTGCAAAATGGGTACAATAACTCTGTAAAACATATTCGACAGATTAATTTTTAAGTACAATCTTCATTAATTTGGGAGACAATAAAATAAGTAAACTTACTTGTCATCATTTTCTGGCGTATTCAGGATTTCAACAATTACGTCGTCAGTCAGGGCTTGCTCCTCATCTCCGTTGATCCATTCTGCGATGTCGGCTGCGTTAATGGGCTCAGCCACTGGGAGTTGATTGCCAAGAACCACAAGCTCTTCTATTTCAAAACTCGGTTGCTTTTTTAGAGCAGCTGCCCGTTCATCAATACCAAAAAGTTTGCGCCATGACCTTCTGATCGTGTCATCTCTAACGTTATCCCAGGCCTCTGAGCACCAGTAAACAACATCTTTCAGTGCGATGAGCATTAGTGACAGTTAGACCTTCCTTTAATTTTTCCAGTATCATTTTTAGCAGTATCTTTTTGTAATTTCGTTTAAAAGTTTCAAGTACACCTTGATCAAGCTGTTGGATAAGGGAAGCAACATTAGGTGGTAAAAATATGACTCTAATACCATTGCTCACTAGTTCATCATCATCTGGATGGGATCGAGCGTTGTGATGAACAAGAATGACCTTGGGAGGAAGATTTTTTTTCTTCAGGAAAGCTTCAACAATCGGAATTAAATCATCATAAAACCAATTTTTGAAAATATGCGAGTCCATCCATGCGTTTTTCTGATTCCTATATATGCTGGGAAAAGTGTACAAATTAGTGTTTTTGAAAGTACGTGGCTTTTTAGGCTTACCACTTAAGACTGACTTTAATTTCAAACTTCCTGAAGAATTAGCACATGCTACAACTGTAACTCGATCTTTACATTTCTTATAACTAGGAGCTGATGCTACTTGCCGACTAGCTAAGGTTTTACTCAGCAACATTCTAAAATTCAGGCCTGTTTCGTCATAGTTAAAGACTTGATCCGATGTAAGGTCTTCATTCAAAAACAATTTAGAAATTTTTTCTTGAGAAATAGGCACTTCAGTTACATTTGCTGAAAGTTTTTCCCCAGATATATTAAGTTGTTGAATTCCACATCGGGTCTTCCATCGCATTAACCACACAGAACTAGCGGTACAGGGTTCATCACCATCGCCAAACCTTTTTTTGAAAAGCTAGCGCTTTGGCCTGTAAAATAGGTCCGCTAATTGGATTGCCCTTACTTCTCATTTTCGAACACCATATGAATAATGCCTCAGAAGTTTTTTCATATTCACACTTCTTTAAAGTTTTTCGCTCTGGATTGCAATCACTATTCAAGCTTTGAGCGCCCCATTTTTATAACTCTGCCCTTTTCCTCCTCCAGTCACCTACGGTGACCTCACCAATACCCAAATCAGTAGCTACACTTTTAATTGATTCGCCCTTGTCAACGACGAATCGCGTTTAGTTTTATGTCTAAGGACACAACGACACGTTTGCGCTTAGCACTCATTACACTTATTACACACACGCTATTAACAGTAGTAAAACAGACCACTGATCTACAAACTCGCACTTGAAAGAGTAAACAAAGCATTGCCACTGCTACGTACAGTAAAACAAGATGGCGTCTTGTGGGAGACCGACTCACGGACGGTTCCGAATAGTACAGTCGGCTAAATACGAACTCCCACGTATCCACTCCAGCGCACGTATTGCGGTTGTAAAGCGCTTTACATCGCTTGTTTATTTGGACGTGATACTTTCTCATTAAAATTTATAAAATTCATATTAGGATGGTCTCAGTTAACCCGGAATTTGATTGTTATTTTCTACCAGAATTTTGTTGAATAAGAACCCAGAGACCTCTACCTACTGCACATATCTATTACAAAAATTGTGGGTATTATAGAATAGCTGCAAATCTTAAAACAAAATGAGTCCGTAATGTCGCTTTTAATCCAGCTATTTGCCGTGGAGGGCGCTTTTATGAGTATACTGAATGTGTATATCACTCATGTGTTAAACCATATTGCTATATTATAGACTCGACTTAGGTGGCAACACTGTTGTTCAACGATTGAATCATTTTATCTGGCTCAAATTGCAGAGTAAGCTTTTTTGCGTTCATCTGGTGATGTTATCGTTAATTTTTATGTGTTGAAAAATATATTGGTATACAGTGTGTATATTTAGTAAAATAAGCGAAGATATTTTGTTTCACAGAAATTACTTCCACACTGAAATTTTCATAAAAAACACGTATTTCTATTTATATACTCGTGTAGAATAAGCCATTTATTTTTTATTCAATTGAAAAGTTACATTGAGATTATATTTTTGAAGGACGCAATTTAATTTTTTGATGTGTGGAGGTGGTCAGTATAAACTTAACTTCAAGTTTATGGAGTCGCAACCCTTGTTCCCCGAACGTCATCTTGGAAAAGTAGAGGCAAAGATTTTTCGCGCTGTATCTCGTAAATTAGCAATTTTACAGAAAATTTTATAAATCATTGTTTGTAGCAATTAACTTTTTCTTAATTTAAAAAATTAACGTTATTGTTATTACTTTTTATCGTAAAATAAAAATAAAAAGTTATAAACTAAAATTAAAAAAATTTTGTAAAAAATTTCTATTGGGCCTTATAACTTTTTCTGATGATTTTACAATAAAAAAATAATTAAAAAAAAACAAATTAAAAAAAAATAATATTTTTATGGTGTAGCTGTGGTAAAACTTGTAAATAGATTCCGTTAATAAATAAATAAATAAAATGATATCAAAGCAATATTATAGAATATTTTTCATAGAGTAGATTTCACTACAAATTTGTTTAATTTCATGCATTTTCTAGGTTTAGCAGCGCTCCAATGTTGATTGGGTTCTTGAATACTCGCCATCTTCAAATAAGGAATGTAAAGGGTTTTTGCGCTGTATCTCGTAAAAAAATTAAATTGTCTACAACTTTATTCGTATAACTTTTAATCAAAATATGGAAATAAAAAAGTTATAAACAAAAATAAACTGAAATCTTTGAACAAATCTTTTGGGGCTTATAACTTTTTTCTGGTTATTTTAAAATAAAATGATATTAAATCGACCTTAAGCTAAGTTTTTTTATTATACATTTTTTTATTCATATAATTTATTATTTTGTTAACATTCCTATTGTTTAAATTTAAATATGGTTGTATAAATTAATCAATACATTTTTCCTCCCCTGTATTCATCCGATCCTTAATAGTACCGCTGAGGCTCGGGAATACATCTTGCTAAAGACACAAAAACGTAAGTCGTTGAGAAAAAAAGACGCTACCCGCTAGTGACCGAGGAATTCATATTGAATTCGTTTTGTTCGTTGTTTCGTAAAGTAGTGCACATCATGGTAATTAGCGGTAAGTTCTTCACCTAGTTTTACCTCAACCTTTAAATTGTTTTTTGATTGGTCATTGCAACCATATAAATTTTGATAATTATTTGCACCAATGAGTTAAAGTTCATTTATCTTGCCAGAGCTATCAAAGGAATAGTTCGTGTTAATTTAATTACTATTAATTCGTAATAGTACATTATTTGTTGAATCCCCACATTGGCCTATTTAGCCGGATTTGAACTCATTTGTTGAAAAAATATTTTGTTATATTATAAATTTGAATGGTTGGTTTCATCTAATGTCGTAGTTTTTATCGTTTTGGGGGTTCTTATCTTAAGAAACCGGGTTGATTAAGTTGCGTCTCTTGTCGAAAGCTATTAAATTCGAGGCTCGAGAATAATTTATGACCTTTTAAAGTGGACCATATGGGACTTTTTAAAAGGGGATTATAGTCGTTTTAATAAGGAGGTAGTGTAGTGGTCATCGTAATTCCTATGGTATCATTAGTTTATTATCGACCTTTTTCCCAACCGCCTATGAGGTAGAGACTGGAATTTTTTGAACAAATTTTCTTTTGAGCCTTATAAATTTTTTCTGGTCATTTTGCAATAAAAGACATCAGAGCACTATTATAGAGGGTTTTCAACGAATAATTTTTACTGTAAATGTGTCTAATTTTTTTCGGTTTTACAGCACTCCGAAGTTGACCGGGTTCTTGAGTACTCATAAAAATATGATAAAAATGAACCATTAGACTTAATTTCCTGTCATATATTTTTTATTCATATCTTTCTAAATCAATTAATCAGTTTATTAACATTTCTATATTATTATTATTATTTGATTTTCGACCATTTTTGTCAACAAAACACTTTCCTCGTCTCATGCGCTTGTGTCGCACGAAAAAGCACCAATCCACAGAGATAACGTTTAATAAGAGTACCATACTAACATAATCCCAAGATCAATTTCTTGGTAATGTAAAGAACCAAACAAACCTAATAGACCTTCACAAAACTGCTCTATCAGAAGTGGGTTTTAGTGCCGTCCAGGCAGAATCTGATGCAGACACAGTCATCATCCGTTCTGCGCTTGCTGTATTTCAATTATATGATTCTATGACTGTCGTAGCAGAGGACATTGACATTCTTGTCTTGCTCACGGCATTAAGAATTAAGCAGTGTAATGTTGTATGTCCAACCAAAGTGTCCAATTTGTTTAAACCTTCAAAAGTGTGTATGTCGCATCAATTATACCGTCCATTAAGTTTTATGTATGGCGATGTCATTGCAAAGTTTTGCTGCTTTCTCATGCCTTTTCAAGTTGCCACACAAGATCAGCAGCTTACAAGATCGGCAAACTTAAATTCATTAAAATTTTACAGAAACACCCTTAGTTAGCTAGCGGAACAACATTATTTCTCAGTGACAACGCCGAGCTATCTTTGCTCACTGTTGTTGGCGAACATATTTTCGTCTATTTATATAAGGGAAACAAAGATGAGATGACAACTCTCTGACAACATGAGATACAAACGATTTGCCAAGACAGTGACCAAAAATGTATTTAACTTATCATTGATTTCGCCAACACAAGATACAGCTTGTTTCCAAATTCTTAGAGTTTATCAGCAAAAAACACTGCGATCCTGAAGTTTGCGGCTGGAAAAACGAAAAAAAATTGGGTACCAACCAAAACTTTCAAAACTCCAGCTCACTAGAACTTCTAAAATAAATTTTCTATAGATGCAAGGCAAACTGTGGAAGTATGTGTGGTTACCAAAAAGCAGGCCTCAAATGCTCTGAAGTGTGCCTTAATTGTTCTGGTGAAACCTGCAGTAATATCACGGAAATATCAAAATTCATCAAAAGCTTTTAAGAATTCAAAGATGAATTACCCACAATTACGCCAATTTTAACTCCCGTTCTTCTGCAAATATTTCTTTTCGATACTAAATTAGAAACGCAGCCTAGACCATCAAAGAAAATGAACAAACAGTAGCTGGAAAAAAAACTTTGGAAATATATAATTATGCTCAATATTATCTTACTTTACTTAACTTTACCTCATTGATGGTCGGAAAAAAGTAGATAATAAACTAATAATCACAGAACAATATTAACAAAATAATAAATTGTATAAATAAAATATATATATATATATATATATATATATATATATATATATATATATATATATATATAATAGAAAACAATAGAAAACTAAGCCTAATGATTTTTATCGCATTCTTATGAGTATTCAAGAACTTTGGAGTGCTGTATAATCCAAAGAAAGTAATGAAATTAAACAAATTTGTAGTGAAAATTATTCTTTGAAAAACCCCCTATAATATTGATTTAATGTCATTTTGTTGTAAAATGATCAGAAAAAAGTTATAAGGGTCAAAACAAAATTTGTTCAAAAACTTTTAGTTATTTTTGTTTATAACTTTTTTATTTTCCATTTTACGATTAAAAGTAATACAAATAAAGTTGTAGAAAATTTAATTCGCTACAAATATTATTCCATATAATTTTCTCTAGGATTGCTACTTTACGAGATACAGCGCGAAAACCCTTTGCTTTACTTTTTCCTAGATGGCGACCGGGGGATAAGAATGGCGACCCTACAAACTTAAACTTAAGTTTATACTAACCACCCCACATACCAAAAAAGATAATTGCGTCCTCTCAAAAATGTAATCTCAATGTAACTTTTCAATGAACTACAATGTTTTCTTCCTCTATTTTGATACAGGCAAATTGCCCGTTGTGTTCCTATTCGTGTGGTAAATTTCATTTTATCTCTTTCTTTCCAGAGCTAGTCTAACTATTACGTCCTCTACCATTCTGCTAATATGACAGGTTCATTTACTTTTTCTTTCTTGTACCAATAAATTAATATTGTTTATTCTGCATAGGTTTCTCATGTAATTGCTTCTTGTTTTGTCTAATAGTCTTTTTCCGATCATTCTTCTTAGTATTCTCGTCTCATTTGTCTCCAAATATGTGCTTGTATCTAATCTTGTTCCTACTATATATGTCATGACATGCCTGATTACAGATTTGTTTATTTATGCTTGTTTGCCTAGTTTCAAGTGTCTGTTTTACCGTATTGTGTCATTGTAGCACCCTACTTCTCCATTTAACTGTGTCACTTATCCCCTTACTTTCACTTCAATATTATTGTTGCTCCATAAGTTTATTCCCATATATTTAAATTTTAATACTTGTTTTATCAGTTGGTTTTCAATCTTAAGGTTTCACCTTGTTGGTTCCTTTGACAATACTAAACTTTTATAATAAGTGATTAAATTTTCATATTAAATCGTTTGGCTTTGGTATTAAACGGGTGTAGTATTCTTTGGAGATTATCTTCGTTCTCTGTTGTCAAAAACGGGGCATTAGCGTCGCATATTATCTTTATCTCCTTGTTTGCCGTTTGGTATGTTTTTTTTATTTAACTGGCTTAAAACCTCTTACTATTATATTAAATATAAAAGATTAAATATTACAACTGGACTTCCATGTCTGATTCCAGTTGTAGTGTTTATAGAATCTGTTTTTTTTTTATTTGAACTTTTACCTCGGTTCTGTTTCTTACATGTAGGTTCTCTATTATTTTTATGATATCCAGTAATATTATCTGTTGTACAGATGTGTATCGCATCCGATAGTCTAACTTTTATTATATATGAGTCCGGCAGCGGAATAAGAGACACTGTGGAAAAGACTAGCGGTCGATAGTGAGGTTAGGTGATGGAACGCCGTGGGTCTACGGATCCATCCATAATGTATGTTTGTAACCACTGTATCTTTTAATAAATAGTTTTGTACAATAGTCGGTGCCTCATTAAATATATAACATATTTGGCGACGAGTCACAGAAAGAATCCACGAAAAAGTCGAAAAATGTCGTTAATTGGATACATTGAGCAGTTCAATCCTGCGAAAAGTGATATCACCTCTTATATAGAGAGACTTGAGCAGTTGTTTATATGTAATGTAGTGGAAAAAGACAAGGAAGTTCCATTATTGATTTCTTTAATTGGCGGAGAGACTTACGGCCGGTTTCCGAAAGGATGATCATCTCAAAAATTATGTAATCGATGATTAATCGTTGATTAAACACATTTTGAGTTTCAGAAACGTCAATCAAACTACATTCAACAACGGTCGATCACCTGATTTAACATGCGATTAATCGTTAGTTAACAGTCGATTATAAGTGTTTTAAGTTTCTGAAACGCCGATTAACTAGTTTCGCATGTCAAACGGCGATCAAAAACGACTGTCACCTAATTTGAGGTTATTGGGTGATTAAAGGGCTGTTAATTTTTATAAAGAGTTGTTTTTAATTATTAAATAGAGTTTTTCGTTATTAAATAGAGTTTTTTAGTTATTATATAGGTTAAATAGTTATTAAATAAAGAGTTTTTTAGTTTTTAATTATAATTATTAGTTATTTAATTATAATTTAGATTTTTAAAATTAAATATAGTGTAATTAATAAATACCCAAAACAAATTGTTACAAAATAAATCTGTAAATAAGGTAAGTCATATTATTCAATAAAAATAAGGCTCTTTTGTAAAAAAAATATTTATTTTAACTTGTAGATTATGGACACTTCTGACATTTCTGATTTTTCATTGTCGAGCGAGGAGGAGAATGCCGTCCCTATAGTTAATCGCAGAACCAGGATGAATCCTATGACACACTACAATGATACTGAATTTAAAAAACGATACAGACTGTCTAAAGGAGTTGTGACAGAATTAGTAGGACTAATAGATAATATAGAACCAACAATCAAACGCAACAAATCTATTAGTGCCATTGAGCAGATATTGTTGACAATCAGCTTTTATGCAACTGGAGGGTTCCAACTGACTGTAGCTGATAATGTAAGAGTGCACAAATCAACAGCATGTCGCATCATCAAGAGAATATCTCTTGCTATAGCTAGATTAAGACCAGTTTTTATAAAGATGCCTGCAACAGCAGAGGGGCGCATAAGTGTTAAATCTGGTTTTTATGCATTGGCTAATTTTCCAAATGTAATTGGTGCTGTTGATTGTACACACATAAAAATTCAGTCAATTGGAGGCCCAACAGCAGAACTGTTCAGAAATAGAAAAGGTTACTTTTCTTTAAACACACGAGCAATATGTGATGCACAGCTGAGAATTCAAGATATCATTTGTAGATGGCCTGGTTCTGTACATGATACAACTATATTTAATGATAGCCATGTACGTGCAGATTTTGAAAGTGGTGTGTATGGGAATGACTTTCTCTTAGGAGATAGTGGATACCCTTGCCAAAGTTACCTGTTGACCCCATTTTTGCAGCCCAGAACAAGTGGCGAGGAAGCTTACAATAGAGCACAAGTGGCCACAAGAAATCCTATAGAAAGATGTTTTGGGGTACTAAAAAGGCGTTTTCCTTGCCTGTCTATGGGGCTACGGGTAAAATTAGATACAGCCATGAACATTGTTGTGGCTTGTGCTGTATTGCATAATATAGCTCTCAATCACAATGACAACATTGATGATATAATAGATGTTGAAGCTTCTATTCCTGAGGAGATGTGTGAGATTGCTGGAAGAAATGAGAATACAATTATGCGTTCATCTCTAGTAACAACTCATTTCAATAGGTGGGTACATAAACTTTGAAAACACAATTTGATTTATTACTTATATTACTTTATTCACATAATAAAATTTTTAACTCAATTCACTATTTTTATTGGGAAATAAGCTACAATTCTACTTTAAAACAAGTTTATTTAAATATTAAATATAATTATTAATAAGTCTATAACATATAGAGGGTACATCATTTAAGTTTTTAAATAACATACATATGAAGTTATTTTTAAATAACTATTTTTAAATAAAGTTGTCCCAGGAACACAACTTAAAAATATTGACAATATGATTTTAAAGTCATCTACTTTAAAATGTATAATATATGTCTGAATTGTCTACATGAATAAGTTATATAAAATTAAATTTTTATAAGAATTGTTCAGCAAGTAACAAAAAACATAATTTGTTTAGTTTATTAATGTTTTGTATTTTGTGAACGCTTTCTGAAGTAGAAATCGAAATGTCAAAACAACTTGTTTTAAAGTAGAATTGTGGCTTATTTCCCAATAAAAATAGTAAATTGAATTACAAAGCTACAAGACAAAATTTTTAATGTTTTAAATTTTCATATTGTAAAGTTTTTATTTTTAGTTCTAAATCTAGGATATTTTTTTTTCAACTCATTACTATGATTAATTAATTTTGTCCGTTTTTCTATAACTGCACCTTCCAATTTTTTTTTATAAAACATTCTTTTTAAAGATTCACTTCCTAATTTTTTTTTTTTAGATAGCCTCTTCTTATTGGTTGTATTTGGCAGCACAGCAGATGTGGATGGTGCTGCAGAGGAGCACTGACTGCCAGACAAATCCCTGTTTTCTATTTCTTGAAAGTTGTTAACCTCTACTTCAACATCTTGTGTAACTATAAAAATAAAAAAAAAATATAAATAGTTTTAAATTGAATTACTTAACCCATTAACAGCTAAAGGTGCGTCTATGCACCCTGAACTGACATATTTTATCAATATCTGCATATTATTGTGCTATCATACTTTGCCACAATGTAACATGTATTTGTCACAAGATAAAAACAAGGGATTTAAGGGAAATCAGTCTAGAAATAAATTTCGATCAATCAAACAAAATATTCATTTGTGTGATAATACTCAATTATACCAAGATAATAATTTTGTCAAACTTACTCCTATCTTTGACATGGCGAATAGAAAATTTTTACAATTTGGTATATTCGAACACAACCTTTCAACAGACCAGAAAATGGTACTATATTTTGGATGTCACCTATGCAAGAGTTCATTCGGGGAAAGCCTGTAAATGACTGGAAGATTTACAATATAGCAGTAGGGAGGAAATAGCGTAGGAGCAGAGGAGCACGGAGCACCTGCATACAGCTGTCCCTAATTTGCATACACCTGCCATAATTTGCATACAGCTGTCCCTAATTTGCATACACCTGCCCTAATTTGCATACAGCTGTCCCTAATTTGCATACACCTGTCCCTAATTTGAATGTGCTCCCTAATTTGCATACACCTGTCCCTAATTTGAATGTGCTCCCTAATTTGCATACACCTGCCCTAATTTAAATGTGCTCCCTAATTTGCATACAGCTGTCCCTAATTTGAATGTGCTCCCTAATTTGCATACACCTGTCCATAATTTGCACACAGGTGCTGCTAATTTGCATACAGCTTTGCATGTGCTCGCTAATTTGCGTACCTTCTCCCACCCTAGATATGTGAACACATGTAAAGGGGTATAAGAAGTCTTGTATTGTGTGTGTTATTTAGTTTTTAACAATGAGTGGTAAAGTGCAGATGTCTAACGTGTTTTTAAGTGAACGTCGATTTTACTTAAACCCATCAAATACCAAATATGTGTCCATCTGTTTAGCCCACGAATTTAACTTTGAACCAAGTGTTATTATCAGTGGATACAAACATGATTGTGTCTTATTCAGTCAAACCGATTGGATCAAATTTTTATCCCATAAAAATGTGATCGATAATTTTATGGCGGGAAATCACCAGCAACCAATTAAAGATGGAGATTTTCTGCTAGAATTCATGCAGCTTCCATGCATGTTAGTTGTAAAAATTATCAAAGGTGATTCACAGATCATGTTGGGTGCTAATTCAATAACATCAATATGGAAAATACTACCGCTTCTTAATTACCATTTAGAAACCCTAAAGAAGGAAGAATTTACCAACTCCTTAGAAATATTAAAGCTGGGGGTGGATTCCAACAACCCGATTGAATCCGGGCTTAAGATTATGGAGCCCATTAAGAATATAAATAAGACGACTTATGGTATAGCTTTAGAGTTACTCTATAGATACCCTGGACTATTCAATGGTCAAATTTAACGAAAATGTTCGTATTCACTACGTTGAAGCCAATTGTCCATGCAGAACCAGATACTGGGAATTCATGGTTGCTGACAGAATGAGGTTCCGACGTAGGATAGATGAAACTGCTAAAATTATTAATCCTGTACTAGATATAAGACATGTTTCACTAATATTAGGACAAATTTTGATAAGGAACTTTGTAATATATAGAACAAAATTAAAAAACATTTTAAAAAAATATATTTTAATTTATTACATTGTTTTAATTTATTACATTATTTTTGTTAATCCAAGAATTATGAGAACTATTCATTCCCATCCATTTTACATATACCTTGTTGCCTTTCCTCCTCAACACCTTCTCCACTAAATAAATATCAGGAAACCGGGTTTTTTGTAATTCCTCACTGTAAAAAGCACCTTGAATTTCTTCTTTTCGTGAATCTTCCAACAAATAAGTTACTGGATTGGTTTACTTAACTTTTCTTATTCTAAAAATCTCATTTGTCTAGTTGGGCAAATAACCCTTAGTAAACAAACTCCTATGTTTTGAAATTCGGACGTAATCACCAACTTTTAATTTATGTTTCCTGGGATCAATGGTTTTAAGGTAATTATAGGCAGTTATATTCCCAGCATTTTTTTCATTGACTTGGCTAGGTGCGAAACCTGTAGTTAAATGTTTAGTATTATTGTATTTTTTTACAATATCAGAAAGATTGGTTACCCATTTATAAGACCCTTGTAAACTAAACTGCTTCCACAACATTGATTTTATGGTTCTTATTACTCTTTCCGCGATACTTGCCTTTAGATTGGAAAATGTACTATAGTGGTTAATATTGTGTGATTTCATAAGAGAGTTAAAATTGGAATTGTAAAATTCAGTTCCCAAATCTGTTTGAAGGTTTTTTGGAAATGTTTTCATTTGATTCAAAATTTTTTCCATTGCTTTTGTTATCTCAATTCCCGTTTTTCGTTTAACAGGTTCTGCCCACACAAATTTGCTAAATGCATTTATAACAACAAGAATATATTGGTATCCCTTATTCACTTTGGCATAAGGAATCATTACGGCTAAATCTGCTTGAACCAAATCATTTAACCCTTTTATGATTACATGTCTTCTTCTATAATTTTTTCTCGCTGGTCTATGTATCTCTTCAATTACTTGACTTTTAGACATTTTTTTCTAAAGGACATTGGATAGTTATATGCACCAATACGTTGGGATGAGTGCCTAATTGAAATGAAATCTTATCACCTTTCTGAAAAGTTTTACCTATTAATTCATGGTATTTATACTGTACAGAATTTAATATTACTGGAGCGTCAAATGCATAATGTTGTATGCTCTCTATTTTTCCATTTACGGAGAAGACATAAGCTGTTCCACCATTTTCAAGAACGTAGTATTCTTTATTCAAATTTAATTTTTTTTCTCCTCTTAGTGTTAAAACGAATTTACTGTAAAATGTAGAAGCGTCGCAAACAAAATATAGTTTACTCGGTCTTGATAAATTTTTACATGATTTTAAAAAATGGTTACCAAATTTACTTACAGGCATTTTGATAATTATATCTACACTTTCGTGTTTATATATCTTTTTCTAAAGGACACTGGAGAATAAAGTCTACAATTATTAAAGGTAAATTAGTTAACTTGAATTGAATTGTATCTCCCTTTTTTATTTGAACACCAACCAATTCATTCAATTTATATGTTTTAGAATTAATTTTAACAAATCCATCGAAATAAAGTACTTTCAAAACGGATTCAATTTTACAACTAAACGGAAATGAAAAAGTGGTCTCCATGTTTTCCAAAATATAATAATTTTTATTAATTTTTAAATTTTCATGTCCTCTTATACGATAAAAACATTTGCTAAAAAAAGTTTCTGGATTAGCTGTAAAATATAAGGGTACCGAAATGTCATCACTACAAGTTTTTGACTCGGATAAAAAGTGAGTTCCGAAACGATTTATTGGCATTATTGTATTATTCCACCTTCTCGAAGTTCTTCAATTATAGATATAATTTCATTCACGTATCCGTCGTTTCCCGCAGCTTGTGATGCGATTAATAACCTTAATCTATCTATTATTTCATTAAAATTATCAAAGTATTTATACTCTAATGGCTTCCCACTATATTTTCTGAAAAGTGCACCACCCCTTTTTTTATAATGTTTAGCTAAATTTCGGGTAACAGGTCCCTGCGCTAAATTTCCAGGAAGTGAACTTAAACGAACTCTAGATGGTTGTGGTCTCGTTTCCAAAGCTGGTTTAATAATAAAATTATATTTATCCTTTATTTTTGACGGAATACTTTTTATAGGTAAGTCAGGATTATTGTTTCTATATATCGCATTTGTTCTACGTAAAATATCAACATATTCATTAACATCTGTTTTTTTAAACGATACTGGATTCGTTTTAAATAAAAGCTCGTAGAGCCCTGGAGTGCCCTTGTATCTTATATTATTGATAATAAGATCCGCGCCATCAGAATCAATTAGAGAATTTCCAATAGAAAATTTTTCAGTTTCAAAATCATGGTAAACTCCTAAATCATGGTCAAAATTACCTTTTGTGTCTTCAATGTTAGCTTTAATATATTTCTTTGGTAAAGGTGATGTATAATTCTCATAAAATTGATTCATTATATCTGGATTTGTAATCATTTGATTAAATTCTCTAAGCGTATCCTCAAAATACCGATTAATATCCTCATCCGTGGTATTAGTTTGTCCTTCTGACTCAAAAGTTTCTTCTGGTTGTCTTTCCCTTGGAATAATAGATTCATCACCAAAGTTGGTAGGTGTTTTTGATCCCCCAGGAAGTACACTCGTATTTGGAGAAGAAAATGCTAAGCGATAATTGGATTTTCGCATTTTGTAGTCTTTTGGTGTACTCAACTTGATTGGTTTATCAAACGAATATTGTGGTTCTTGTTTAATAGACGGAACAGTTTCCAGTTTATGTAAAAGTTCATTAAGTGGTTGTGTAATAGGTTTATAATTTTTTTCTAAAGCAGATTGAGACTGAGCTATGCCATGTTTTAAACTACGATACTTCTTCTTCAACGCTTGTCGTGATAAAAGCAGTTTTCGCGTAACTTTAGGATCCATTGTGTACTAGGAATGTTAGTTTAAAGCCTTATATACCTATCGAACCCATATCGATATCGACCCATTGATTTGGGAGAGTCTTTGTCAATGACAAGAAATCCATATCTGTCTTTCCAGCAGATTGAGCACAAATCTTTAAATTGTTGGAAAGTCATGTCTATATTAACGTGATCGTCAAAAATATGTTTTAAATTTGTAAAGTCTTGTTGGAAAACTACAAGTAAATTAGAATTATCTCTAATTAATTGTTTTGGAATAGCACTGTATGTTTGACATAAATAAAAGCAATCTATATTTTTATGTCTCCCATAACAAAAATACCTTTGTACAATTTTTTGATCACACGATGGAATATCATCAAAAATAACTATTGAATTTTCTTTAATATCATCAGGAGATGGTACATTATTGGGATCATTATATCCTTCAAAGCCAATTTCTTTTATTGGCTCAACCAAGTTTCGCAAATATACATACTTTGGTTGATACAACGACTTGGAATATAAATATATATTCTCAAATCTTAGACCATTTGGATGCTCTTGCCACAACCACTTGGTCCAACAACTAAAAACCTTCTGTTGCCACCAAAAAGATAACCATGTTTTACATGTTGTTCCTGTGTAACCTCATCATGGTTAGAAATAGGAAGAGAGAGTTTCTGCTTTTCAATCTTCATTAATAAAATGTTTTAAAACTTTGGGGTATATATAGCCCATCTACTATATATATAAGTGAGACACCATGAAAAAAAAGATTCAAGGGCATATAAAAAGAAAAGGGCGTGGATTATTAAACAAAATTATAAATAAGCTTCCATTAGAACTCCATCTTCCAGGATATTCATATTGTGGACCAGGAACTCGTTTACAACAAAGATTAGAGCGGGGAGATAAAAGAATTAATAAACTAGACGAGGCTTGTAAACACCACGATATTGCATACTCTACAAGTACTGATTTATCAACCATACACAAGGCGGATCAGATTTTAGAAAACAAAGCTTGGGATATTGTAAAATCTAAAGACACACCGTTTGGACAGAAGGCAGCTGCTTGGTTTGTTACAACAGCTATGAAAGGAAAACGTAAGTTGGGAATGGGTCTTAGACGCAAAAAAGGTGGTTCTCTTCGTAAAAGAATAAATAAGAAAAAAAGGATCATTAAAACACCAAAGAAAGGTGGATTCCTTCCCCTACTTCTCCCACTAATCGGTGCTTTATCTGCTGTTGGGGGCCTTGGTACTACTATTTACAAGACCATTGGAGATGCGAAAGCTAATCGAATTAGTCTTGAAGAACAAAAACGCCATAATCTAGCCATGGAACAGAAAGGCAAAGGATTATATCTAAGACCTTATAAGGGCTATGGATTATACTTGAAGCCTTATTCAAAAAACTAAATCTTCCTCATCATGCTTTAACAAGTACTGATATAATAAAGCATGGTAAAGCTCTTCCTTTGTTTAGAGGTGTGTATATGAGAAATAATATGCCAAAAAAAATTCATAAAAACGAGTGTGGTGTTATAAATTTAGATTCTAATCAAGGAGTCGGAACCCACTGGGTAGCTTACGCAAAATCTAAGTCTAACGTAATTTACTTTGATTCTTATGGAGACTTACTCCCTCCAAAAAGCGTAATAAAGTATTTTTTAAGTAATGGCGATGTAAAAATATATTACAATTAAGATAAAATCCAAAACGACTCATACAGGTGTGGTCATTACTCCTTAGATTTTCTATACAACTACTATAAATAGCAAACATTGATTGTTTACGTTTTAAAACAATGTCTTTCAACTTTACGCTTACTGGGAACGCTTCAAATCTGAGTTATAGTTTTAATCCTCCGATTTACCTTGAAGATGAATTCGATTACGAAATTGGGGTAACTAGTTTTTATAGTTTTAATAGTATTCCAAATATCGATGAAAACAATAACATTTTTCTCTGGAATATACGAAATGTTACTTATACCTATAAATTACCAAAGGGGTCTTATGAATTAGATGATATTACAAAACTTATAAAAGAAAACATGAAAAAGAGAGATAGTGATGCGACTATAGAAATTACTCCACAGTTATCATCCTCCAAAGTTATAATTAATAGTAATAGAGAAATTTCATTTCTTCCCGCGAATTCTATTGGGAAATTATTTGGATTTAAATCAGGGCTACTAGCAGCAAACCAGATACATATCTCAGACAATCCAGTGGAGATTTGGGGTGCAAACGCATTATGTATTGACTGTAACATAGCATCAGGATCCTATTTAAACGGAAATCCAGTTCACATTATCCATCAGTTTTTCCCAACCGTACCAACTGGGTATAAAATAGTTGAGGTACCCCAAAATATTTTGTATTATCCAGTGAGTATTAAAACAATCTCTAACCTTACACTAAAAATTATCAACCAAGCAGGTAAACTTGTTGACTTTGGAGGGGAGGAGGTTACTGTAAATCTACATCTTAGAAAACGTATATAATGGTTTTAGTTTTTTCTCGCGAACCAAAAACATATATAAAGAGATTACCTTCTAAAAAAATAACTCCATCTCTACCAAAATCATATAAAAGGAGATTACCTTTTAAACAAATAACTCCATCTAATCGTCGCTTTCTTCAATCGTTAGGATTTAAAGTCTTGGTATAATGGAAATTCTTCACGTTACTGGTCAACCTTTTAATGATAACACTATTGAAGATTATCAGTTCCACACTTATCAACCATACATTCCTGGAAAATTGGGATACAATGATGACATCCGTATTTCAGTACAAGATTTGGATAGTTTGACGTTTCCAGCAAATAGTTTCCTCTATATTGAGGGCAAATTAGCCACACATGACAATAAAACACCAACCAAAATAAAATTTATTAATAATAGTATAGCTTACTTGTTTCGTGAACTACGTTTTGAATTCAATGGGGTAATAATTGACTCAGTACGTGATGTAGGATTAGTATCAAGTATTAAAAACTATCTTAGCCTTAACGAAAATCAAAGCTTGCTATTGGAAAATGCTGGTTGGTTTCCAAAAATGAGTAGAATGGAAAATAATAGTGAAGTCCCTAAAAACAATGTTTTGGTGGATTCAAATGGAAACTTTAATGTGTGTATACCTTTAAGATTATTATCCGGATTCTTTGAAGATTTTAGAAAAATTATTATGAACATGAAACAAGAATTGATACTTATTCGATCAAATGATGATATTGATGCAGTAGTAAGCGAAGATGAGACTGAGCGTCCAAAAATTGCATTACTAAATTATATTGGGAGGTACCACATGTAACTCCTAGTATTCGAGAACAGTTGCGACTAAACAAAATTTCACATACAAACCAAGAACTACCTATTAAATTTCGAAGTTGGCAAATGATTGAATATCCAGCCCTAAATAACTCTACACGTCACATATGGTCAGTGCGGACTAGTACCAAAATAGAAACTCCGCGACACATTGTTGTTGCTTTTCAAAATAACAGAAAATCAAAATTAACAAAAGATATGAGTAAATTTGATCATTGCACTTTAAAGAATATTCAAGTGTTTTTAAATTCTGAGAGGTATCCCTATAATGATCTTTAACTAGATTTTAAGACTAATAGGTTTGCCAAACTATATGAAATGTTTGCCAATTTCCAGGAGAGTTATTATCACATGACCTTAAACCAACCCATATTTAATCCAATTGACTTTAAAACAATTGCTCCACTTATACACATTGACTGCTCTCGTCAAAAAGAAGTAATTCAATCGGGATCTGTTGTGCTTCGTATAGAATTTGAGACAGATGAACCAACAACCTCTGATATCTCAGCCTATTGTCTAATACTTCACGAGAAAGAATTCACATATAACCCTCTAACAAAAATTGTGAAACAATTGTAAAATATTTATATTATACAAAACAGGTGAATGCAAATTAGGGAGCACCTGTATGCAAATTAATGAGCACCTGAAAATTAGGGAGTTTATTTTAAATAGGGAGCAGCTGTATGCAAAGAGCAGGTACAGGTGTTGTAAAATTGTATCTAATGAGAGACTTTCCGTATGAGGACTGTATAAGGGTCAGGTGCTAATTATGGCAATATATGCGAAACTCTCACATGCGCATGACTGAAAATTCTTTTAAAAATACAAATTATGCACTACACAAACTCAGTCTGTAATCATGTGCTTAATAGTAGATGTCCAAGGTTTTATTACCGAAAAAAATAAGTTTATCGTGAAAGAGTTTGCAAGTTATGATGGTCAAAAAATTAGTCATTTTTTTTTAAACCACCATATCCGATACGATTATTGGGTTCTGAATATTATAATCAAGCTGTTTGGTTGATGAATAACCATCATGGATTGAACTGGAATCATGGATTTACACCAGTACACCAGTTCCATAATATTATCCAACATTTGACAAAAGGCGTTAATGCGGTTTATGTTAAGGGGCGAGAAAAGTCACAGTACATCAAAAAGTATAGTCTATCCCCAGTTTTGGAGTTTGATGAACAACCAGCTCTGCAGAAAATGGAGCCAAGATGTCCATATCATTCAAACAGTGGAAGTGTTTGTGCTTTAAGTAATGTATTTCAACTTTATGATACTTTTATAATGAAATAAATTTTTTTTTTACATTTTGTTTTATTAATAAAAAACCTTATTAAAAAAATAGTACTTTATTCAATAACTATTACATGTTACAATTTATATTTTGAAGTGCAAGTTTACACAAATGACAACTGGATTGAGCTGGGGCGAATCCTTCTAACTCTGTTCTCCACTCAGGACGATTGAAATGAACGAAACATGGGAGACGAGTTTGAACTTCAAAATCCTGGCAAAATTTTCTGGGTAGTATAGACCATGAACGGAGAAGTTCAATTGGGTCTACAAATTTTCTTACGTAGGCTAGGCTAAAATATTCCAATTCTGTGGTCGTGAACTTGTACAACGGTTTTTTTGGATGCTCTGCCATTATGCGAGACCGGAGGCAACAATCCATCTTTAGTAAATCGGTTAATGTTCTTAAAGACCAAGTCTATCCACTTTTGCTCTTCGTATCTGGAGAGAAAAAATAGTCTTACGTCTGCTTCTGGTTTTGTTGTGTAAACTTTACCACTACGCAAGCGCATCACTCAAACACACCTTTGAAAACTGTTTAAACATAAGTTGTTTATCTTCGTATTCACTTTTTAACTGGTTAATACGATTATTTATATGATTGATATATCTATGACTTTTGTAAAATAGAATATCACGTTTTATCCTTTTAATGCGTATACTAAACTGATTAAGCCGTTCACGAAACCTTCTTGAGTCCATACTGTTTAAATTAACGATGGTCCTTCCTTATATCCTTCCTACCCCCATTGACACCGGTTGCAGGTGTGTTGCTCATTACCCCCACTCATAATAATATATTAACACTAGAGTGTACCAAGCAAGGTGTGTAAAACTTTATCAGCTAGCGGGGACTCATTCCTGTTGAAACTTGTTAAGCTAAATCATAAACCAGTTCGTTAGAGTCCCTCACAAAATCTAATTTGTATACTTTTAATTATGTGTTCAAGTATCATAAACGAAGGGAACATACCATATAAATATTGTGATAATCTACTTAGCTATAGGAGTGACGAATGGGAAACATTTTCGAGACTTCCTTTTTATATTGTACGACAAAAGCTTTGTCTCGTTTGTCGTAAAATGTCTGGAACTAGACTTATTCGAAGAAACTTAATATTTAAAGGATGGAAATTGGTATTTGAATTTTGTGCATTTTGTAGTGAGACTAGACCTATGGGACTATCTCATCGTTCTGTAGGTTATCGTGATGGATTATTGGAATCCCCACCACATAAATGGGACTCCCCACGTCCAAAGTTAGATTTACTATAAATAGACGTTAAATTCTAAACAGCTATTATTATGATGGTATCATTAAACTTTATTGTTTTACAAGCAATTGTGGGAAATTTGCTCTTAATTCAAGAACCAATCAATGTTAGAGAAACTTTTGTGTGTTTTGATAGTAATGGTGTACTAAATGACACGTGGCCGTCGAAATGGACAAGAATGAAATCGTATCCGGAAAACAATTTTCTACCAACTTTACAAGCTCAAATAGCTTTGAACAGTACCAAATATAAATTGCGTTTTAGACATTTTAGTGATAAAATCACTGATTCCGGCTGGTTAGAACTTTATAATGAAAGTCCTAAGGATGAAAAAGGTTTATCTCCAATATTTTATTATATAGCTATATGTTCAACTTTGTCAATAGTTCCTCTGCTAATGGAATTAATTAAAGTTTTAAATAAAAAAATATGTTAATATACAAGTGTTTTATTAATACACAAAAATATACATATGCTTAATTCTTAAATATAATTACAGATAACAAACAATAATTTATAAGTAGGAGTCATAATAAAAAGGTGCAACTTGGAACAATTCCTCATTGGGGATATTATTTAAGTCATATAATGTAGGAGCATCTATCATTTCATTCGCAAAAAATAAAAGGTCATCTATATTACCTTCATGCTGATAAATAATAAATGGCCCCAAGCCAAAGTAGAGACATCACCAGGAATAGCATATCTTTTATCGTCACGGGATGTTAGTGATACCTTATTTCGCAATTCGGTGTAAACAGTGTGCATTTCTGACCTAAAAAAATACATTTTTCTAAAAATGGTTTCTTTGTTTTGTACAACTCTTACGTAATCATTTAAATGTAGTTGGTTTTTAACAACATGTCTGGAAACACCTTTCGCTTTTTTCACAATTGTATCAGCCACAATACAATAAGCTTTAGCTCCAGTACCATAAAATGCTTTAATGGTGGTGTTTGGAAATTCATTTTTCATCTTTCCAAGAATTGACTTTGTCTTGTCTACCCCATGTTGATTATTTTCCGAATAATTAGATGTATCAAAGTAACGTAGATTTTTGTTCATATCATCATAAAAGTTTGGTGTTTGTACTTCTAGAATGAGCGAATCAGTATCTGTATAGAGAAGATTAGCATTATTGTGGTACTTGTTTTTAATATATCCGTAGAAAAAATCATATATGAATGTCATATATGAATGATACATCCAGAATAGAAAAACCAATATATAAAGGTTTATCGTAAATAATTTTGGTTTTATTTAAATGAATTGCAACTAAATTTTCGCTGAATATTGATAATGAGTTAAATTCTGGTTTGGCAATTAAAGATTTTGCTCCAACCCTTCCCTTGCTATTTTCCCACTGAGAAACAAGACGTATATCCTTTCTTTTATCTATTCCTTCCAGGCTTTTGCCGAATATAGCATTGACAAGAAGCTTAAAAAGATCACGCTCAAATTCATTTTTGGCGTTGTTTCGGAGAAAAGTATTCAGATCAATATATTTTTTTAACCAAAGTGATTGGGAGAATTCTAGTATTCTATGCACTCTTTCTAACTTTAATCCGTACTGTATACATTGTTTTAAATTTCTATAATGTATGACATATTTTTTTTATCGTATAAATTAGGAATTAGTTTTTTGTATTTACTTTTAGGTGGTACTATTGACTCGGGGCAAAATGGTAAGTCATTATGCTGATCATGCATATTGGGTGGATAATGCAAGTCTACTTCCAACACATACCCCTTTTCACCATCATCATCAATATTAAAAACATTAAATTGGTCAATTTCTTGTTCATTTAACCATCTAAAATTTCCCCAAGGAAGAGGTTGGCTCATGGCGGCACCGTAGAGATTAGTGGCATCTAGATACATTATGTACGTTTCCGGTTTTGTTGGATCGAAATTACTTAAAAATCTGTTGTTTGCAATACCCATACGTTTCGTACAGGTAGCCACGCCTCCTCTGATCCCTTTTTTGAAAAAGTGTACCATATCAACATCCGTTAAAAGCTGAAGCTCGATATCGGTATATTTTAACATAGCATCCCATGTTAGAGATGGGGCTGTAACATAATGTGCAGGATCCAATTTGTACTCTTTGAGACATACCTTTCTAAAATTTTCAAATATGTCAGCTAGTAGAAGTACATCTGATTTTAAATACAGCATTCCATAATCCCCCATAGATTGGCAGTTAAAATGATCCCAGACCTCCTGTGCTCTGTTATAATCTTCTGTAGTTATATGTTCTCCCCTTAAATTATCATAAAATTTTTCTTTAGATGGTAGATGTTTCTCTTCTAATTTGATATAACTATCAATATATGTATATGGAAACACACCTTTACGGCGCATTAAACCGAACTCTTTTTCACCTGGGAAATATTTCCTTATTTCATTGCATTGACTAGACTCTAATGTTTGGCTTAATTTATCTAAAGACTTTGCTAAAAATTTAAATGAATCTACAAACCTCAATTTTAAATAAACATTATGTTTTTTTGAATCATCACTATTGTGTACTAGAACAAATTTTGAAAATGTAATATACTTTTCTTTAGTTTGCGCAATAGCTGATAAATACTCCCCATTAGTTGTTAATTCCTTAATAAACATGTGGCAATCGTAATTTGTTAAATTATGAAATAGAATTGGAATAAAATTAGGTACCTTAAAATTTAAGTTGCAGGAATTGTGTGCTGCACCTCTGTATAATCCTGTAAGATGATCATGATCTTGAACTCTTTTGTCGAACGAGGAAAACGATTTCTGGCAAATGGAGCATTTGATGGCATTCTGAAAATTCTTGTTTTCTTCTCTAGTCAAAGACACCATTGGTTTGATATGCTTTAGATGATTCTGGTATAAATTAATAGCTAAAGCATCTAACTTTTGAACAAACACTTTAGCAGCGTCCTCACCCTGATATGTTTCCAATCTTGATAAACTATCATCAAAAAAACACTTGAGGTAGAAACAAAATGAATAAGGCTGGTGTTCTGCAACTTTGATTGTGTAGGATTGTCCATCTGATGGATCACAATGATGTATTGGCTTAAGAATCGACTCAAAGTCAGCATAAATTACAAACGGGTGTTGGCTTGTCTTTTCAATATTGATAAATTTTAGAATATTGGATGGAAGAGTTTCACCACACTTGTTAACTCTCAATTCACTGGTTGGGAGTATTGTAGAGATGTGTAAACAATCATTTTCTTGGTGATTTTTTAGCTTTTCAAGGGTTGAAAAAGTTTGAAGACACCCATCACAGAAATATTGTTTTCCGTCATATTTTGTCTTTTGAGTTTTTACTAAGCGATACAAGTCTGTTATGAGACAATAATGGCTCTGATTATTGTCACTTATTAATAAAAGATTAACATGTATAAGTTTACGTTGTTGAGTATAGTGAAGTGGTCCTACAACTTCATATTGCATCTTGTTTTCTTTAAAATATGATTGAAGACCGTAAACGTTAACTGATATATTGTTTAAAATCTCAAACTTGTTAATGTCCTTTAACTTAACCGGGAACCCGATACCATCAAAATTTAGAAGTGTGTCACAAGGAGGATATGACTCTGGTTTTGTTGGATCACCATTAGCAGGAAATATAGCAGCCATCACACAATAAGCAAAACACATGCTATCTTTGTTTTGAATATTTAAAATTGCACCTTTTCTTTTAATCTGCGATGGAAGATTAATATATGCTGATGCAGAAACAGTACTGAATTTGTTAATGTTGACATCTAGGAATAGAATTTCCTGAAGTGCCCAGTTGGAATCTTTCTCCTGGAACTCTGATGCTTGTGTCATTATCGCTTCAGCAAAGTCATCATACATGTCGGATATGTGACTACTCAAAGTGAAGATTTTATTAGATGTATTCATTGACTTAATATCTGACATCTCATTCTCGGGTTTGTAAAACATCGCAAACAGTTCACAGTTAACTTTAAGAGCCGTGTGTTGAAGAAGATAGTCACTAAGAATTTTTATTACTTTTGGTTTAACCTCATTCATGAAGCCGGAATAGGAAATTTTGTTGTATTTACTCATAAATCGGTATGATGCTATTCTATTTTTAAATGCATGTGTTAGTTTAGTAACATCATTCTCAAGCACTTCAACACCTATTGGTCTTAGTCTCTTTCTCGGAATCGGGCAAGCGGCGTAACACGAACTAACTTCATGACGTTGTAAATTAGAACCTCGTGTGAAAGTCTTTCCACATTTGTTACAGATAAACACACGCGAGTGACTCTTATTACATACAGTCATATGTCTACGAAGGTTATAAGACCGCGAAAAAGTTTTACCGCACGTACACTGATTCATCTTATATGTTTAAACATCTAGAATGATTCACCCAAGCTTAAATACCCTTTTTTACCCCTACTTCTGCGCTATAGCCTCTATGTGGGTGCGCAGATGTTTTGATTTCCACCTTTCTTTATATAAATAACACAAATGAAAAGCTGCGACTATGTGACCCGTATATTTGCAAATTATATTGTAAGGGCTGATATACGCAGATTGCACCCACAAATTAAAAACAGTTAAATATAAAATAGGCAGCAGTTGTTTAACAGATGTTCTGCTTTCCACATTTCTTTATAAAAATGAGACCCGTATGTATGTAAATTATCATGTGGCGGCAACAGTATGTAAATTACACATGCAAACTAGTGATGGGTGAATGTAAATCAGGAAGCAGATGTTTGACAGGTAAACGACAGTTGTATGCTAACCCTTTGTGTATGGGGATAGGTTAAAAACACAAGTTCCCCACTTATAATAGATATAGGAGAGGTGCTCCTCGGCTTTATAAAATAAAATAAGACACTTATTCGGTCAGTTAAACTTTTACCATAGCAGACAGAGAAATCATGGAACAAGACGATTTAAGTAGTGAGGCATCAACAATTGATCTTGATGAAATAATTGACAGTGAATTTTTAGAAGTAGATAATTCCGAAATTGACGAAAAAATTGTTAATATTAGTGATATTGATAATAGATGGTTTTTAGTTAATCAACAAAGTTACCCTATATGCGTTACAGAACACTATTACATTTTGGACAATACTCCACTGTGCATATCTTGTTTTTTTAGTGTATTGCAAGGACTACCAAGCGAAGTCCCATCTGCCCATGTGAGCCGCCATGTTAGTGGGAGATATAATGAAATATCTGGACATCATTGCGCTGTGTGTGAAACAAAACTATATTCCGTGGTGTTTATAAACCACTGTCTTCTGTGTAATGCATAGACTATACAATTAAATAGGTACTATACTTGGTTATACAAATATATAAATTTTTAAAAAAGTGTTGTTTTAATTCTTTAAGTTTTATTTAATGAAAATGTCCCATATCTCTGAACCCAAAGCAGTTTTTTATCTTGAAATGTATTGTTTAGTTCCGCAGAGATTTTTTAAAATACTTGCAAAAAATCCAAAAAACTTTGTTTTACTTGTTTTTTTCAAAAAAAAAACTTTACCAGGAACTTGATATTATCTACCTACTAATACTGTAAAAATTTGGGCCTTTTATCTTCTAAGGATCCAGAGATATTTGATATAAAATGTTAAAAAACACTAAAAAATCCAATTTTCGGACTTTAACTATAATATAAATAAGATCCCAATAACATTTCTTTTCATTTCCAAGTTCGAAAACATTTAATTTTTATCTAAAACCTTTTATTTTTAAAAATTATGACAAATTAAAAAATTTCGTTAAAATCCTGGCCTATTTTATTTTAAATAATCCATGAAGTACGGTATGGTACTGCTGGCGCCATCTTTAATTTCAATGGCGAAACTCTCCAAGATTACATTCAAACGTGAAGGAGAGGTTATCGTTTTAATTTATAGATGGAGCTAAATGACTGAAAAGTGTTCAAATAATAAGTAAACGTCTGTTATTCGTTTCCTGTTCATGACTGCTTCAGTAATAAAAATGGCGGCTGGTTTGTTGATATATTTGAATAAAATCTGTTGTTTTTTCTGTTTGTTTTCGTAAAAAAAATGGTGTGTGTGTGTCTGTTTGTGGGTGTTTGTGAAATATCTGGATTATTTAAAATTATGTCAAAAACTATAAGTCAAAACAAAAATTATTTCATGTGTTGGTTTATTTAAAAATTAACAGTATTTTTTATACTTTATACAAAAACATGATTTCGATTTTCAAATTGGGTCAAAGAATTCATGTAAATTTCATAAAAAGTCATTATTTTTCATTTTTTATCAATTTAGACCATGAAACACCCTAAAGTTTTGTATTTTTTTGAAAACAAAGCAATATTTTACCTTTGTTGATGTACTAACAGCTATAACTTCATATAAAAGACAAAAAACTTTTTGTCTTTTATATAAGATTGTAACAGTTAGTACATCAAGGAAGATATGTATTTTTCATGTTTTATCAGTTGAGTTTATCAAACAGATAATTTTTACCCTAGGTACTAAGAAAATAAAAGGCAGATTATTGTGTATATTTTTATTTTTTTAGTGACAAACCCAAACAATTCAAGTTAAAAAGTTTTGTATTCTTTTGAAAACAAAATAATATTTTACCTTTGTTGATATACTAACAGCTATAACTTCATATAAAAGACAAAAAGACTTTTAAGGGTACTATGTGTTTTTTTATAAAAACACATAGTACCCTTAAAAGTCTTTTTGTCTTTTATATGGAATTATAACAGTTAATACATCAAGGAAGATATGTAGCTTATATTGTCATTAGATAAATATTAAACTCTATAATAATTAAATTACATTGATTTTTGATTATCGCTTACAAAATAAATCAGTTCAAGTTTAAAAAAGTTTTGTATTCTTTTGAAAACAAAGCAATATTTTATCTTTGTTGATGTACTAACAGCTATAACTTCATATAAAAGACAAAATCACTTTTAGGGCTACTATGTGTTTTTTTATAAAAACACATAGTACCCTTAAAAGTCTTTTTGTCTTTTATATGGAATTATAACAGTTAATACATCAAGGAAGATATGTAGCTTATATTGTCATTAGATAAATATTAAACTATAATAATTAAATTACATTGATTTTTGATTATCGCTTACAAAATAAATCAGTTCAAGTTTAAAAAAGTTTTGTATTCTTTTGAAAACAAAGCAATATTTTATCTTCGTTGATGTACTAACAGCTATAACTTCATATAAAAGACAAAAAGGCTTTTAGGGCTACTATGTGTTTTTTATAAAAACACATAGTAGCCTTAAAAGTCTTTTTGTCTTTTATATAAAATTATAACAGTTAATACATCAAGGAAGATATGTACCTTATATTGTCATTAGATAAATATTAAACTCTATAATAAAAATTACATTGATTGATTAAATTACATTGATTTTTGATTATCTCACAAAATAAATTTCACTATTAAATTTGAACAAGTCTTGAAATCCTAAGTATTGGTTTTACCTTTTCACTCGCACAATGAATGAATACTTGTTAATAATTTGTTGGATGTAGCAATTTTTTGGTTCAAAATTTGTAAACTTTGCTGAGCCCTCTTTTTTTTCCTGTCATAGCTGGGTAGTTTTTTTAAAATAATATCCCTTTGGTTTTTATAGTCACTTAAAAATTTTTCATTTGCACTTACAAATTCTGTTAACACTTTTTTAAAATCATGATCGGAAGTTACTACCGTTTTATCAATACCATCGTAGTCCGTTGTCGCATTAAGCGCACTTCCTTTCTCTATTGACCCGTTTAATTCACTCATTGACACTTTTAAAACTTGTTCATCTTCGGAAGCACTATCTTCAGATATATTATCATATCTTGAATCCATTATTGATTGGCCTGGTGTGGATGAACAGGAAACCTTCTGCTGGAATTCTTTAAATCCTAAGGGACAATGGTTTTCCATATCGCCTTCAACAAACTCTATGCTTGAGTTAACAGTATCCTCCAAATGAGGAGATTTTAGCAATTGCGTAATAATTTTCCCCGATTTTTTTCCATTAATAGGAACACTAAACTTGGATACTTTCATTTTAGTTTTTTCACAGAAAACTAAAACTTTTTAACTTAAATTGTTTGGGTTTGTCACTAAAAAATAATCATATAATGGAGCAAGTATTGGTTTTATAGGATCCTAATCCCTCTCACAGTCCTATACCCCTCTCTGAATTGCTATGTAGTGGTGTAACCAATGAAAAATAAACCTTATTTCTTAGACCCAACCCACTCCCTACTTACCTCTTACCAAAGGTAATTTCTACAAACATAATCTTTAATAATTTTCTTTGTGTCTCAATACCTGCTACCCACATCAATTAAATCTTGAAGAACCTCACCTGTGTAGTGCTACCAGCAGTTTATTAACTTAATTTCAGGCCTCTTTCAAGCAGCTACATATGTCCCCATATAAAACTACAAAATACTAATTGAAAGAAAAAGGGTATTTCATTTATTGCAGACTGCAAAGTTTATGCATTCAGTACCCCTATCCAACTACACAATACTAATTGAAAGAAAAGGTGTTACTTTATTTATTGCTTGTTGTACAATTTATCTATAAGTACCTCTATATACCTACTCACTTAAAGACAAGATGCTAGTTGCATCTGTGCATATATTACTACAATTAATTCTCTTTGTATCCACATTCATTGGTACCAACATAAGTAGTTAATTTGCTATCTTCTTTATTTATATCCACCCATATAACATACTAATTAAAGAAAAAGGTGCCACTTTAATTATTGCAGGCTGCAAAATTTATACTACCCATATAACAAAATATTACTTAAAAGACAAGATTCATTTATTGGAAGTTGCAACTGTACCAGTACACAATATTAATTGAAAACAAATGTCCCTGCACCTTGAGACCCATCTGAACAAGTACAAAGTGTTTAAAAAATTAACATGTGTTGTTATAGCTATATAGTGACCAAATTCTTTGTTAAAATACAGTAAATATTAGTGAAAAGAATAAAATAAAAAATGTTTTTTATGAATGCATTTTTTATAAATTAATGATTTTTGGCTGTTTATTCTTGAAACTTTATGAAACAGATATGAGGCTTTTCGGCAATACTATATTTGTGGTCTAAAATTTATGTAGTAAATTAATACAAACAGTATTAATTGTGATTAAAATTTTTTCTAAATCTCTTTGTAAAATTTGTCTCAAAATTAGTGAAAGGAGTAGTATAAATAAAAATGTTTTATGAATGTATTTTATTTTTCTGTTTTATATTTAGTACATGATTAATATTTTAGCGGTTTTTTCTATTCTAAGTCGGAAGCTTACTCGGCCAAAGCAACAAATTCCCAGTACCTGGTTTTACATGGACAATTTTCTTCAACGTAGTGGATACGGACATTTTCGTTAAAGTTGACCATTAAATAGTCCTTGATATCTTTATAACAAAATAGCTGCATACATGGACTTTAAGGATATGAATGTTTTCCTGCTTATCTATAAATTAATTCCAGGGGCTTGGGTTATTTAAGTATTATTTTTGATGCTTTAAGTATATTGAAAAAAAAAATATTTCTCTGTTTTACTACTAGTAAAAATTAATAATTTTTGAGTGGGTTTCTTGAAACTATATGTCTTATATCTTTAAGGACTTTATCATTTAGTAATCCTGGATATTTATAAACTAGTGTCATTATGGTACCATAAGTTAATTTTATTATTTTGAAACTTGATTCAATTGGAATTGTTTTACTTTAAGTTGGCTAACTTTTAACACCAGGTTATGTTTAGGATGACAAGCTTATGCAAATTAGGGAGCATGACCCCTGGTATGGCAAATTAGGGATAGCTGTATGCAAATTAGGGACAGGTGTATGCAAATTGGGGAGCACATTCAAATTTGGGACAGCTGTATGCAAATTAGGGAGCACATTCAAATTAGGGCAGGTGTATGCAAATTAGGGAGCACATTCAAATTAGGGACAGGTGTATGCAAATTAGGGAGCACATTCAAATTAGGGACAGGTGTATGCAAATTAGGGAGCACATTCAAATTAGGGACAGGTGTATGCAAATTAGGGACAGCTGTATGCAAATTAGGGCAGGTGTATGCAAATTAGGGACAGCTGTATGCAGGTGCTCCGTGCTCCTCTGCTCCTACGCTATTTCCTCCCTACTTATAGCAAATGATATAAAATGTCACAATTATAATTTTGATCACTTGCATTATCTTATGAAATTTAAACGTTATTATGGAACTGTGAACTCAACTGGCTTCTCACTCATGTTATGGACATCTATCCAAAGATAGTTTGCCTGATGATGTAAGATTTGACAACACTGGTCATTTGATTAGAAGGAATGATACAAGTACACAAAAGAAATGTAAGTTATGCAAAAGTCATACTATATATTTATCTATATTCATACAAAAAATATTGTTATTGTTAATTGTCAGTTAAAAAATTATAAACCTGTCTTAGTTTAGATATTTTTAAGAAGTTTCAATAAAAAATTTGAAAAAATTAATGTTTTTCATTGGTTGGTCATTAATGGGTTAATTTAGATTTAGTTGCTTTTATTTAAATAATTGAATCAAATAAGAACTTACCACATGTAAAGTAAGCAGATGCACTGTCACAACTATTGGTTAAAGGTTGGATTTGGTTTCCAATTAATCCCAACATTTGTGCACCTACCTCTGTTAAACGTGGCTTAAATGTGCCACCACCTTTCTGAAAACAATTCACTACTGATTAAGAAACACTACTATTTAGTTAACACTAGGTGGGCTACATGAAATTTTTATAAAGACATCCCACTCAGAACTAGTGTAATACTATTTATATGATGTTAAAAAGATTTACACCTACTTTGTCTGCAATCTCATCCTTCCTTAATTGGTCCAAAATCTTCTGGTCAGTATATTTTTTAATCTAAAATGTAATCAATTCATTTAGCTGTACATAAATGGAAAGATTTTTACACTTACGTTTTCTTGTGCTATATTTTGGCGAGTGGCCCTCTTCAAATTTAAATAGGCAGTGTTTAACTGCTTTGCAGTTCTTGGAGATTCAGCGCTGGCGTTGAATTCCAACATTACTTTTTCCCAGGCTGCATTTTTTTCGCTTGTCGACAAAGCATTAGTACACTTGTTCTCTATTAGATTCTTGTATCTAAAAAAAATATAATTAAAAATTTTTTCTGTAACTACTATAATTTTATACTTACTTTTCAATTATACTTAAGAGCAAACATTTCTCTCTCTCGGTATAATTTTTTCTAGGACTGCTCATTATTATTATTATTTACTACAATACTATTTAATTTATTATTTAACTACAATGCGTCTATATTCTTTGATACAAGTTAATATATTATTTATTATTTTAGATAAGTTTGGTTAGAATAATTGAAATATTGAAGGATGACAGCCGATTGTGACAATATCGATACCAAATCGTATGTCAGATAATCGATTTCTACGATCATGTAATTTTAAGATAATTAACGTTTCAGAAACTGGTCGCTGGTTAACAGTTGATCAAATCTGACAGCTCGGTTAGATGATCAGAGATTTGAATAACGTTTCGGAAACCGGCCGTTACAGTGTCTTAAAAGACTTATTAGCACCAGAGGTACCAAGTTCAAAAACATTTGAGGAGTTAAAAAGAGTTCTGATTGAACATTATAGTCCAAAGCGGTTAGTTATCGCTGAAAGGTATAAATTTTACAATACAAATCAAGAGCCTCAGGAGGATATTAAAAGTTTTGTGTCAAAACTGAAGTGTTGCTCAATATTGTAAATTTGGGCAATTTTTGAAAGAATGTCTCAGAGACAGGTTTGTATGTGGTGTACGATCAGTCCAAATAAGACGTAAACTCCTGGCAGAAGACAACATTTCCTTTGAAAGAGCTTATGAGATAGCCTTGTCAATAGAACTTACAGAAGGTCGAGTTAGAAGGATGGAACAGGAAAATGTAGCGGCAATAGAAGGGAAGTTAGATAAAGTAATGTTCAGAAAGAGGGAAGCTACAGTGAAGAAAGATGATGGCCATCAAACTGGTAGAAGTAATGTCCAACCCAAGTCATGCTTTAGATGTGGTAGAAAACATGACTCATCAAAATGTCCAGCCAAAGCATGGCAATGTTTCAGTTGTAAGAAAGTGGGACATACAAGTGCAGTATGTCGTTCGAAAGTTGGTTTGTTAGAAGAAGATGATATACAGGATGAAATTGAGGAGGAAAATTCATTATTTCTAGGTTTCTTGTCTTCATTGGAACCTGAAAATTCAGCTCCAGAGAAAATAGTATTAGAAGTAGGAGGTAATTCAATTTTATTTGACATTGATACAGGTGCATGTCGCACAGTAATTCATATAAAGGACTTTAAAAAGTTTTTATCAGCTTTAAATATTTATTCTGTTAAGTATTGTTTAAAGGTATTAACTGGCGAGGGAGTAAAAATTGTGGGAGAAACTGATGTATTAGTAAAACATAAAAACAATACTATAAAATTACCTATTGTCATTTTAGAAAGTAAACATAATTTTACTCCACTGTTGGGTAGGAATTGGTTAAATGTATTGCATCCTAATTGGAGACAAATAGTTAACTGTTCATATAATGAATTTGTTAGTCAGCTGGAATTGGAAAACCTTGAAACTTCAAGTTTAATTTCACAATTAAAAAGGGAATTTAAATCAGATTTTGACAAGAATAATAATTCATTCATTAAGGGTTTTGAAATTGATTTAAATTTAAAAGAAAATGCGCAACCCATTTTTCATAGGGCCTATGATATGCCATTTGCCCTAAAAGATAAAGTTGAATTGGAAATAAAAAAACTAGTGGAGTTAGGAATTTTAGAAAAAGTCAGTTACAGTAACTGGGCTTGTCCCATAGTAGTAGTTCCAAAAAAATTGTCTGAGGAACTAAGAATTTGTGTAGATTTAAAAAAAAAACATTAAACAAAGTCTTAGATAGTGATCATTGCGCATTACCATTACCAGAAAATATCTTCGCATGTCTAAGCAGACATAAATACTTTACGGTTTTAGATTTAAAAGGTGCTTATCAACAGCTAAAGGTCAGTAAAAATACACAAAAAATGTAAGTAATAAACACCCATATATGTTTGTTTGCCTTCACTAGACTAACTTATGGTATCAGCTCTGCACCAGGTATTTTTCAGTCGGTGATGGATAGTATTTTGGCAGGGGTACAAAATACTAAAGTTACTTAGATGATATTCTAGTTTATGGTGAGTCACTTATAGATTGTTATGAGAATGTCAGAAAAGTGTTGAAACGTTTACATGACTATGATGTAAAAATTAATGTAAATAAGTGTAAATTTTTCGAAACTAAAGTAGAATTTTTAGGTCATATTATAGATGCCAAAGGAATACATCCTACTGAAGAAAAAATACTAGCAATTAACTCAGCTCCAACACCAAAGAATACAACTGAATTAAAGTCATATTTAGGTTTGCTAAACTACTATGGAAAGTTTATCCCGATGTTGTCTTCCAAATTAAAACCATTATTCAAACTGTGTCAAAATAATATTAATTTCAGTAGTAGCTGGTCACCTGAATGTGATAAAGTATTTCAAGAAAGTAAAAAGTGGTTAACATCTAATAGTGTTATTACTCATTATAATCCATCTCTTCCAATTTATGTCACATGTGATGCAAGTAGTTATGGTGTCGGTTGTGTCTTAAGTCATAAAATTGGTCATGTAGAGAAACCTGTCATGTTTGCATCAAGTACACTGTCTAGTACAGAAAAAAAGTATAGTAATTTGGAAAGGGAAGCCCTTGCTATTATGTTTGCTTTAAATAAATTTCATAAATATCTTTATGGTCGTAAATTTATACTGATTACAGATCATCAGCCATTACAGTTTACATTATTACAATTATTACAAGAATTACAAGATGGGCTATCACTCTGTCAGGTTATCAGTACGATATTCAGTACAAAAAGGGGGCAGCAATTAACAATGCTGATGGTTTATCACGTTTAAACATAATGGTATTGTTCGTACTAAAATGTTGGTACGTTCATATTGTTGGTGGCCAAATTTGAATGAACATATTGAAAAATTCATATCATGTTGTAATGTATGTCAACAATGTCAAAATTTCACAAATTCAAGCAAGGCATTATGTCCGTGGCCGTCTGCACCACACAACTTTTACAGAGTATATATAGATTTCTTTGTTACATTTAAGTACATATTTTTAATTTTAATCGATCAGAAATCAAAATGGTTAGATGTAAAATTAATGTCAAATGGTACAGAGGCATCAGAAACTATATCAAAATTAAGAGATATGTTTACTGTAATTGGTCTTCCTGTCGAATTAGTCTCAGACAATGGACCTCCTTTCAATTCCAGTGAATTTGTGGCATTTTGTCAAGCAAATGGAATTAAACCATTGAAGACACCTCCATATCACCCTCAAAGTAATGGTGCTGCGGAGCGTAGTGTTTAAATAGTAAAGAAAAATTTGGAAAAAGCCCTGTTGAGTATTAAGAGAGAGGAGATTAATAAACGATTGGTTATTCAGAAAATTCAAAACTTTTTATTCTCTTATAGAACAACTCCTACAACAGCTACAGGGATTTCTCCAAGTGAAAGTATTTTTAATGTGCGTCCTAGAACTAGATTTAATATGTTGAAACCTTCTTGTCATAATAGTAAGCATGCATCTATCCCAATTAAAAATGGGCATACATGGTATAAAGTAAATGAAAGTGTCTATATTAAAAACAAACAAACAAAATTATGGCAGAAAGGAAAGATTATGAAAATTTTAAGTTACTGTACTTATCTAGTATGTAGTAATGGTGTAATAAAATTTACACACGCAAATGATATGAGAAAAGATAGAGGTAAAGATAGAATCCCAGATTCTAACGAAGCTCAAGCAGAACCTCCTATAGTGAGTGATGATGTGCCAGTGTTACGTGACAGTGTTACAATTGAAATCTAAGTGAATCCAAATTTGAAAAACGAGCCTATTCAATTAGAACCGAAAGAGCCCATTCCAAGTTCATCACAACAAGAAACAAACACATCTATACCGAGTGATGAAACATCCAATGATTACAATATTAGAACGCGCTCTGAAAGACTAGTAAAAGCTCCCATTAAACTTGATCTCTAACGAGGGAGGAGATGTTATATATGAGTCCGGCAGCGGAATAAGAGACACTGTGGAAAAGACTAGGGGTCGATAGTTAGGTTAGGTGATGGAACGCCGTGGGTCTACGCCATCCATAATGTATGTTTGTAACCACTGTATCTTTTAATAAATAGTTTTGTACAATAGTCGGTGCCTCATTAAATACATAACAACTTTGTCAAAGGACTTTTCTAAATCAACGAAACATAGGTAGACTAGTTTATTCTACTATATATTTCTCTGAACAAGGAACTTGTTGTTCATCTGATATACTAATCGTTTTCTTCAGATTATTTGATATCATTTTTATTATAAATTTCAAAATAGTACTTAACAATTCCTTTGTAAGTATTTGGGTTGCATTTTACACCTGCTGTAAAAACAGAAATCATAATACTCGTTCTCCACTCCTCATGTATTCTTGATGACCCTAACCCTTTATTAAATATTATGGTTAACTGTTGTATGTATAAGAAATATTTTATTAGTTCCTTTTCGGTTTTTCACCTTTGCGATGACTTCTTTTATCACATGTTTCTATAATTTGCGTTAGCTCATTTGATGTTATTTCTACAGTTTCAAGAGCTTGGCCAGTTTCCGTTGTTCGGTTTATTTGTCTAATATATGTTGTCCATTCTTTTTTAATGATGTAAATATCTTAAATTCCTTAATTTCTATTCTTTGTCTCTCTTATGAACTTTCACATGGTTTATTGTTTTCTTCGGCCTGATTAGTCCATGTGCCTTGTTACAAACTCTCTTATATTCATAAGTCTCCTGCGTTCTTTCAGATCTATATTGCAGATAAGGATTCTTTTTTCTTCAGATATATTTCTATACTTTGGGTAAGCATTATAGTGTACGTTTTTTTAATTGTTTGTATTTATTTTTATTTCTCTGAGAGCCTTGTTTGTTTTACGTTGTTTTTATTCTTCTCCCAACTAACTTAGTTATTTCATCCCTCGTGATGCTTTGTTGTTAAATTTTTTGATCAAGCCTACTTTGATATAGTTTTTTGTCAATTTTTTCTCTATATTAATTTTAGTTTCTAATGTTAGTGTTTTGTGTTTATGTTTCTCAATTAAATTAAGATGAATTTTTTCCAAAACTAAGTTGTGGCCAGTCCCTACGTTAGCTGAGATCAGGCTTCGTACATCCAATACTTGTTCGTAGTGTTTATTTCTATTTGTAAGAATATAAGTAATTTGTAAGAATAAGTCTATTATTGATTTGTGTCCAGTTGTGTTAAATATTCTTAAAAAAGTATTACATTGGCTTAATTAACCAAACGTATTATATTTCTTTCAATAAATATCAGGTTCAAATTTTTAGAAATCATAACAATATTTTGTCATTTATAAGTGTCTTTTTAAAAATATAGATTACTTAAATGTTATATATATATATATATATATATATATATATATATATATATATATATATATATATATATATATATATATATATATATCGAGAAAAGGAGTACGACCGTCAATCCAAAATAAACTAAGGTACACTCGAAGAGTGGTGGGTTTTCCGGTCAAAGTGGAGAAATAAAAGACAAAGAAGGTGGAAAGAAGGTGGCTACTTCATCTATTTATTGAAGATGTTTCGCTTTCTGCTCAGGAAGCATCATCAGTTCATCTAAAAAGAACAATATGAAACCAAACATCCATAGAGAAGTTACAAAATGTGTGTTACCTTACAAAGACATGTAGCAGTCAATGATGTAAAAAATATGAAAAAGCTTACGAAACTGGACATTTAGAGTTAAAGTTGTATAAAACACTTAATTGAAACTAGGTATAGTTTGCAATTTAACAGAATTAGCACAGCAAAAGAACATGTGATAAACATACATGTATATAAAAAAGTTATTAAAAGAACTTAAGTAACAAACATTAAGGTTTATTTTATTGTGTAAAGAACTAGAAAGATCATGAGAATGCACTTCCAACAATTTATTAATAATCAATTAGATTTTAATTTTAACTTTAGGTAACATTATTGAATTATTTAAGATTAATGTAGTAATAAAGAAAAAATATTAAGTTACCAGTCTTAAGCTTACTGAATCTCGTAGGTAAATGAATTTACAGGTTTAACACCCACGCAAACAACGTGAATAGATATGGCCTTGAGGTCAAAATGACAGAACAGCAAGGCAAAATACCAACCTCTAATAAATCATAGAATGTGATAAATTTGGTTGACAACTTGTCGTTAAAAAACCAAAAAATGAAAGGAAAAGGTGGTTAAGATCACCATTTACCCCTCAGTGATTGATTCGTTAACAAGGAACAAAGCATGCGAGGTCAATCCAAAGTATCATATATTATAATATTAATGACGTCACTGGTTAGCCAGCCAACAGGTGAAGATTAATTCAACTTCCACAGTCCAAGGTTCAATGCATTTGGAACTGTAATGAAAAAGATTCTATGAATCAATTTCAGTTTAAAATTTTACCAAACAAGTTAATCAAAAGGAACAATTACTTTAAGTATGTAAAAGTTATATTGACCAAATAGTTAATAAAATGTAAATTGATAAATCTAAGTTAATAAGGAAAGAATAATTTATTTTGTTTTATTTTTGTTAAATTTATTATATATGAAAATGTGTTATAAATGAAAATGTGATAAACAATTTAAAGTAAACAACATATTAAGCCTAATTCTGCAAAATTAATGCGTGATAAATTTGGCTCAAGTTACTAATGTCTGTTCTCTTATTAAGGGTATTTGGATGTTTTAATATTGAACACATTTCTAAAAACTGTCTTTTAACGAGATTGCGTTCAGTGCCAAGAATTTTAACTTCATTAAAGTTCACTTTGTGCTTCGTGTTAATAGCATGCTGAGCAAGAGCACAAGTATGCTTAGATAAGTTAATATCACTGCGGTGTGTCGTAAGACACCCTCTCAGTGATCTCCCTGTCTGACCGATGTAACATGAGTCACACTCAGCACAAGATATATGATATATGACATTTACTTGTTCCAGAAGGGACAGAGGTGTTTTAGTTTTAGAAAACAAATTCCTGACAGTCTTAGCATTCTTAATTGCAATTTTAACCGGTACGTTATTATGTTTGTACAGTTTAACGAGTTTCTCAGTAACTTGAGGAAAATAAGGTAACGATGAGTAATGGGTAGTTGGAGTCCCAAGTACAGTATTAGGCAGAACAGTGTTGTTAATTGAATTATTTGATATTATTCTAAGTTGGTCACCATTGGGTATGTCATTTAAAGAAGAACCATAGCTTTGCACGAAAAGGTATTTATTAATAAGGGAGGATGGATAGGAATTCTCAATCAGAATTTTCTTAAGTAATTGAAGGGATTCCCTTCGATTAACCGGATGTGTCAGTCTATTTAGCCTGCAGCTTAAAGCTTTAATTAGGTTTAATTTGTATTTAAAAGGATGACGAGAGTGGTAGTTGAGAAACCTATTAGAGGCCATTGGTTTCTTGTACCAACTTGTAGTTAGGGTGTTATCTCCCATTCTAATGACACGCATGTCTAAGAAGGGAATACTGTTTGTGTTAGAGTCCTCAAGTTCAACAGTGAACTGTAAGTGAGGATCAAACTCATTGAAAAAAGACAAGGTGGCCTGAATCTTGTCTGGAGGTAAGGCTAGTAATAAGTCATCAACATACCGTTTAATAAAAGGGGTTTGAAAATTTAAAAGACCCAAACGGTCAGATACTAAATCATCCAGTACATAATTAACTAGGATGGGAGAGATTGAGGAACCCATAAGTGTCCCAAAAATTTGAAGGTAATATTTGTCGTTAAAGACCAAAAAATTAGTGTCAAATATTAATTGCAAAAGTTCTGCAAATACATCCCAGGATACAGGACAGTTAGGTTGGATGGAGTTCCAGTGATTTCTTAAGGAGGTAATAACACTAGAGAGAGGTAAATTAGTGAAAAGAGATCACATCAAAACTCACTAAAATGTAGCCTTGTGGAAGTTCAAAATTATTAATAAATTCACTAAAATGAAAAGAATCAACAATATTAAAGTTGTTATTTAGAATTTATTATTTATTATTTATTATTATTTAGAAATTTAGAAATATTAGTATTTGGTGAATTGATGGAGGAAACAACTGGCCTCATGCTCAATGTGGGCTTATGTATTTTAGGTAGACAATAAAATCTGGGAGCATATCCATCATAATTATGTAAAAATTTTGCAAGCGGTTGATCTATGATCTTTATGTTTTTTAAGTGTGTAATGAATTTATTTATTTTATTGGTAAATTTAGAGCAAGGGTTGGTAGAGAGAGGTTGATAGTATCTATCATCATCTAACAACGATTGACTGAGGTTAAAATATTGATCTCTATCCATGAGGACAGTGGCATTCCCTTTATCACTTGTAAGAACGAGAAGATTAGGGTGAGTTTTTAAAAACGATACCGTCTCCCTGTAAATCTTATCTAACTCCGATATGGGTTGTCTAGGGCGATTAGAATAGTTCAACAGAATATTATTGGAAGAAGACCTAAGAGATAAAAGGTCAGAATTGTCAGCATGTGACAAAATATTTTCCACATCTGCTAAAATTCTACTAACAGAATAATCTCTGAAAGTTGGCTGTAAGCCAAATTTGGGGCCCAAGGATAACAACTTAAGAATGTCCTGAGGAACCTCAGTACTAGATAGATTTTTAATCCACTTGGGATTAAATGGAATTTTTTTAAACTGGGGAGTGTCTAAGTTATTAAGTTTCTTACGAAGGTGTACCATGGATTTATGATATACAAAATTAAATTTCTTATGTAAAGATGACTCAAAAGTGTCCAACAAATTGTCTGGAAGGTGATTATCAAGAAAAGAAGTGACATTATTGATTTGAGAAATAATAAATTTAATATCAGTGTGAACCTTAGATATATGGAAATTAAGTAATCGTGCCCTCACCTGTCTGTTTAATGCTTGGCTTCTGGCCAAGCATTAAACTCCAAAAGGAAAGTTCTTCTAGCTTCTGCTGTTGCTAGTTTCTCTGTTAGGTTCGTCCATCTCTTTAGCTTCTTCACTATAACTTCTTATAATAACTTTTTTATATACATGTATGTTTATCACATGTTCTTTTGCTGTGCTAATTTTGTTAAATTGCAAACTATACCTAGTGTCAATTAATTGTTTTATACAACTTTAACTCTAAATATCCAGATTCGTAAGCTTTCATATTGTTCTTTTTAGATGAACTGATGATGCTTTCTGAGCAGAAAGCGAAACGTCTTCAATAAATAGATGAAGTAGCCACCTTCTTTGTCTTTTATTTCTCCACTTTGACCGAAAAACCCACCACTCTTCGAGTGTACCTTAGTATATATATATATATATATATATATATATATATATATATATATATATATATATACATGTCCAAAAGTTTGGAATACGTACAAATAATGTATCTACGCCTATGGTGGTTTTAAAACTGTTTAAAACTGTATTGAACGCTCTAGAATGAATACTGTTTTAAAACTTGTTAAAAACTGTATTCATTCAAGAGCGTTTTTAAATGAAAATGATAAAAAATTTGATTCGCTTTTGTATGATTTTGGTCACATTTAACTGATTAGCGTATTTACGCATTATTTCAGTCTTTGTTTAAATTTTAATTGAGCCGTTTAAAAATGTCTAGAAACGTGATATCTCATTTTGACAGATCTAGAGTAATTGTTTGGTTACAACAGGGCTTGAGTCAAAGTTATATCGCGAATATTGTTGATGTTACTCAGAGTGCTGTATCGAAAATTTAAAAAAAATTCTAAGATACAAATGACATCAAGGATCGTCCCAGAAGTTGTAGAAGTCGATATACAACATCATCTCAAGACGGGCAAATAACATTGATAGCTCGCAGAAATCGTCTGGAATCTACAAGTGATATATCCAGAGAACTTTCTAGGCTTCAAAGACTGAATATTTCACGCCAAACAATAACACGCAGACTAAATGCGGTAAATTTGTATCGTAGAAGACCACTACGTGTTCCTAAATTAACCTACCAACACAAAATAGTAAGGTTGCAATGAGGTATAGAAATGGTGTATTATGGTCCTAACTGGAATACCGTGATGTTCTCTGATGGGTCAAAAATTGGCTTGCTATCTGATTCGCGAAGAACACTGGTTTGGAGGGCCCCAGAAAGACAAGCCCGACTAAAAACAGCCCAACCGCGTGTCCCATTTGAAGGAGGCAGTATTATGGTTTGGTGTGCTATTATGAGTGGTACACGGACTCCACTGCTGGTTCTGGAGAGAAGAGCCACTGGTGCTGTGTACATCGAGAAAGTTTTAAATCCTGTCGTACGTCTATTCCGAGGGGCAGTAGGTGATGAATTTGTGTTTATGCATGACAACGCACCTCCTCATCGAACAGCAGCAGTACACAATTTTCTGGAAGAAGAAGGAATATCTACATTACAGTGGCCCTCGAATTCCCCCGACATGAAACTTATTGAACATGCTTGGGACATTCTCAAAACACGCATTAAGAAGCAAAACAATCCCCCTATTACACTTCGAGAACTAAAAGAGGCTGCTCGTGAAGAATGGGAGAAAATTTCGCAAGCCCAGCTTGACCAGTTAATCGGCAGCATGCCAAATCGCCTACAGGCATAAATACAGACAAATGGAGGAAATACTAATTATTAGTTTTATTAAAAATTATTTTTTTCTATACTAATTTATTTTTAAATGTAAGTTGTACATTGTAAGTTTTTCACTCCAAGAGAATAAATAATTTTTTTGCTCATCGTTTATCTGGTTTAAAGATTTATTTAGTATTGTTGAGAATTAAAACAAAATTATGTTTAACTATTCAGAAGAATTTATATATAACAATCGATAAAAAGATGAAATATTCCAATATTCCAAACTTTGGACATATGTGTATATATATATATTGAGATTCACAAATAATACATCATAACAATATATATATATATATATATATATATATATATATATATATATATATATATTAATATGATATTGTAATTTTCAAATATGATAAAACAATAATAATTATGATCCAATTAGCCAATTAAAACAAAAAATTATTTAATGAATTTTCTTACGATTATGTGAATAAATTGATTAACGACGATAATTTCATAATTCATGTTTTCTTATATCAGGGTTCCTATTTGAGTTCAAAAAATACCTTTACCTTCAATAGTGTTCAATAAGAAGAGGAGAAAAAGGAATAAATAAAAAAAACTCAAATTTGTGCAATACAATTAAAATGTAATATTAAAATAAACCTTTCAAAACTGTTTATACAACTAATGAAATCTCTTAGAAATAAATGTTTCCAAATCATATATCTTTGACGTATACAATTACAACAGGAAAATTAGTCCAGTCGATTATCTCGTCTCAATAAACTTCTTTCTGCATTTTATGAAAATGATTCACTTTAATTAAATCTCTATCGAAAAACTCCCTTCTTAGTTCTGCTTATAAAAATCAGTCCTGTCGATCAAAAGAACATACTGACTCACTTTTCTATCTCCTTTTGCTATTGCCCCTATCTGCTTAACTACGAATCTCTCCTAGAATAATAATTTGTTGGTACTTACAAATTTTACACCCTTTTCATCCGGCAAATCAGCTTTCAGAACTTACCGACACTACTATTTCACAAAATCTATACTTTTCTTTCAACGTTTAAAAAAAAACACACAGCAGATGATCGCCGCTTTTTCCGTTTCCAAAAACATTCCAATCTCTCAATCCCTTCCATAATTTTCTGTTGACCAATTAACATCCTCGACTCAATTCTTCAAACGCCAACACTTTTCAATTCACATACTTGTGTATAAAAATATCAGACAAAAGACTTTCTACTTTGTACTAATTCCCTTAATGACTTATTTCGTGGTAACCGAAATTAATTCTTGAAAAAATGCATGTAGATTTGATATTTTAATATAACATTTTGTTTACTTAAGCTAATCAATACCTATCCTAATTTGAAAAGTTCGAAATTTACCGTAAATCTAAAATTGAAAAAGTCTCTTTTCTTCACAAAACAATATAACTTCACAACACAATAAAATTAGATCGTATATCTAAATATACTATAACTATAACATGTTTTACACATTTTTGTGACTTCTTCTTTTTCTCTGTTAATTATTCTGTATATACATTTTCGGATCATATCAACATCCCCACCTTTGATTTTTATTTACAAATTTTTCTTTTTATCTATTAAATAAGGAATAATTTAAAAAAAATCAAACTCTATAATTCATTAATTTCATTATCCCCGCCAACGTATCTTTCATACATTCCCTCAAACTACAGAGAGACAAAAAAAAACTTTCCCGTCCATGTATTTCCTTAACAAAAATTTGATGTATGTTTGATTTATTCGTGGTTATCAGACTGATTACACACATTTATTTCATAATAATTCTCCTCTTCTATTGCATAAAAAATCGCCATTTCTTCTATTTCCTAAGTTATATATTCGCTTTGAAAATTTTTTATTTAACATGCTCCATAATATGTATTGATACTGATAACAGGAATAGAGAAAAAGCATATTTGTTTTTTTAAATATTTAATAATTAAGGTTTGAATACTGTTTTTACTTACATGGAAAATTATTATTACAATAAATGTTTGAGGTGGCCACCATCTGCACAGATACACGCATTTATTCGACGAATCCAATTATTCGTAATATAATAAGTATGTAAATTATGTCGGATTATTCCAGCAGTATCAAACATTCGTTGTGGCAATTGAGCTTCTGTTTTAATTTAATCCTGGTTGTTGTATACTAATGATTTTAGATGTCTCCAAAAATAAAAGTCCATAACATTGCATTCTGGGATTCTAGGTGGTCACAGAACGTGTCCATTTCTACCGATTCAACGACGAGGATAAGTGATGTCGAGGAAATTTTTAATGTGTCTCGTAAAATGTGTTGGAGCCCCGTCATGAAGAAACCATATTTCAGAGCATATTTGTAACGGAACGTCTCGGTTGAACATGCTGCAAAAAATTTAAAAAGGTTTCTCCATTCAATCTTCTAGGAAGTTCGTACGGTCCAATCAGATAATTACCAATAATCTCCCATACCAATAATCTCCCATACCAATAATCACCCATAAATTTATACTAAATTGTTTTTGAAAATTTGTCCTACGTATAGCATACGGGTTTTCATCATTCACGTGACACACACGTGACAATTGTAAAAATTAAACACACCATTTCTCGTAAAACAAGCTTCATCTGCACACAACACTTTGCGCGGAAACTCGGGTTCTCTGGCGATTTTGTTTTGAAACCACCAACAAAATCTTAATCTTCGAGGTAAATCGCATTGGTGTAAATCTTGCGCTCGTTGTAAATGGTAAGGATGTAACAGTTGTTCCGTAAATGTCTTCTAAACAATGTTTTTTGAAATGCCAACCATTATAGCCACATATTGGGTACTTACTCTTGGATTATTACTGACTATATCCAAAATCACATCTTCTGCATTTAGTCTACGGTTACTTTGTGTTCTACCGCTAGTTTTTTAGGTACCACACAAACCGTCTCTAATAACCTTTGGGACATGTTCAGAAAACTTCGGGCATTAGGATGTCGTTGTTCGGGATAGCGTTCAACATAAAGTCTAACAGCCCTATTACTGTCACAGTGAGCTTTACCGTACGTAGTTAACATATATCGTGATACTCGCGAATCGAAAACATGACAATACTATTTATTCTTGAGCTACGGGTAATTACGACTCTTTACAAATAATGTACCTTTTTTGTATCAAAATAAGTTAAACTATTGGGTTGCCAAATATAAGTTTTAGTAAAAGAAATGTATTTTTATTTTTTTAGGCAACATATGACTTTAGAAAAGAATTCATTTTTCCAGATTAAATTGTCTTAAGCACGTTCGTTATAGTAATACGATAAAAAAATTAAAATTACTTCAAATGTAAAAATAAAAATAACAACAAAAGAAACGTTAGAAGAATGCTATTTCTTTGATAAATTATTAAAGTTAGTTGTTATTAAGGTAAATGTTAGCTATTTTGAATATTTAAAAATTTTGTTCAATATATTACAATATATGTTACTGAACTGTCCAGTGTCTGTTTTATAATTTAAAGTGTTTTTATTTTTGTTAATGTGATACATCTCAAGAAATAATTTACTTTTGTAGTTGTCAGTCTGTGCCAAAATGTGAGCTGTGTTATATTCTAGCATATGACCGGTGTTCTTATAGTGCTCAACTACTGCGCAAGTATTTTTTCCCAAACGGCAATCACTTTTATGTTGTGTGATGCGTTGTTTTAGCCATTGTGATGTATTTTGACATCCTAGACACGGTATTTATCTAAATTATGTCTCATACCATCTTTATCAAATGTATTTCCCAAATATTTTACTTCATACACTCTATTCTGTATCTTATTAAAATTGAATTTTACTCCAATATTTTTAGCATGTTCTCATACTTTATTAAAGATTCTATCATGTTCTTTAAGACTATCTGCAAATATTAAAAGATCATCAAAGTAGATGAGACATCTATCAATATCACCAAAGTTTTCTAAGTTAATTCTTTGAAAAAATTCAGGAGCAATATTTAGTCCGAATGGAAGTCTATCAAATTTCCAAGTTCCAAAAGGAGTTCCAAATGCACAAACTCTACTGTGTTTAAAGTATGTTAATAAGGTCTCAATTAAACTACTGTATTGGCTGAACATATATTAATAATATTCATACATTACAACATGATCATGTCGCCCATTGTCCCCGTTGGGAAGTGGTGTTGACTTGACATTGACATATTTGACATAGTTACCAGGTTTACGTTAAGCCTATCTTACATTAATGTCAAACACCTTCCCCTTAAAGATTAAGGCGTACCCTAGGTTTAATTGTACGTCCGAATTTTGAAACATTACATTTCTTACTATCATTATTTTTTGAGCAGCTATAATGAGGACTTACAATATCAGTATTCCTATGTTCATTAAACAAATTTGTTAAATCATTATCCTGAATACATACATTATTTAAATCATTATTATCATTATCCTTATAACTATTTGGGTTTGTGTGTGGATACAACTCAGGTTCAAGATACATGTCTGCTACATCTGATTTTGTATGTGATGGTCTTATGTGTCTTGTGTTTCTTCTAACTATCCTATTATTGCATTCCTTTCTTATCCAGTACGATCTGGGTTTTTTAGCTTTTTCTACAATAACAGCTTTATACCATACTTTATCAACACTACTCTTAACAACTACATTATCCCCCCTTTTATAAGTTGTTGGTGTACGTTTACTATGTTTATCATACTGAACTTTTGTTTTTTGTTGTTGGTCCGATAACAGTTTATAAATCTCATTCTGAATTTTAGGTTGTAATTGTTCACTATTTACTGGTATTTCTGTTCTCAAAGATCTACTATTTAATATTTGTGATGGAGATGCACTTAATGAAATAATAGCAGTATTATTATATTCTAAAACTAACTCACGATAATCAGAGTTTTCTGTAAAACTTTTTTTTAAAATTTGTTTACAAATTCCTACAGCCTTTTCAGCAAGGCCATTACTTTGGTGGTAATGAGGTGAACATGTCAGGACTGTAATTTGTTTATTATCGTAATATTTTTTACACTTAAATGATATAAATGGTAAATTATCTGCAATTAAAAATTGAGGATAGCCAAATCTGGAAAAAACATCTTGCATTGCATCTATTATGGCTTCAGATGTTTTATTATTTAATGATAGCATCTCTATCCAATGGGAAAAATAATCAATTTTAATATATTATTTTAATTTAATATATTTTAATATATTATAATATATCTAAGATTTACCACCAAATTCCAAAATATCAGCCGCAATTTTATTAAACCTCAATTTTGGTATTGAATGTGCTAACATTGGCTCTCTATAATTATTTGGCATTAATTTTTCACAAATTCTACATTTTTTTATAAACTGGACAATATCATCCCTAAGGTTTGGCCAAAAAAATAAAGATCTTGCTTTATTAATAGTTTTACTAGTTCCTATATGACCTTTATGTAACAGAGTAATCATTTCCTGTTTTAGAGATTTTGGTACAATTATTTTATTTTCAACAAAAACAATTCCTGCTTCAACATATATATCATTTTTAATACTGTAATATGGCTTTATATACTCTGGAATCTTGTTTTCTTTAGGCCAGCCTTTATAATAAAAATCAACAATTGTAGCCAAAACTTTATCTTTAGAGGTTTCTTCTCTGAACTGATATATTTTTTTATCTGTCATTGGTGGTCATAGTGAGACTGAATGAACCATATCAAACATCTCTAAATCAAGGGTTTGTGCCTTTAAACTAGCTCTAGAAAGCATATCTGCAAATTGAATATGCTTTCCTGGAACATAATAAATATTTAATATGTACTTTAATAATTTTAGCCTTAAACGCTGCAACCTTACTGACCCAATTTTGCATATTGGTTTCTGCATAATTGAAATTATTGGTTTATGATCTGTTTGGACATCAACATCACACTGGTAAATAAAGTTATGAAATTTTTGTGTACCATAAAAGATGGCTAATAACTCTTTCTCTGTCTGGCTGTAATTTATTTCATGTTCATTCATAGACCTAGATGAACATGCAACTAATTTCAACATACCATCATAGTTTTGAAACATACAACACCCAATTCCATTTTTGGATGCATCACACTGCAAAACTATCTTTTTATTTGGATCAAATGGTACCAGAGCTGAAGAATTTGAAATTATTTTCTTTAACTTATCAAAACATTCCTGGTGTTTAGGCAACCATTGCCATTCTACATTGTTTTTTAAAAGTTCACATAAAATTTGCATGTGCTCAGCCATATTTTTAACATAACGTCTAATATAGTTAAAGGAACCTATTATTCTTTGTAACTCTAATTTACTTTTTGGAGTTTCTAATTTACATAAAGCATCTGTCCTCTCAGGATCTACTTTCATTCCTAAATGAGAAAAAATTTGTCCCATAAACTTTACTTCTTTTTTGCTAAATTGAATTTTCTCTTTATTAAATCTAGCACCCACCTCTTTTGCTCTATTTATCACCTCTTTGACCGCTTGATCATGTTCATCTTGAGACGCCCCTGCTATGATCATATCATCATGACAAACTACAATGTTTTTAATATCACCAAAATGCTTTTCAACTGCCTCTTGAAAAAGGTCTTGAGAATTTGATAACCCAAAAGGTAAAACTAAAAACCTGTAAGTTCCATAGTGTGTAGAGAAACAACATTTCCATGAAGAATTTTCATCAATTGAAAGTTGGTGATAACTTTCAGATAAATCAAAAACAGAATATACATTTTTGTTTAATAATTTTGACCATATTTCCTCAATGGACTCCCCAACTCTAGGTTTGCGTACTATATGTTTATTCAGATCTGAGGGATCTAAACATATTCTTAATTTACCATTACTCTTTTCGACTATCACCATTCTATTAATACTTGCCCTGGGGTCTATGTTTTCTACCTTAACAATTGCTTTTCTTTGGACTAATCTATCTAGCTCAGTTTTAAGTGAATTTCTAATTTTTATTGGACACTTGGTAGGTGGATAGCAAACTGGTTCAAATTTATCATTTGTTGTAATTTCATATGTACCAGGAAATTTGCCTGACCCTGTGAAAACTTCAAAATTTTCATTGATAAATTTATCTGTTAAATCAGACCGGCCTATCTTATTTATTTTTATAGAATCAATACGTTTTACCAAACTTAAATTTAAACATGTTTGTCCACATATCAGAACCTGACTTGCACGCACCATCCACAATGACAAAATCTTCAAAAATATTCTTACCCTTACATTTTACATTTAAATTTACTACACCTATAGGATGAGACACATTTCCATCAAATGCCTTTAACACATATTCAGTAGGCCTGGTTTTAAATTGACAATTAAATTTTTTATAAACATTTAAAGGAATAACATTTACATCTGCCCCTGTGTCTAACTTAGCTTTCAATTTATAATTTTCAACCTCTATATACTCTTCCCAAGTATCTATCAAATCAACATTACATACCTTTTTCCTGCCGTTAACATTTCTTACAAAAAATTCATTAGAAGAGGTTGACTCACAATCATCTTTTTCAGTACTTTTAATATTTTTGACCTTGCAGGCAACTGCATAATGGTTTTTTAGTCCACACTTGTTACACTTCTTGCCATAAGCTGGGCATTCCCTCGGACCATGCTTTTTTGCACACCTTCTGCATAAAAAAACTTCTTCTTCAACTTCTTTCTCTTCATTCCAAGGTTTCTTCTTTATATCATATTTCTTTTTCTCTATCTTCTGTGTATGATTAATATTTCCTGTGTTATATTGAAACTGTAAATTTTGAGATCTACTTTGCTCACTTGTTCTGCAGAATTCTATAGCTTTATTTAAACTTAATTTGTCTATTCGCAGGAGGGCTTCTCGTGTGGTCGGATCCCTAATTCCCATAACAATTTTGTCTCTTAATGCCTTGTCTTCACATGACTCATCGGGATCTAGGGCATTGTAATTGCAACTTCTAACCAAATGTCTGCACTCTGTCAAAAAATGTTCAAATGTCTCCCCATCTTCTTGTACTCGTTTTATAAAGTTGTACCTCTCAAAGCATTCGTTAACTCTTGGGTTCACATACTTATCTAACAGCTGCATTGTGAATTCATACTTATTTAGTTCTTCATCAGGGATAACAAAAGTAGCCATAATCCGTGCTGATTCATGGCCAATAATATTTCGCAGGATGGATAATTTCACCTGATCTACAGCGTCGTGTTGTCCTGTTGCTACTAAATAATCTTCGAATGAAATTTTCCAAAATTTCCATTCAGAAGCGGCACTCTGACCCTGGAGGTCGAAATCTTGGGGTAACTTAACATAACCTATACCATTGACCATGCTTGCCATTTTGGGAACACTTAAATTTTTCTTTTTAATAAACTTAGCACTTAACTTTATCCTTGGACACGTAGATTCCATAAATTGACTGCGCCATGTTTAAAGTATGTTAATAAGGTCTCAATTAAACTACTGTATTGGCTGAACATATATTAATAATATTCATACATTACAACATGATCATGTCGCCCATTGTCCCCGTTGGGAAGTGGTGTTGACTTGACATTGACATATTTGACATAGTTACCAGGTTTACGTTAAGCCTATCTTACATTAATGTTAAACATACTGGACCTCTCATCAAGCTGAATAGAATCCCTCTTTAAAGTCTAAAACAGAAAAATAACATTATTTGTTTTTTAACTTACTGCATATCTCTTCAATAGTAGGTATTAAACAATATTTCTTTTTAAGTGCTTTGTTTAAATCTCTAGGATCCAAACAAATTCTTAATGTTTTATCAGGTTTTTCAACTATAACCAAATTGCTCAATCACTCTGTAGGACCCTCACATTTAGATATAATACACGTTCTTCTAAAACTCTTAGTGGGACCCTTCGTGGAGGCTTAGCCACAGGAATACAATTCTCTTTGAGTTTTAGTTTACATTTTTGAGGACATTTATCTAATATAGTGAATACATCAATATTTTGTTTAATAAAGTCATTTTTTGTTATATTTAAATCTATGTTATCTACTCTTTGTATCAAATCCAAATCTAAATATGATTTTAAACCTAAAGTTGGCATAAGGTAACAAATTCTAGTTGAAATATGTTCCCTTTAAATAAACATTATAATCTAATAATTCCCACAGGTTTTATTTTAAATCCCCCATAAGCTTCTAACCTTATTTTGCACTGATTTATCTCATTTTTCACTTTACATTCATGAGCTATTCAGTCTCACGACACTTATACTTTGATATTCTTGCCTCACAAATTCACGAGCAACACGCGGATCACATACGGATCGCACATAATGAATTTTCGTAACCAAAAGTCCTTATTTATTCTTCAAACAATTAAAAAAATAATATTTTCATCTTCTTATGGGTAAATACACAAATTAGAAATTTGTGGAAAGGTTTTTAAAACCACTGCCCATTGTGACGTCAGAGCTTAACTAGTCCTGTTTGTCTATGTGCTTGTCTAAGTATGCTGTGCCCCACGGTTCGTAGCAGGACAAGTAGCATTTTTGCTCGATGGTTCGTAGGCTTACTACGGTTGCCTCTTCCGCTTAACCAATGAACATTAAGCCCGAAACTGTACTCTCGTGACGTAATTCTTCCCCTTCAACCAATCAACACTGCAATCCACCCATCGAGCAAAAAGACAAAAGAGGCAATCTAATCGTTATGAAAAGGCGACCAAAAAAGTGGCCTCTGATGGCGGACATATCCGGAAATGCGAATGCGCCAAATTTAAATTTTCCGACACTTATTAACAGTAGCTATAAAATAGTTTTCAGAATGTGTCTTAGACGAGAATATTTTAATTAAATATTAACGATAACAGTCTAAAATGTGAAACAACTGTTAAAAAACTTCAATATAAATAAGATTTCATGTGACAGTTGGGACAAATAATAACATAACCCAACTAAATTTGATTTCTTAAACAAGGAAAGACTCTCTTTCGATTGTTTTGAAGTATAAACCGTAACCCATACATAACCAAATCGCGGATTTAGAAAATCTCATCTCACGGATTTGAGTACATAAAAAACATTCACGACATAAGCTTTAATTGGTGTGTGTTTCTAAAAGGTGAGTTGAGCTTGATAACAGCTAAATAAGCTTTATTTTGTTAGTTTGCATAGTTTGTTTATTGGCTTAATTTTTTTTTTGTTTTTCTCTTATTGCATGCTTATCTCTTCTGGTTGATTGTTTAAAGTAGTATGAGCGTCACAGGGGGGGGGGGGCGGCCCCCCCAATACAGGGCTAGAATGCCAAGATCAGATGGATAGTGGTGATAATTTTATTAATAATGCGATCAGTAATACCAATAACCTTAAAAAAGAGCCAGTTTTTTATTCACAAAACGATAATGGGCCTTTTTTGGTATATGTGGAATCCACTGAAAAAGTGGGTTTCAATATTGGTAAATTTAACAATATTAAAATTGCTAGAGATATTTGCATTCAAAACCTAACTGATATTAAAAAAATTAATAACAAAGGCTTAAATAGAATCTCAGTAGAATTTGTTAACTTTCAAGCTGCAAATAATTTTGTAAAAAATAAAACTCTTCTTGATAAAGGCTATAAAATATTTATACCATTCAATTTTGTAACTTGTAAGGGATTAGTTAGGCAAATTGATGTCGAATTAGGAGAGAAAGAACTGTTAGAGTGCTGTAAAACAGACAGCTCAGCAGAAATTCTTCAAGTTAAGAGACTTAATCGTAAAATAGTTAAAAATAATGAAACTACATATGAACCTACTGGATCGGTTCTCTTTACATTTAAAGGAGTTTGTCTCCCTAAATCCATAAATGTATATAAATTGGAAAGACCTGTTTCTGTATATATTTCACCAGTAACTCAGTGTTTTAGATGTTTAAGGTATGGCCATACACGTACAAATTGTAAAGGCAAGGAGAGGTGCTTTACCTGTGCTGAAGAAAAAAAATCGGACGGGGAGGTTCACTCTTCTTGTGAAATTAAATGTTTTTATTGTAAAAACCCCCATAAATCAACCGATAAAACCTGTCCCGAGTATACAAGACAAAAAAATATCAAAGAGCTCATGTCTTTTGAAAATATAACCTTCTATGATGCTAGCGAAATAGTTAAAAAAAATTATTTGACACGTGATGAATTTGTATATCGCCCCTCCGAATTCCCTATCATTAAAAACTTTAATAGAACTGAAAAAAACTCATGATAATAAAGATAACCTCATTCAACCTTCACAAAGACGTACACATCATGTAAGAACCGACCCTATCAAAAGATCTTTTCAACAAGTTGTGGCTGAAAACAATAAAAAAAAAGAATAATTCACAAAGGCTATGATAAAAAGGCTCATAATGAAAATTTACTATTTCCCAACTCAAGATCTCAAAATTAAAACAACTCACCAAATTTCTCAAAAAAACTTGAAAATAATATAAATACACAGTTGCCTACTACTAGTGCAGTTCATACGTATAATTCACAAGAATCTCCTTCCTTATATCCAGATGAAGTTAGATGTATTATTAATGCAATCTGGAATACTTCAGAAAATAATAAAAGAGTAATTAAAAACATACTCTTCAGTCAAAATTTTAATATGAATATAGACCCCGGTTCCCAATCGGACTCAGAGTCCTAAACAACCTTCTTTTCTTTTCAACTAGGTCAGATACAATTAAGTTAAAGATAATTTTTTGGAATCTAAGAAGCATAAATTCAAACAGGGGTAATTTAATTAGCTTAATTTACAACGAAAACCCTGATATTTTTTTAATAAATGAGTCTTGGCTAAAGGCCAATGACAATTTTAGGCTCAATTCATATAACATAGTTAGGCAGGATGGAGATGATGGGTATGGTGGGATAGTAACATGCATTAGAAATAATAAAATATTTAAGAAAATTTAATATAATATTTAATTAATTTTTATTGCAACTCACATATGCATATAAATAACAATATTTTAAATGATCTTATTTCCTTTAATCCTAAAAACATTATAATTATGGGAGATTTTAACTCTCATCATCCCTTATGGGATAAAGCTACACCCAACAAAGGAGGTAGAATAATTCATGATTTCCTATTTGATAATAATCTTGTGATTATGAACGATGGTTCACCAACACTATTTCAATTATCAACGGCAATACCAAGTGCAGTAGATTTGACTATGGTAAGTGGGAATCTAGCTATACAGGCTAATTGGGATACTATTAAAGATTGTGGTAACAGTGACCACTTTCCTATACGTCTTTTACTTAATGATAATGGCAATTGTGAGGTATTCAACATGACTAGTCCTTATAAAATTAGAAACTTTAAAAAAGCTGACTGGGAAGCGTACCCTAATAAAGTTTTGATGTACTTTCAAGATTTAGATTATAACTTAAGTTATGATCAACTAATGTATATTATTAACACAGTAGCTGATCAAGTAATTCCGTTTAAACAGGCCGGTATACATATTAAAAGGGGTAATGCCTGGTGGGATAATGATTGTACATCCTGGGTTAAGGAAAGGAAAAAAGCCATAGCAAATTTTAATAATGTTCCATCTATGGAAAACTATATATTAGCAAAAAAAACCATTGCATTAACTAAAAAAAAATTAAATAATAAAAAAAAAGAAAAGTTTAGGCTTTTTTGTGAAACTTTAAATAGGAACTCTAGCATGACTTATGTTTGGAACAAGATTAAGAAATTCAATAATAATAACTTCAAAACAGGAAGATTTAATCTTACTATTCCAGATAATCTTAAAATATCTATTTTAAATAAAATGTCAATCATAAATATAGATCCAAATTTTGTTCTTGACAATGTAGCTGAAAATTTAAAGCCCTTTTCCATAAATGAATTAAACCTGGCCTTAAATAAAAAGAAATCATCTGCCCCTGGTATGGATGATATATCTTATGAAATGTTTTAATTTTTACCTTTCAAAGCTAAACAAATTCTTATTAATAGTTATAATAAAATTTTAATGGGTGGAGAAATACCAGCCGTATGGAAAACATTTAATATTATTAGTTTTTTAAAACCAAATAGGAATCCGACAAATCCAGAAAATTATAGACCAATTGTCCTGTCTTCATGTGGAGCCAAAATTCTAGAAATAATGATCAAGAATCGATTAGACTGGCAATTGGAACATAATTTAAAATTTTCAAATAATCAGACTGGATTTCGTAAAGGAAGAGGTATATATGACAACATAACATTCATCACATCTTACATTAACCTTGCATTTCAATCCTCTGAGTCAGTCATCGTAATTTTTTTAGACATAAAAGCTGCATACGATAATGTTGACATATATAAACTCTATAGTAAACTCAAAAACTTAGAAGTGCCTATCCGAATGTGTAACGTAATTCTCAATCTTCTGACAGAACGATCACTATATTGTAGGGGTAATGACGGCTCCTTCCTGGGTCCTGTACCAACAACCTCGGGTATACCACAGGGCTCCCCTCTGAGTACTATTTTATTCAATATTTACTTAAGGGATATTTTTGATTTAAATTTGGGATAAGCATCTATCATAGGGTATGCTGATGATTTGGCAGTTATGATCAGAGGAAAAAGTGTAGCAGCCATGGTAAATAATATCAATAATGCTTTAAAGCACATAAATGCACACCTTCGGGAACACAACCTGTCACTTTCCATGGATAAATGTGAGGCAGTATGGTTCACTAGAGGGAGGAAACATACCATCCCACCCCCCGTACATATTAATAATGCAATCATTGCCTTTAAAAAAGAGGTTAAATATTTGGGTATTATACTGCAAGAAAACATGAAATGGTCACCACACATTACTAACATTACAAGTAAAGCAAAAAAATCACTAAATGTATTAAGAGCACTGTGTAGGGTATGGTGGGGTGCAGATCCAAACACACTTTTGATCGCCTTCTCTGCTCTAGTCCAATCATATCTTGATTTTGGATCAATGTTTCTTAGACCATGTTCTAAGGCCGCTCTCAGTAATTTATCAACAACTTTCTATTAAAAATAATCCATAGACCGGAGTATTGGAATAAAGACAAAATACCATACCTAGTGGAAGCACTTCAACAGTATAGGCCCTATTTAAAGTTAATATATAGAGGTTCAAATTTTCCATGTTACGAAATTTTCCTAGTGATGTTTTCACACACGTTGTTGTTAATGCTTTAGATTTTTTAATAAATATTTGCAACTTTTTATTGTATTTTATATTTTTTAGTATAATACATGTATGAAAAAAAAAATAATAAAAATTAAATGTTTTAGATTTTGTAATAAAACGATGTATTATAAAGAATTATAAATTAAGAAAAATAAGTGTTTCATTTCCATCCAAATTGTTTTGCTAATTACATTTTGACTTCAACAAATGTACTAATATTATTATAATCCAGTGATACACATAGGCAGCACAAAAATAAATTAGATTTCTCAGTGTATACTTATTGGTTTTACCAAATTAATTACCAAAATTAATGCCTGGTATATTTATAAATACCCATTGCCATTTTCAAGTTTTTCATTATGTGTAAAAATCATTATTTTGGAAAGGAAATCAAAAGAAAAAACATTCATTTGATATAAAAAATTTTGTTGTTATAAGCTAAAAAATCAACATTACTATTTAAACATGTTTTTCTTGATCTAGAAGAAGTATTTTCTTTTTAATTTCCCATTCTTACTTCTGAATATTCATAATGTAATTCATGTTTTTCTTGCATAGGTATGCTGAAGTTTTAGTTGGTGCTCTTCAAGAAAACATTTTCTCTGCAGTTCCACTAATTCAGTTTTGGATAAAGCCCAAGTTGAAATTTTTTTTTTGAATATTTTTCTCATCATTTTTTAATTTCAACTCTGAGGACTTTAACCTTTTCAGTTTTACAGTATTATATTTTGACCAATCGGTTAAATTGGTCGTGGGGGTTTCTGGCATTAAAGTAATCTTCAATGAATCATTAACGCTTTTTTCACAACTTCCTTCTGAGTTTACTGTGGGTTCTGTTTCTAAAAAAATGTATATATAATAATACCAAAAATTCAAAATATATTGTACAGTACTTTGAAGATGAGTTTTATCAGTGATGCCATTCAAAAAAATAGTTTATGTAACATTATTTGTATTACTTACCAGCAACATATTCTATGATTAATTCTTCTTGACTGCACTGCACAAAATATTCAAACCACTCAAAACCCTATTCAGTCCCAATACACAACAGTATCCACAAACCCTCAATGCTCACTTTTATCATCACAAAACACCAATAACTACACGGATAGCGATAGCGACGTAGAACTTAACGAAATAGAAAACGAAAATAAACATCCTTGGCAAGAAGTTGGCAATAAGAGAAAAAGGGTGAAAAGACAGCTTCAACAAAGAACAACTTCAGAAATTCTCAACCAAATCCAAACACAAAACAAATTTGATTCCCTCTCAAAAGAAAATCTAGATGAACAAACAGACAATTTATCAAATACACCAAACACAAATATAACCAAAAAAGATCCTTCACCGCCACCAATCTATATTTATGGAGTTACTGACTATAGTGCTATGATAGCAAACCTTTCAACTGCAACTGCGACCGAAACCTATTACACCAAAACCATTTCAAATAATACAGTAAAAATTAACCCTACAAACTCAGACACCTACAGGAGACATACAGCACCTTAGAAAAGAAAACATTGTACATCACACTTACCAACCGAAACAAGAGTTGTTATAACAAAAACATATTTAACCTGCAAGTCCTACGAAATTGCATAATAACAGTAGAACCACCTAGAATAAAAAATACAATAGTACAATGCACAAGGTGTCAAAAATACGAGCACTCAAAAAACATGTGCCTTATGTAATGGCAATTCATCCAGCAAACTATAAAGGATGTGCTATATATAAAGACCTAGTAAATTCGAAAAACAAAAATATAACAAGCAGCATTCCTATACCTAGAGTTGCAAGCCTAAATAATAATAACACTAATGCTGACCACATACGCCAATCACGTGTAACATATGCTCAAGTTGCAGCAACTAATACTTCTTCACAAGACAACAACAATAATTCAGACCTTTCAAATAAACTTACAGAATTCCTCAACGAATTTAAAAATATGTTTGCACAATTGATAAACCAAAACAGCATGATACTAAGCATGCTTACAACAGTGATAAATAGAACGTAATGGTTAATAGAAGTCGTAATGGTTAACTCACTTAGAATAGCATATTGGAACGCAAATGGTTTAACAAACCATGTACAAGAAATTATACTGTTTCTAAAATTAAACAAAATAGACATCCTACTTATATCCGAGAGTCACACAACTGAGAGGTCTTTTATAAAAATTCCACACTACTCTGTCTATTACGCAAACCATCCAGATGGAACAGCCCATGCTGATTCAGTTGTAATAATCCGTACAACTATAAAAGTCTACGAACTTGCTCCATATATCACCAACAAAACTCAGAATACTATGATAAAAGTACAAGCGCTCACCTTTCCATTAACAATAGCTTCTATCTACAGCCCACCACGCCATACCATCAATCTGGAGGAATACAGAGAGTTTTTTGAACAACGTGGTTCACATTTTCTAGTGGCAGGGGACTGGAATGCAAAGCATACAACCTGGGGACCAAGACTGATATCTCCAAAAGGCAGAAATCTATTAAATATCATACAAGATAATAACCTGAAATACCTAACAACTGGCACCCCCACATACTGGCCCACTGAAAACAACAAAATTCGTGATCTGCTAGACTTTGCTATAACTAAGGGGATACCTGAAATATACAGCGACATTACCCCCAGTTTTGATCTACATTCGGACCACAGTCCCATCTTGATTACTTTAAGTACCAATATAATTTGGAAAACTCTTGCACCAAGGCTATGTTACAGTAACACGAATTGGGTTCAATTCAAAGAAGAAATCAATGAAAAAATATCTTTTGACATTCGACTCAAACACAAAAACGATATTGAAGAAACTGTAAAATATCTAACGGAACAAATACAACAGGCCGCTTGGAAAGCTACTCCTGAAAAGGAAAAAACCATTGAGGAAAAGTTTATAGTATACCCCTTCACACTAGAACACTAGTAGAAGAGAGAAGAGCCCGTCGCAAATGGCAAAGAACAAGAAACGGGATAGATAAAACAAATCTAAACAGGCTCACACACAGACTTCATTTCGCTAACCAAACAGCCAAAAACGAATCTTTTGAAAGATATGTCAGAAACCTTTCTCTTGACGACAACTCTCTTTGGAAAGCCACAAAGAAATTCAAAAGGCCGGTAGTAATGAAATCCCCAATTCGGAAAAATGATGAAATCTGGGCTCGATCAGATATAGAAAAATCCAACAGATTTGCAGAACATTATCAAACGTCTTCTCCACCCCACAGGCCAAAGATATTAACGACGGGAAAATTAGAGACTTAATTAATGCACCCTGTCAGCTATCATTACCACTAAAATACTTCTCACCAAACGAAGTCCGTAACGAAATCAACCTGCTTAACCCTCATAAAGCTCCAGGATTTGACCTTATAGCTGGAGAAATCTTAAAAAACTCCCAAGAAAAGGTGTCGTCTTAATAACCATTATTTTTAATAGCCTCCTGAGACTATGCTATTTTCCAGTGCAATGGAAGTATGCACAAATTATAATGATACCTAAACCTGGTAAACCTCTAACTGAAGCCAGTTCGTACAGACCAATCTTCCGACTTTATCAAAAGTCTTCTAAAGGTTAATCCTTAACAGAATAGAAACAATACCTATAGAAAACCTTATCCCAGATCATCAGTTTGGTTTTCGGTCAAATCACTCAACCATACAACAGTGCCATAGATTAGTCAATAAAATAAAAGACAGCCTAGAAGGGAAACAAATCTGTCTACCAGCATTCCTCGACATACAGCAAGTATTTGATAGAGTGTGGCACGAGGGTCTTTTCTTTAAAATAAAAGCTCAGCTAACTGACCAAATCTACTTCCTCCTTAAATCATACTCTATCCAACTACCACCAAATAAAATCCGGAGTACCTCAAGGCAGTGTACTTGGCCCATTACTTTATCAAATCTTCACTGCTGATATTCCTATTAGCGAAAATACACTAATGGCAACATTTGCGGATGACACTGGTGTACTAGCATCAGACATCAACGAAATATTACCATTTAACAAACTGCAAAATCATATCAATGAACTAGAAGACTGGCTTAAATGCTGGAAAATAAACCTCAACATAAACAAGTCTTGTCAAGTAAATTTCACAAATCGAAGAATTAGATGTCCACAACTACACCTAAATAATTCACCTATACCTATAAAAACAGAAGTAAAGTACCTGGGCCTTCATCTAGACGAAAAACTTACTTGGAAATCACATATTGCAGCCAAACGACGACAACTCGACCTAAAAGTTAAAAATATGAATTGGCTAATCAACAGAAGATCGCAACTTTCATTAGAAAACAAACTGACCATCTATAAAACAATAATCAAACCAGTGTGGACATACGGAAGTGAGCTGTGGGGCTGTAGCAAACCATCCAACACCAAAATACTACAGACATTCCAGTCAAAAATTGTATTATTGGTATGTTAGCTAAAGCCCATGGTATGTGTCAAACCAAACCCTTCATGCAGACCTCAACATCCCCTTCATCAATGATGTGATTGCCGACCACTCCAGAAGATACATGAATCGCAGCGCAGACCATCCAAACCATCTCATAGACTAATTATTCAACCCCCCACTGGTTGACAGACGTCTAAAAGACTTTGGCCAGAAGATCTAGCTGCTAGGTAGATTTCAGAGAGTCGTCAATGGACGACACCTGCCACAAGCCAAGAACATACATCATATTTACTTATTACTGTATTGAAGTAGATTGTAAATTAGCAATAAATAAATAAATAAAAAAAAAATTCAAAGATTTTCAGTTTCTCGGAATTTGTAACTGTAATCACTTTTTTTATTTTTGAGAATGTGTTTATATTTTTTAACAAAAGATATTAATATTTGTTCTTCATCAACCGTAAAGTTAGCAGTTCTCTTTCTTTTATTACTTTCTTCCATTTTTTGCAATTTAAAACACAAAAATAATCACTCATACAAATCTCAAATAAACACAACAAATGCAAAGTGCAAAATGAAATGTAAACACAACGTCAAAAGTCATCAACTTTTATATACGTACATATGAACACCAATGTTTATACCACAGAACACATTTATCTTTATAATTTTTATGATATTTGTTCCAAGCCATTAATTAATAACTGGCAACATTGTCACCGCTTCAGTACTCGGGTTTAATAAATCCGAAAGTTAACACATGCATTGAAAAACTTCTTAAGAAATAATCTTTGAATTAAATTTAATCATGGTTTACTTAATCCATGAGTTAACTATTGATCAACTGGACCTAAGAGTGATAAACATTTTCTCAAGACACCTGGTGTTACACTGCTTAGAATTCTTGGTTGCATAAGCTCTTCCATACCTCTCAAAAAAGTGGCTATAACATATAACACAACGCCCTCGTTTGTCGTATTGTTTGAGTTTATGTAACATCTCTCGTACTGTTGCGTGTTCATGTTTTAGGCACATTACTGCAATCAGTTTTTCCCTGAACGTCGTTATGTCCATTTTAGTGTTCAAAGTTGCATTAAAAAGGATTAGTTCGTTTACAACAGTGGTACTAATACTTTACGATACCATTAGATTGATCTGCAAACGGGATTACTGTAAGCTGATCTCTCATCCGAAACATCGATATAAGACTTAACGGAATTATTTTCCACTATTGTATTTGGTTTCCTTTTGGTACCTGTCAGTGTCTGTACCGTAATTATTTCTGTACAAGATTTGGTTGTTAAAAAACAAACTTCTTATTTGTCCACCCATTTCCCAACAATACCTTTTGTGTTGCTTTCAAGAGTTATCATGTCTCCTCTTGATAGTTTTTTTTTTCAAAGATCGTTTGATGATTTCGCAGCGTCCCTATTAAATGAATATTATTTCTAAACCAACTAAACCAACGTTTGTATAGTAGCTCTCCGTTACTAATGTTCTACCACTTTTAAGAGCGAAGGCGCAAAATTTCGGGTCAATGCTTTTTAAATGCATTCAATTTTTTCGAATCCTGAGAAAACTAAAATTCTGGTAGACCAAGAACAACAAGAACAATTAATAAAGAAAATAATATTTTAAATTTACTTGATCAAGATCCAACAGTTAGCGTAAAGAATATAGCAAGACAAACAAATACTTCTTCTTCAAGTACTTGGCGGATACTGAAAGAACAGCAATTACATCCTTATCATTACAGACAAGTCCAAGAGCTCTTGCCAGATGATCTACCGGTTAGAGTGGATTTTTGTGAAACATTGCAACAAAGGACAGCCCACAATCCAGATTTTTTTAAATGCATTCTTTTTACGGACGAGGCCACCTTTATGCGACAAGGTATGTTTAACTCCCATAATGCACACTACTGGTGTGATGAGAATCCACGAGTCAAAAGGATAACCTTTTGACTCGTGGATTTTGGTGATCGTGATGATGTGATACCACATCATTTAAAGTTAATGTTTGGGCAGCAACTTTAGGTAACAAATTAATAGGTTATCATATTCTACCTGGAAATTTAAATGGTGATATGTATCTTGATTTTTTAAATAATTCCTTATTCGAGATATTAGAAGATTTAACGCTAAACGAGCGAAGATCTTTATTTTGTATGTACGATGGGGCTCCACCACACTTTGATAGAAGGTGTCGTAATTGGTTGAGTAATCATTTTCCGAATCGATGGATTGGTAGAGGTGCAGAAGCTCCGATTCATTGGCCTCCTCGGTCATACGATTTTAACCCTTTTGGACTACGCAGTTTGGTCGTATATTAAGGAAAAAGTCTACAGAGGTAAATTCACGCCAAGAATTGGAAGAAAGAATTCAACGTCAATTTAATGACATCACAGCTGATCCCCTACTGTTTAGAAGGTTAGTGGAATCTTTAGAAAAAAGAATAGACTTGTGTATTCGCGAAAACGGAGGGCATTTTGAACACTTACTGTAATTGAATTTTATTTTATGTTCTTAGTCATTAATTTAATTTTCTTCTTGGAGTTATGTTTAATTACTAACTATTTTATATCAGCAACATTTATTACTTCATAATTTTCAAATCAAAATATTCCGAAAACGGTACACAGTATCGAGTTTTACCAAGAGTTACCTTTTTCGTGTAAAATTGAATGATGTTTAAGTTTACTTGAAATTTTGATTAATAATTATACTCTTAAAAAAGTTATATTGACTAATACTTAGTACGAATTCATGGGATGTATCAGCTTCCAAAACATATTCGTATAAAATTTCATTACAATGTTGCCAGTAGTTTCGGCAAAATAGTAAAAAATGCGTATCTTGAAAACGGATGGCGTTACAAAAATTTTTTACTAAGCAAACCCCAATTATTTTTCAGTTTTTTACCTACCCTAGAGACGGGGTTACCTTTTTTTGAAACACCCTGTAGATATTTAAAGTGAAATTAACTTGTCAATTTGTTCGAAGAGTAAATATTTATTTCATAAATAAATAAAATCATTCTTAATTTGATGTTGGTAAAAGGTAAATGTGTCAGTTTTATTGGTCGAATAACTTTATTGATCGAATAAACCACTATTCGTCATTGGTGAAACCAGTTCTCAGAGGATTAAATAAAATTTATGAACGTAGAAGGGAAAAAGTTAAAGCATACCTGTATATTATATAAACAAAAATCTAATTTTGAATCCCAGATTATTTTTTGAGACGTACATACCTTACCACAAGTGCTATAACTCCTACGATACTCACACTAAAAGTGCTAGCATACAACTAAACCTTCAATTCAATAAGATATATGACGCACCGGTGCGTCATCCGCCCCTCTTCAAGAAACAGGTGTATCATCAACACTGAACGTGTTAAGTGTGGAATCAAGATATTGCATTTCGTGAGAAGTATAATGAGCTGTTTTAGTGGGGTACAAAGTAATGTGTTTATGTACTTCGGAAAGTATTTCAGTTGGTATTTTATTATAACTCCTACTTTTCCCGCGTCGATCACGAGGAGTTTGCTGTTTATGAAGCAGATTAGATAACCGCTCACATATTTTCTTGGTGATTCCAAAGCTCGCCAAAAATCCTTTTTTAGAAATAACAACTTTACTGCACAATCCATAAGACCTTGCAAGAAAACATCCTGTTCATCTTTATTGGATAAGTTGTTGAATGTGGAGAGAAGCGTGGTCTTCTCATCTGCATTCCAGTGAGACAATCTCTTCAACTTGCATCTGAAACAAATGAGGCAGATATTAAAACAACTTAAAATAATTGACAGATTAACATAACTTAAATAATCTTAGTAAATTGTGTTAGAATGTCAGCAAAATGCTATGCCAATGATTATTACATTAAGGTACAAAATAAAAGTACAATAAATTGAAAAGTAATATGGCTCAAACTGCTACTTATCCACATTTTAAGGCGGGAACACGTGCTAGTATCTTCTTTCCTGCTGTATTGACAAAAGAAACGCCGCGAACTCTTGCATCACGATATTTATTTCTTGCATATTTATAAGAATTCACAACACCCTTTTTTCTGATGCAAGGTGTATCTGAATCACTGTTACTACTAGCATTGCTACGAGCCATTGCAAACAAAGTTACGAGATATGATACAACAAAACCTCTCTCATAAACAATTCAAGTCGAACTGCCGCGGACACTGCTGTTGTCTACTGGTATTCGTGCTGGTATTGAAGAGAAAACATGCGCCGACACGAGCGCAGTACCACACTGCCGGCTATGTGTTAACTGCAAAAAGGAAACTTCTGCTGTAAAAGTCCCCTTTTTACAGTTAGAGAAATTTTAGCCGCCATTTTTAAATAGACACAGAAGTCCTCTATTTGTTGAAAACAATGTGTTTACGTATAAAGAACGCAATAATAACAAAAAGTGAATTTAGTGAAAAGTGAAAATTTGTTGAAAGTTGCCTTTTTGCAGTTAGCAGTTTATATTGTAAACCATGTAAAATTTTTCAAGAACCGCGAAAAACAGCGAATAACTCTTCAATACACAGAATTTCTAAGAACATCATGATTTGCAAATTGCTACTTTGGTTGTTTTGTTACAAACTACATGGGATATAGGTGATTTTGAAACAAAAATATCAAGTGCCTACTTAATTTTTTTTACGAAAAACAGAATTTTATTTGTTCCAGAGTAATGCATGCTTTTACCTTGCAGAATCCGATTAACACCCTTACACCAGTTATGTAGTATGGTTTTAATTGTAAATTTTAATACTAATTTAATTAAATTGATTTTATTGGACTTGCAAGTTATAAATTCAAAACTTACCTTATCGAGTACAATTGATGCTATTGTATTTATTAAAAACCTTGAATGTGGCTGTTCATTTAAACAAAAGTGAATAATTTTTACAATATTATAAAATGCTTCAACAAAACAAGAAGTAGGATAACATAATCTTTGAATGCCATTGGTATATTTCCTTAAATACAGGAATATATAGTTTTCAGATGTATAATTGGCAGAAAACATCGTTTTTCTACAATCTGAACAATGAATGAGATTTTAATTTTCTTTAAAATAAATCCTGCAACATAACTGGTGGAAAGTTCCTGAATTTTCTTTACAATTGGAATGTTTGACATTGTTATTGGGCCAGAATAAGATATTTTATAATCATCATCATCTGGAGATTGTAATATATTTGAATTAAAAAATTTTGCCATTGGCAAACATCAATTGACATTAAAAGAATCATCCTCCAAGTGCTCCAAAACGTCCTAACTATTTGACTGCTAACCAAGATTTTTTGAAAATATTGATTTGAAAATGAAATATTTACTAAATAATGGGTTATATTAAACATAATTTAATTTAATTCATTTTAAAAAATGACTCGGATCCGAGCCGTGAACATATTAGTTATATTTTTACTACGTGTGCTAAGTGACTCGGATCTGAGTCACTACTATATTATTCAAAACAAATGAATTAATATAAAGTTGAATTTTGAAAGTATCCAAACAACATCTTTGTAAAGCTTTGCTGATCCATAACCACGACAGAAAGGTTATTTTCAATTAATTTTATTACCTGTGCAGTTCACTGGAATTTAGAAAGTAAAGACAGGTCAAACAGTTTAGGTAGATTGAATGCCTGATAACTAGACTTCGGCAAATATGCATATTGCATATTTTGCATATTGTGCATATTTTATGCAAATATTTCATATTTTGGCATATTTGTATAAAAGTTTGCATAAAGTGCATAAAAGTTCAGATTTTTATACTGTATTTGAAAATTTTTAAACATACCAATTTATTTCAATTCTTGTATAAAATTTTGTAGTCATTTTAATCAAGAAATGATCTAAGTACGTAATCTCTACAGGTACAAAACATTTACAATTTCAAAGAATATCAATTTAAGTAGCCCTCAACATTCTTAGAAAGTCTCGGTCACTGAGGCATTCAGTTATTGGATAATCGCTAAGGGTTCGCTCATTTGCATTTTATGATCTAATCCCCAAATCTATCTACAATTTATTGTATCTTAACAGTAGGTAAACGGCTAATAGTTTTGTTCCTAATTTAGGGATTTTCCAAAATCTCCCAGTTTATTGAATTAGGTACCTAAACATTTCTAATTTGATGCTCAGATTTGTAAATCATTTTTGTTTTGATATTCAAAGCGTAAACACTCGTTGTGCGTAACAAAAAGGAAGATTGTGATTTTATAACGCCTAAAACAACCAGTGCTTCAACTTGGATTAAACCTTATAAAGAGCTGTCTATGGATATGGGAAAAATCTACTGTTCAGTCTGTGGCAAAATTGTAAGTATCTAATATTTTCTATTAAATATCTAATATTTCATACATACAGGGTGTTTCCAAATGACACTTACAACGTTTGACTGTAGATACTTCTCGAAAAATTGAACAAAACGATATAGTTAATGAGGGGTCAAACTTATTTACTTTTCGAGATACAGGGTGTTAAAATTAAAAAAAAATAAATTCTTTTAGTGTTTGAACTTGTGTGTGCTGGTAAATCTTGTTTCAGATTATAATATCTGAGAAGAAATGGACTCGATTGATACTTTAAACTTTATTGTTCTTTACACTTACATCGGTAATAATTGACTGAGAGCCTGTTAAGGGCAACTGTCATACACTTGACCTTTGGCGGCGTTGCCAGTACAGTGTTGTCAGGTGCATTACAAAAAATGAAAAGTAAAAATATACGAACATAACTCCCCCCTTTGAAGGGACTTCAAAGTAACATACAAAGATTAATGAAAGTAAATACACAATAGTAATACAAAAATAAAATGGAATTGTCTTTAATGGAATTTAATCACTAAAATAAAAAAAAATTTAATTCACTGTGTCCTCCTCTATAGGCAAAGGACATAAATGTCTTACAGAACGGATCACAACTTTTGAAGATGTTTTCACTTCTGCCACTCGCGAAACTCCATCCTTTCCAGGGAACAAACGTAGAACTCTTCCCATTGGCCACTTGCCTGGAGGTTGTTGATCATTCTTGATTAATACTAGTGTACCAACAGCAATCGGAGTAGCCTGGTTTTTCCATTTATATTGAAAACGCAGTTGAGAAATGTATTCTTTTGTGAATCGTATCCAAAATTGTTGATATAATTGTTGGACAGATTGTAGTCTAGACAGCCTGGTTGGCGGAGCTTCTGATACGTCAGGTTCAGGAAGCATTGTAATTGGACGATCAATTAAAAAATGTGATGGGGTAATGGGTTCTAGGTCATTAGGATCATTTGATAAGGAATACAGAGGTCTCGAATTTAAGATTCCCTCAATTTGAACAAGAAGCGTATTGAAGTTTTCATAAATTAAAATTCTATTTAACATTGTTCGCTTTAAAAAATGTTTTGTGCTTTTTACTGCTGCTTCCCATAGACTACCAAAGTTGGCAGAATATGGGGGTATAAAATGCCAATGAATATTGTCTTTTGACGCATATTGAGTAATAACATTTTCATTTTTTAACAAGAATATTCCAAATTCTTTTAATTCATTTCTCGCTCCAACAAATGTGCTACCGTTATCTGAATAGACATCTGAAGGTACTCCTCTTCGAGAAGTAAATCGTTTAAGACAAGATAAGAAACATTCTGTTGTTAAATTTGATACTAATTCTAAGTGAATTGCTTTTGTGCTAAAACAAACAAAAACACAAATGTAACACTTTAAAATTTTGCATCCTCGTCCTGCCTTATCCTTTAAAGGAAATGGTCCGGCATAATCAATGCCTGTAAATTGAAAAGGCAAGGAGGGTTTAATTCTATTATCTGGTAAACTAGACATTGGATATGTAGCAAAAGATGGATTAAATTTAAAACATGTAATACAATTTTTTGTTGTTTGCCTAGCTAAACTACGTCCACCTATTGGCCAATAAAATTGTCGTATGGATGCTAAGAGAAGTTGAGGGCCAGGATGTAATAAAGCAGCATGCTTATGTTTAAAAATTAATTTCGTCAAATTGTGCTTTGAAGATAATAAATATGGATGATGTTTATATATTTCTAAGGAAGTAAATTTAAGCCTACCGCCCACACGAAGTAAACCTCGTTCATCAAGAAATGGTGATAGAAAACTCAGTTTGTGTTTTGGGGGTAATGATTTATTTTGTTCTATAATTTTTATTTCCTCTGCAAAGGATTCGAATTGTGCTAATTTTATTAATTTCAAATTAGCGTAATTTAATTCTTCAACTGATGGAGATCCATATTTTCTCTCAGATTTAGATTTCCTTAGATTGAAAATAAATCTTAGTATACTTATAAGAAGTAATTCTTTGTAACTTTGTTAAATCTGAATAAGTTGTGAATAGAGTAAATTGATTCATAATTTTTGAAGTCAGTACCTTGTTAACTTTCTTTAACTCTGGCAATTCTATAATTTGATGAGTGTTTGAATTAACCAAGTGATCAATAGATTGATATAAAAAATCTGGTCCCATCCACCATAAGTTCATATTGATGAAAAGTTCTGGCACTATTCCTCGAGAAGCCAAATCAGCTGGATTCTCTTTAGTGCTAACATAAGACCACATAAAATTACTTGTAAGATTCTGAATCTTTGCTACACGATTTGAGACAAAGGTTTGTAACTGGTTTGGTTGTTTTTTGATCCAACATAAAACTATTTGAGAGTCAGACCACATATATACAGGTACAGTGGATGAGATTGCATTAATAGTTTGGTTTGTTAATTGAGCTCCAAGAAGAGCTGCACAAAGCTCCAGTCTTGGTATTGTAACCGACTTTAGGGGTGAAACTTTTGTTTTTGAACAAAGTAGTCTCACTGTATATGCTCCATCTGAATTGATGCTACGCATATAAAGACAACTAGCATATGCTTGTAATGAAGCATCACAGAAACAATGAATATCTACTAACTTGTGACTTGTACCTATTACCATTCTTGGAATTTTAAGTGTATTTAATTGTGACAATTGATTGTAAAATTGAAACCATTTGATATGTACATTTTCAGGAACTGGGTCATCCCAGGGTAGTTTAATTGACCATAAATGTTGAATAAGAATTTTTGAAATGATTATTACAGGACTAAGAAGACCCAATGGATCATATATTTGGGCAATAATAGAAAGTATTTGTCTTTTAGTAACAATTTTATCTAATGGAATGGTGGTGATCTTATATCTTAAAATATCTTGTTTGCTGTCCCATTGAGTACCTAAGGTTTTGAAACTTTCGGATTCTCCTATATCTAAAACTTTATTAGGAATATCAGTTAATTCAACTTTCTCTAAAACAGCAGAATTGTTTGAAACCCATTTTCTAAGTATAAAATTGGCAGATTTTAACATGGATGAAATGTCATTACAACGTGTTTGTAACTCTTCAATATTATTAGATCCCGTCAAAAGGTCATCTACATAAAAATCATTGTGAATAGTCTTAGATGCAATTGGAAATATATTTTTATACTCTGTAGCTACTTGATTAAGACATTTTATTGCTAGATAGGGTGCAGATTTTATCCCATATGTAACAGTATTGAGTTGATAAGAGGATAAATTGTCCTCAGGTTTGTTTCTCCAGATTATGCACTGCAATGGTCTGTGATCACTGTGCATTAGAATTTGTCTGTACATTTTAGATACATCTGCAGAAACAACATATTTGTATAATCTAAATCTAAGTGTAATATCAAAAATATTATTTAAGACCTTTGGTCCCATGTATTGCAAATCATTTAGAGACCACCCAGAACTAGTGGCACACGAGCCATCAAAAACAACTCTTATTTTTTATGTTATACTTGTTTCCTTTAATACAGCATGATGTGGTAAATAATAGTGTGAGCTTGTCAAATTATCTACTGAAATTTTAGTCATGTGACCTAATTGTATGTAGTCTTGAATAAATTGTTTGTATAAATTATAAAATATAGTATTTGATTTAAAACGTTTTTCTAAAGACAAGAAACGTTGAATTGCTTTCTCCTTTGAGTCACCTAGTAGTGTAGGAGATGATCTTAATGGAAATTTTACTATAAATTGTCCATTTTCATGGCGAGAAGTATCATTGTGAAATAACTCTTCACAATGCAGTTCATCGGTTGACATTTCAATAGAATTATCTAACTCATTAAGTTCCCAAAATTTTTTTAATTGATGATCTTCTGGTATAACAATGTCTTTTAAAAAATTGCAAATAGAATAATTAACTGAATTATTTATAGCACCAGAAACGATCCACCCTAACTTGGTATTTTGGAAAATTGGTTTATTTTTTCCTATAGTAATTTTTCCATCCAATATTAAGTCCCAAAATAGTGTAACTCCTATGAGCATATCAATCTCATTAGGTGAGTAAAATAGTGGATCTGAGAGCTTAATATTGTCTGGAATTTTAATATTTGTTATATTAACCTTTTCTGAAGGAATAGATGATGAAATCATAGGGGTTACATAGCAACACACATTACATTGAAAATTACTGACATTGGAGAATATGGTTAATGAAGTCTTTTTTGTCAATGTAGACATTACTTGATTTATGCCAATAATTGATAAATTTGCAGAAGATAATGGCACACCTATTTTCTTACAGAATGCTTCTGTTACTAGATTTGATTGTGCTCCAGAGTCCAATAAGGCTCTACCTACTTGAAACTTGCCACTACTGTCTCTAACCTTGAATGTTACTGTGGATAATAGAATTGATGCATTTATTATACCTTCTTTGATATTTATAGAACTTGGATTTGTTTGAAATAACACAGTAGACTGCTGACTTGTTTGATTACCTGTATTATTGTAACTACTACTTGTACTAGGTTGACTACTTGAATTATTGAATACTAAAGGTTCATTTGAATTGTTATTTTGTTGATTTGTAACATCATTATGAAGAAAAGTATTATGTTTTCGTCCACACTTTTTAGAGGACCCTAAATTGCAAGTATTCTGAAAATGTCCAATGCGCAAACAGTTAGAACAAAGTTTTAACAGTTTTATTTTTTCCCATCGTTCATTGACATTTAGTTGCATAAACTTTTGACATGAATAAATAGAATGTTCACCCTTACAAAAATTGCATTTGAACTTATTAATAGCCAAATTTACATGAGAATGCATTTGTGCATCTTTTGTTTTATAGAATTGATTTGATGCTTTAGAAAATTGATTAAATTGAGGTTTCACATTCACTTCTTGTTGTGACTGCAAAATATCTTGTCTCTCTTTCAAAAAATCTACAAATTCATTTAATGTAGGAAGCTCTGTTTTTGTATGAAATTCTTTCCATTTATGTTGATTAATTTTATCTAATTTATGATAAATTATATGAATAATTGTCATATCCCAAAGTGACTCTTTTGTTATTTGCATGCTTTCAAGAGCGGATAAATGTATTGAAACTTCATCTAATAAATGCCTGAATTGTAAAAATGTATTTTTATGCAAAGGAGTTATATTGATAACAGACTGAATATGAGTATCTACAAGGCATTTTTTCTTATCAAATTTATCACATAGCATTTTCCATGCTCGTGGATAATCTTGTGTTTCCTCGCAACCCGATATGGCTCTTTTTGCATAGCCATCTAACGCAGCTTTGAGAAAATTGTATTTTTGGCTCTGATTAAGTGTTGTATTTTGATCAATAGTTGACATGAATGATTGTTTAAAGTCTAACCAGGTTTCGTATTCCCCATTAAAAACAGGAAGCTTAAGCTTAGGTAATAAAATATTTTGAAGTGAATCATGCACTGGAACATTAGATTGAATAGGAGAATTTTTATTTTTATTTAGAATGTCTTTTAAAAATGAAATAGCTGTAAAGTATTTAGATTCAAACGCGTTTCTTTCTGAAAATTGTGAAATTAAATCTTTTTCCTCGCATTTTTCTTCAATTTCAGTTTGTATAGTTTCAAATTGATTAATCAAATCCTTACAATTTTCATACCGCGATTGAATGTTACATATATCTACTGAATTAGTTTCGTCTTGAATTGAACTAATATAGTTTTCTAAGATCGTTATTTTTTGTTTAATTGAGCCTCTATTTCTGATCAAAGTTTTCATGTCTTGAGCCATTATTTTGAAATTAATGTCTAATTTTTTACTGAACAATGTTTTGTTGTTATTCAAATTGAAACAATCTCAAAATCTTAGGTTAAAGTAAGGAATAAGGAAATGGAATTATGAAATAGGACTAACCTGAATTGTTGTCTATTCTAGACGTCTAGTTAAATGTTTGTGAATACGTCACTTGTTTTTGAAGGTCACTGAATTGGTCGATTGTAATCCTTGGTTTCTTGGCGATGGCTGTGAGTGGCTGGCTGACTATAGATGTCCAGTTAAATTGTCACTGTAACGTCGCTTCTTCTTGATACTCGCTTGATTGGGCAACTTTACCGGTTCTCTTGGGTGAACGCTGAAACTTGTCTTGGAAACCACGCTGCTTTTGGCGCAATTTTTGTGAATAGATAATATTGATGATTATAACAATTAATAATTGAAATTGTTTTATATAATTGCTTCTCAGATATACGGAACGAAGGACCAAACTTGTTTGAACTTGTGTGTGCTGGTAAATCTTGTTTCAGATTATAATATCTGAGAAGAAATGGACTCGATTGATACTTTAAACTTTATTGTTCTTTACACTTACATCGGTAATAATTGACTGAGAGCTTGTTAAGGGCAACTGTCATACACTTGACCTTTGGCGGCGTTGCCAGTACAGTGTTGTCAGGTGCATTACAAAAAATGAAAAGTAAAAATATACGAACATTTAGTTAATAACAACAATAACTTTAAAACCAATAAACGTATTTACTTGAAATTTAGTACTCGTAGGTTGTTTTTAAATGAAAAATAGCTTCCTTTAGTGAGAAAAAATTGTCCATGGTACAATACAATGGTGTGTGTTTAGAAAAATTTTTCACCTTTACTTTTTTTTATGAAGTCAGCTATTCTAAAACACAATTATTTTTATTGTAATTGAATTAACAAAGAAAAAAACTTTTGTTGAATTTTAAAATAAGTTATATGATGTACTAATGGTTAGTAACAAAAACTAATTTGTGGATTAATACTGCATTTAAAACACTTGTGTTTTTTTTTTCCAAACCAGTTATTTGATTAACCAAAAACACCTTGTATATTTTTATATTTTAAAGGTTGGGTTAAAATAAAGGTTTTTATTTTTATTTATAGATAGCATGTGAGAAGAAATTTCAGATAGACCAACATGTGAGAACTGCTTCACACATTGCAAAAAAAGGAAAAATAGGAGGAAAACATCAAACTTCAATGGCTAAATGTTTCCAATCTACTTCAAAAAAATTAGATGAGCAAGAAACTTTTAATGAAGACTTGTGTCGCGCATTAGTGTCTGCAAACATACCGCTTTCAAAATTAGCAAATGTAAATTTTAGTTCGTTTCTAAAAAAATATTGCAAACTTAATGTTCCAAGTGATCGGTCTCTAAGAAGAAATAATGTGAATGGGCTATACTCGTCGGTGTTAATTAATATTAAGGAAGAAATTGCAGATAATTATTTTTACATATCTGTAGACGAAACCACTGATTCCTCAGGAAAGTATATTGCTCATTTATTGATTGGTGTTCTTAAAGAAGATACCTCATCTTATTTCATGCCAGCAACTTGAGAAAACAAATGCTTTAACAATTTCGCGTTTTATACAAGAAACATTAGCAACTATTTTCTTCCGACAACTATTCCTTCTAATAAATTACTGCTTATTTTATCGGATGCTGCTCCTTATATGGTGAAAGCAGGACAAAATTTAAAAATATTTTTCCCAGATTTAATACATGTTACTTGTGTAGCGCATGGATTAAACAGAGTTGCAGAGGAAATACGAAAAAAGTTTCCTCTTGTAAATACCATGATATCCAGTGTCAAAAAAGTATTTCTTAAATCTCCTATAAGAATTCAACTTTATAAAGAAATGCTACCTAACATTCCTCTTCCACCACAACCTATTTTAACGCGATGGGGAACATGGTTAGAAGCAGCTAATTTTTATGCAGATCATTTTGTTAAAATAAAGAACATAATTGATACGTTAACAGATGAAAGTTCCCAATCTCTTTTGGATTCTAAACAAACTTTTCAGAGTAACTTGCTTCAACAAGAACTTTCATTTATAAAATCAAATTTTAGTTTTGTTCAAAAAACAATTACTCAGTTAAAATCACCAAAACTGTCATTGTTCGAAAGTACAGTATTAATAAAAGAATTTGCGTCATGTTGTCGGAACGTTAGAGGTAATATTGGAAAAGATATTTTAAAAAAATTTGAAGCTACTATGGAAAAAAATAAAGGTTACCATATTCTTTCTGAAGTAGTCAGTGTTCTAGCTGGAAATATTTCGGAAACAATTAATTTAGAACCAAATGTTTTGGTTAGTTTGAAAAATGCTCCCGTTGCATCAGTTGATGTTGAACGAAGTTTTTCCATATATAAATATATGTACTCAGACAGAAGCCACAAGTTTTTGTTAGAAAATTTTGAACACCACTTGGTCATTTATTGTTACCATAATTCTAAATAAGTTTATTCATACTTAAAAATGATGTAGTTACTTAAAATAAATGTAAATCTTAATGAATAGTAGGAAATATTTAGTTATGTACACTTTTTTTTTAAATAAAATTGTTACTATTTTACGATTTTTTTATTTATTTGTATGCATATTTTGTAAAATATTTGCATATTTTCGGGTAAACACGTGCATATTTTCTACATTTTTATTTGCATATTTGCCGAAGTCTACTGATAACGAATTGAACGATTTAAATTGACGACCCTTGGCAATTAAGAAGATATTCAAAAATGTTAATTCGAAGATTAGTAATTGTTAGAATTAGATGTAGGTAAAATTAAAGGCACTTATAATATTAAAATGTATATATGAACAGATATTCTAATTATTGGACATAATCTAACGAACCAGATCATTTCATTCAGACTGTGTAACAATAAAATGTAAATTATTCAGAAAATTTTAATCCGCTGAACATTTTAATCTTCTAACTATAAAACTACCACAATGAATAAATTAAAACTTTCGCAAGATGCACATTTCAAAACAGAAAAATTCCCAAAATAATATGTATAAATAAACTCAACCATTTTCTTAACCCTTATGCCCGAAAGTAATTCTTATCGAAAAGCACTTCCTAAGTGTAAAGACACACACATCGGTTTTAACCGAAGCGTTAAACGCATCTGTGCCCGAGTCGATGCATCATGCATTGAATTATAATGGTGTAAAACATACACAGCGGTTCGGACCGCCTCGTTTCCCAAAGCGGTTTCAAAACAGAATCGGTTGGTGGTAGATGTCTGGAATCGCATCTGTTTTGAAAACGAGAGTCGTTGGGTGTTTATTGTGTTTTGATAGCTCTGTACACACACACGCGTTTGTGTCTCGATTTTTGAATTTAGAAATGGCTGGAGAAAAATTTAATGTAGATAAACTCATTACCTAAGTAGAAAATCGACCAGCACTTTGGGATATGAGGAAGAGTGAATATAGTGATAGAGTGCTAAGAAGAAAATGTTGGGAGGAAATAGTTTATTTATTTGCCGATGATAACAGTTCAATTGCGGAAAAGAAAAAGCTAAGTAAGTAATAATTATTTATTTTTAATAAAAAAAGTTTTAAAACAAGTTGTACCGTACATAATTATTATTTAATCTTGTTTACTTACAAAATATTAAGCATATTTATCTCTCGCAGATAACGCTAATAAATTTCCTCTGTGCCTGGTATTGTCACCTCGGGGGAACAAATAAGGGTCTAACCACCTTCTGTTGTCTCCGGGTGCTCTGTAGAGGGCTTCGAATATACTGTCGAGAGCTCCCCTACTTAAGTCCATTTTCGGGTTATGGACTTGGAAAATATTTATCTTCGGTGTCTTGCCTTGAAAAAGGCAAGATATTTCTTACATGACAATTTCTTCGTCGAAATAAAACACCAAATTAAGTTGAAACAATTCTCAGCCACAGAGTATGGTAAATAAATGCAGGAAGCAGAGCCCCGAGAGCACTAAGTTCTCGGAGAGCCCGTGAGGGACTGACTTACTGACCTGAAAATCGCCAATATTTATATGCGCTGTTCGAGCGATAAATAGGGATTTCCAGGTCAAGAGCCAATGGGAAAATTCGAAGCGGGGCGATGCGCATCGAAATGCGTACTGATCCACAGACTATGGCATTCGATGACAGTATCTGGTGATAGACTCTCAAAATTTGAATTCTCATCTGATTTCTCGTCATTTGATCGCATGCCGTCTCTTGTTCATATAAAATTATGTAACACACAAGCAGCTTTAACAAGAGTTACAGTTACATCAATATCGAGGTTAATAGGTCGGTGAAATATACGCCACTTATTGACTAATATACCAAAACAGCACTCAATCTTCTCGCTCGTGATAATCTAGCATTGAAAGTGTCTTTAATATATGTAAGTTGTTTTCCTCCGTATGGCCTAAGCAAATTTTCGGATAAAGGGAATGCCTCATCGCCAACTATTACAAAAGGATATTTTTCATTTGTTTTATCAATAGCGCATGGTGCAGGTAGTCCTAACGTACCATCACATAACCGTTCATAAAGTTTTGAATTTTTAAATATGCCAGCATCACTTGATTTACCATACGATCCTACCTCTATGTACATGAAGCAATAATTGGCATCACACATTGCAAACAATACCGTAGAAAAGTATTGTTTATAATTATAATACATAGATCCACTATTTGGTGGTTGCTTAGTCCGTATATGCTTTCCGTCTATTGCTCCTATACAATTGGGAAATTATGCAAATGTTTGAAATCCTTTAGCAATTTCAATTCACTTTTCTGTTAAACATTGAGGCATAACTTTATCTGCTAATTCGATCCATATTACCTCACATACTTCTTGGATAATACTACTAGCAGTTGATCTAATAATATGAAAATTATAATGCAGTCCGGCTAACGAACACCCAGTAGCCATATAACTAAAAAAAATTGCAATTGGTAAAATAAATGATTCTAAATAATTTTATTCTTGTTACAGGTGATGAATTACATAAAAAATGGAAAAATATAAGGGGCAATTATTCAAGGGACATTCAACAAAAAAAAAAGGAAAATCAGGAGATGGAGCACGTTATAAAACCCCTTATGTTTATTCCCAAAGATTACAATTCCTTAAGGATGCGATTGTGCCCAAACAGACTATAAATTCTTTGGAGCCTACTAAAACTCCCGATGGTGAATCCTCCCTAAAATTTGTGACAGAACAACATGTCCACGAAACACCCACATCCAAAGAAAATCGTACAAGAATTGGAAAAAAAAGGCTACACCCTGTGGTAAAACTCCTAGCTTCGCTAGAAAGCTACGAAAAGAGATCGAATAAGCCAACAGAAGATGACAATCATTACTTTGCGCTTTCTTTAGTACCATTACTTGCCTCGTTACCGAGACACCTAAACACCAACTGCAGAATAGAAATTATGCAAACAATTTCTAAGTATACAAGTCTGGCCGACCCCCAACAAGGTCCACATTTACCATCGCTTCCACCAACCCAACCAACTTGTCCTACTATCCAGTATCCCATTCAGTCCCAACGTTTAGCTTATTCCCAACAACAGTACCCAACAACCTCAAGTCAGCAGACGATTGCAGATTCAGAACGTTCACCAGCTGGATCGTATATTTCCAATTTTTATGACGAGTCGCAGTTTAGTTTTTTGTAATTGAATAAGATAAAATATTGTATAAATTAACCAAAATAATTGTTTTACATTATACTAGTAAAATAAAGATTATATAAAAAATTTATTTTCTTACCGGATAGTTATTACCAATTTTTCCTCTGGTGTTATGGATTTTCTCATACGTGTATCTCTCTTTGTTAGCCTTTCTTGGCAAATTGTGAGCAACTCATCAAAAGTATCTCGCGACATCCTAGTAAAGTTAAAAAATTTTTCATCGTCTCGTTTTACTTCAGCAAACAACGTATGAAAATGCCCTTTTTGTTCCCTTTCTTTGATAATTGGATGTATCCACATTCTACGTTTTTGTTGTTTTTTCTTGTAAAATTTCCAACGCATGTACAATACTGATAAATACAATACGTCGTCCATCTCGAAAACACTATCGAAAACTGCACAAATCGTGTTTAAAATCACTACCGACTCGTTAAACGCTTCGGTTAGAAACGCTGTGTCTGTCTTTACACGAAGCTACCGACGCGTTAAACGCTTCGGTTAAAACAGCTGTGTGTGTCTTTACCCTAAGGGCCGGTTCTATAATGTAGGTATAAAATACTGTATAGTTATTCCTGGTTTAACTTATACCTAGAGTTATTCGAAGTATAACTGATTGCTCTTTCTACAAATTTATACCTACCCTAATGTTATTTTAATGTATTTTAAAATATGACCATTAATGCAGTTTTTACCTAATTTTCTGGGTCGTTTACTGCAAGTGGTTTTCAATGAGTCATTAGCATAATTTTGTTAATCCGAAACCCGCGTAAATATAGCGAACCGACTATATTCTACGGGCCCTACTGAGGCGATAGATAAAAATCCTCTCAGGTGATCATTGACGGTGCTGTCCTGAATATGGCTTCATTAAATTTTCAGTAAGCACAAAAGCTTCATCGGCTACAATTATATAAGATACAGGTCGATCTCTACTGGGAAATGCATCGTTTTCAAGAAGGTTTAATTTTCCTTTCTCAATGAGATCATACAATTTCGTACTCCTAAATACTCCACCGTCTGAGATTCTTCCTTGAAATCTGACGTCAACAAATAAAAATGAATAATCTGCGTCAACCAATGCCGAAAGAACAATATTATTAAAAAAAAAAAGATTTATAATTGTAGTATTCACTCCCGGTTTCAATGGGATTTTGTATTATAATATGCTTCCCATCCATTGAACCAACGCAATGTGAAAAATTCCAAATATCTTCAAATCGATTTGATATTGTCTTCCACTCTTGTGGTGTAGTGGGAATCTAAAAAATCAGTGTTTAATATTTTAAAAAATTATCAACAGGGAATTTAAAATTTTAATGTGGGTACCAAAAGCAATACAGGGTGTCCCAATATTCTGTGGACATAATGTATAGCAAACGGATCTGTGCCTGTGACGACCCTCTTTTCGCTATATCATTGTTATGGTTAATTAACGAACAATAATAAAAATACATTGTTATATGTAGTAACCTTAGGATATCTGCATTCTTTTATGATGCATAGAAATGTTTGCCATACTATAGAAGTACCATGTATTTAAAAAAATATATTTACTATTAATCTAAAAAAACTCTACAAAATTATCTACCATACATATGCATACTAAACTCTGTTATTCTTTGTAGGACGATGGAGAGGTTACTGACCTAAATGAGTCTTTAATGGAAGAAGAAAATTAAGTCCGATAATAATGTGACACAACCCAATGACCTGAATGCTGAACAGACAGTTGGCTCACCAAATGGTAATGATGCAGAAAAATCTGTGCATAGAAAAACTTCAAGTCTAATAGCAAAAAAGCCTCAGAGTTTTCCAAAAAAACGTAAGGTAAACGAAGATCCCAAAGTAGCAGAAGCTTATAAAATTATGAAGGAGGCACAAGCCCGCAGTTCTAGACGAGAGAAAGCTGAAGATCGGTTTGACATCTATGGGCAACACATCGCGTCAAAATTAAGAACCTATTCTAAAAGAGCAGAAATCATGCTTGAACATGCTATCAACAATATACTTTTTGAAGCAGATCTAGGAAACTATGACGGGCCGTCTTCTGAAAGCTCTTTTCAGCAACATAGCCTAGTTAATCTTTCCCAGCCCTGCCATACGTCAGAATACCTCTTATTCCGACCCTCTAATAAATGCATCAGCATTTATGTTGATTAATTTTATCTAATTTATGATAAATTATATGAATAATTGTCATATCCCAAAGTGACTCTTTTGTTATTTGCATGCTTTCAAGAGCGGATAAATGTATTGAAACTTCATCTAATAAATGCCTGAATTGTAAAAATGTATTTTTATGCAAAGGAGTTATATTGATAACAGACTGAATATGAGTATCTACAAGGCATTTTTTCTTATCAAATTTATCACATAGCATTTTCCATGCTCGTGGATAATCTTGTGTTTCCTCGCAACCCGATATGGCTCTTTTTGCATAGCCATCTAACGCAGCTTTGAGAAAATTGTATTTTTGGCTCTGATTAAGTGTTGTATTTTGATCAATAGTTGACATGAATGATTGTTTAAAGTCTAACCAGGTTTCGTATTCCCCATTAAAAACAGGAAGCTTAAGCTTAGGTAATAAAATATTTTGAAGTGAATCATGCACTGGAACATTAGATTGAATAGGAGAATTTTTATTTTTATTTAGAATGTCTTTTAAAAATGAAATAGCTGTAAAGTATTTAGATTCAAACGCGTTTCTTTCTGAAAATTGTGAAATTAAATCTTTTTCCTCGCATTTTTCTTCAATTTCAGTTTGTATAGTTTCAAATTGATTAATCAAATCCTTACAATTTTCATACCGCGATTGAATGTTACATATATCTACTGAATTAGTTTCGTCTTGAATTGAACTAATATAGTTTTCTAAGATCGTTATTTTTTGTTTAATTGAGCCTCTATTTCTGATCAAAGTTTTCATGTCTTGAGCCATTATTTTGAAATTAATGTCTAATTTTTTACTGAACAATGTTTTGTTGTTATTCAAATTGAAACAATCTCAAAATCTTAGGTTAAAGTAAGGAATAAGGAAATGGAATTATGAAATAGGACTAACCTGAATTGTTGTCTATTCTAGACGTCTAGTTAAATGTTTGTGAATACGTCACTTGTTTTTGAAGGTCACTGAATTGGTCGATTGTAATCCTTGGTTTCTTGGCGATGGCTGTGAGTGGCTGGCTGACTATAGATGTCCAGTTAAATTGTCACTGTAACGTCGCTTCTTCTTGATACTCGCTTGATTGGGCAACTTTACCGGTTCTCTTGGGTGAACGCTGAAACTTGTCTTGGAAACCACGCTGCTTTTGGCGCAATTTTTGTGAATAGATAATATTGATGATTATAACAATTAATAATTGAAATTGTTTTATATAATTGCTTCTCAGATATACGGAACGAAGGACCAAACTTGTTTGAACTTGTGTGTGCTGGTAAATCTTGTTTCAGATTATAATATCTGAGAAGAAATGGACTCGATTGATACTTTAAACTTTATTGTTCTTTACACTTACATCGGTAATAATTGACTGAGAGCTTGTTAAGGGCAACTGTCATACACTTGACCTTTGGCGGCGTTGCCAGTACAGTGTTGTCAGGTGCATTACAAAAAATGAAAAGTAAAAATATACGAACATTTAGTTAATAACAACAATAACTTTAAAACCAATAAACGTATTTACTTGAAATTTAGTACTCGTAGGTTGTTTTTAAATGAAAAATAGCTTCCTTTAGTGAGAAAAAATTGTCCATGGTACAATACAATGGTGTGTGTTTAGAAAAATTTTTCACCTTTACTTTTTTTTATGAAGTCAGCTATTCTAAAACACAATTATTTTTATTGTAATTGAATTAACAAAGAAAAAAACTTTTGTTGAATTTTAAAATAAGTTATATGATGTACTAATGGTTAGTAACAAAAACTAATTTGTGGATTAATACTGCATTTAAAACACTTGTGTTTTTTTTTTCCAAACCAGTTATTTGATTAACCAAAAACACCTTGTATATTTTTATATTTTAAAGGTTGGGTTAAAATAAAGGTTTTTATTTTTATTTATAGATAGCATGTGAGAAGAAATTTCAGATAGACCAACATGTGAGAACTGCTTCACACATTGCAAAAAAAGGAAAAATAGGAGGAAAACATCAAACTTCAATGGCTAAATGTTTCCAATCTACTTCAAAAAAATTAGATGAGCAAGAAACTTTTAATGAAGACTTGTGTCGCGCATTAGTGTCTGCAAACATACCGCTTTCAAAATTAGCAAATGTAAATTTTAGTTCGTTTCTAAAAAAATATTGCAAACTTAATGTTCCAAGTGATCGGTCTCTAAGAAGAAATAATGTGAATGGGCTATACTCGTCGGTGTTAATTAATATTAAGGAAGAAATTGCAGATAATTATTTTTACATATCTGTAGACGAAACCACTGATTCCTCAGGAAAGTATATTGCTCATTTATTGATTGGTGTTCTTAAAGAAGATACCTCATCTTATTTCATGCCAGCAACTTGAGAAAACAAATGCTTTAACAATTTCGCGTTTTATACAAGAAACATTAGCAACTATTTTCTTCCGACAACTATTCCTTCTAATAAATTACTGCTTATTTTATCGGATGCTGCTCCTTATATGGTGAAAGCAGGACAAAATTTAAAAATATTTTTCCCAGATTTAATACATGTTACTTGTGTAGCGCATGGATTAAACAGAGTTGCAGAGGAAATACGAAAAAAGTTTCCTCTTGTAAATACCATGATATCCAGTGTCAAAAAAGTATTTCTTAAATCTCCTATAAGAATTCAACTTTATAAAGAAATGCTACCTAACATTCCTCTTCCACCACAACCTATTTTAACGCGATGGGGAACATGGTTAGAAGCAGCTAATTTTTATGCAGATCATTTTGTTAAAATAAAGAACATAATTGATACGTTAACAGATGAAAGTTCCCAATCTCTTTTGGATTCTAAACAAACTTTTCAGAGTAACTTGCTTCAACAAGAACTTTCATTTATAAAATCAAATTTTAGTTTTGTTCAAAAAACAATTACTCAGTTAAAATCACCAAAACTGTCATTGTTCGAAAGTACAGTATTAATAAAAGAATTTGCGTCATGTTGTCGGAACGTTAGAGGTAATATTGGAAAAGATATTTTAAAAAAATTTGAAGCTACTATGGAAAAAAATAAAGGTTACCATATTCTTTCTGAAGTAGTCAGTGTTCTAGCTGGAAATATTTCGGAAACAATTAATTTAGAACCAAATGTTTTGGTTAGTTTGAAAAATGCTCCCGTTGCATCAGTTGATGTTGAACGAAGTTTTTCCATATATAAATATATGTACTCAGACAGAAGCCACAAGTTTTTGTTAGAAAATTTTGAACACCACTTGGTCATTTATTGTTACCATAATTCTAAATAAGTTTATTCATACTTAAAAATGATGTAGTTACTTAAAATAAATGTAAATCTTAATGAATAGTAGGAAATATTTAGTTATGTACACTTTTTTTTTAAATAAAATTGTTACTATTTTACGATTTTTTTATTTATTTGTATGCATATTTTGTAAAATATTTGCATATTTTCGGGTAAACACGTGCATATTTTCTACATTTTTATTTGCATATTTGCCGAAGTCTACTGATAACGAATTGAACGATTTAAATTGACGACCCTTGGCAATTAAGAAGATATTCAAAAATGTTAATTCGAAGATTAGTAATTGTTAGAATTAGATGTAGGTAAAATTAAAGGCACTTATAATATTAAAATGTATATATGAACAGATATTCTAATTATTGGACATAATCTAACGAACCAGATCATTTCATTCAGACTGTGTAACAATAAAATGTAAATTATTCAGAAAATTTTAATCCGCTGAACATTTTAATCTTCTAACTATAAAACTACCACAATGAATAAATTAAAACTTTCGCAAGATGCACATTTCAAAACAGAAAAATTCCCAAAATAATATGTATAAATAAACTCAACCATTTTCTTAACCCTTATGCCCGAAAGTAATTCTTATCGAAAAGCACTTCCTAAGTGTAAAGACACACACATCGGTTTTAACCGAAGCGTTAAACGCATCTGTGCCCGAGTCGATGCATCATGCATTGAATTATAATGGTGTAAAACATACACAGCGGTTCGGACCGCCTCGTTTCCCAAAGCGGTTTCAAAACAGAATCGGTTGGTGGTAGATGTCTGGAATCGCATCTGTTTTGAAAACGAGAGTCGTTGGGTGTTTATTGTGTTTTGATAGCTCTGTACACACACACGCGTTTGTGTCTCGATTTTTGAATTTAGAAATGGCTGGAGAAAAATTTAATGTAGATAAACTCATTACCTAAGTAGAAAATCGACCAGCACTTTGGGATATGAGGAAGAGTGAATATAGTGATAGAGTGCTAAGAAGAAAATGTTGGGAGGAAATAGTTTATTTATTTGCCGATGATAACAGTTCAATTGCGGAAAAGAAAAAGCTAAGTAAGTAATAATTATTTATTTTTAATAAAAAAAGTTTTAAAACAAGTTGTACCGTACATAATTATTATTTAATCTTGTTTACTTACAAAATATTAAGCATATTTATCTCTCGCAGATAACGCTAATAAATTTCCTCTGTGCCTGGTATTGTCACCTCGGGGGAACAAATAAGGGTCTAACCACCTTCTGTTGTCTCCGGGTGCTCTGTAGAGGGCTTCGAATATACTGTCGAGAGCTCCCCTACTTAAGTCCATTTTCGGGTTATGGACTTGGAAAATATTTATCTTCGGTGTCTTGCCTTGAAAAAGGCAAGATATTTCTTACATGACAATTTCTTCGTCGAAATAAAACACCAAATTAAGTTGAAACAATTCTCAGCCACAGAGTATGGTAAATAAATGCAGGAAGCAGAGCCCCGAGAGCACTAAGTTCTCGGAGAGCCCGTGAGGGACTGACTTACTGACCTGAAAATCGCCAATATTTATATGCGCTGTTCGAGCGATAAATAGGGATTTCCAGGTCAAGAGCCAATGGGAAAATTCGAAGCGGGGCGATGCGCATCGAAATGCGTACTGATCCACAGACTATGGCATTCGATGACAGTATCTGGTGATAGACTCTCAAAATTTGAATTCTCATCTGATTTCTCGTCATTTGATCGCATGCCGTCTCTTGTTCATATAAAATTATGTAACACACAAGCAGCTTTAACAAGAGTTACAGTTACATCAATATCGAGGTTAATAGGTCGGTGAAATATACGCCACTTATTGACTAATATACCAAAACAGCACTCAATCTTCTCGCTCGTGATAATCTAGCATTGAAAGTGTCTTTAATATATGTAAGTTGTTTTCCTCCGTATGGCCTAAGCAAATTTTCGGATAAAGGGAATGCCTCATCGCCAACTATTACAAAAGGATATTTTTCATTTGTTTTATCAATAGCGCATGGTGCAGGTAGTCCTAACGTACCATCACATAACCGTTCATAAAGTTTTGAATTTTTAAATATGCCAGCATCACTTGATTTACCATACGATCCTACCTCTATGTACATGAAGCAATAATTGGCATCACACATTGCAAACAATACCGTAGAAAAGTATTGTTTATAATTATAATACATAGATCCACTATTTGGTGGTTGCTTAGTCCGTATATGCTTTCCGTCTATTGCTCCTATACAATTGGGAAATTATGCAAATGTTTGAAATCCTTTAGCAATTTCAATTCACTTTTCTGTTAAACATTGAGGCATAACTTTATCTGCTAATTCGATCCATATTACCTCACATACTTCTTGGATAATACTACTAGCAGTTGATCTAATAATATGAAAATTATAATGCAGTCCGGCTAACGAACACCCAGTAGCCATATAACTAAAAAAAATTGCAATTGGTAAAATAAATGATTCTAAATAATTTTATTCTTGTTACAGGTGATGAATTACATAAAAAATGGAAAAATATAAGGGGCAATTATTCAAGGGACATTCAACAAAAAAAAAAGGAAAATCAGGAGATGGAGCACGTTATAAAACCCCTTATGTTTATTCCCAAAGATTACAATTCCTTAAGGATGCGATTGTGCCCAAACAGACTATAAATTCTTTGGAGCCTACTAAAACTCCCGATGGTGAATCCTCCCTAAAATTTGTGACAGAACAACATGTCCACGAAACACCCACATCCAAAGAAAATCGTACAAGAATTGGAAAAAAAAGGCTACACCCTGTGGTAAAACTCCTAGCTTCGCTAGAAAGCTACGAAAAGAGATCGAATAAGCCAACAGAAGATGACAATCATTACTTTGCGCTTTCTTTAGTACCATTACTTGCCTCGTTACCGAGACACCTAAACACCAACTGCAGAATAGAAATTATGCAAACAATTTCTAAGTATACAAGTCTGGCCGACCCCCAACAAGGTCCACATTTACCATCGCTTCCACCAACCCAACCAACTTGTCCTACTATCCAGTATCCCATTCAGTCCCAACGTTTAGCTTATTCCCAACAACAGTACCCAACAACCTCAAGTCAGCAGACGATTGCAGATTCAGAACGTTCACCAGCTGGATCGTATATTTCCAATTTTTATGACGAGTCGCAGTTTAGTTTTTTGTAATTGAATAAGATAAAATATTGTATAAATTAACCAAAATAATTGTTTTACATTATACTAGTAAAATAAAGATTATATAAAAAATTTATTTTCTTACCGGATAGTTATTACCAATTTTTCCTCTGGTGTTATGGATTTTCTCATACGTGTATCTCTCTTTGTTAGCCTTTCTTGGCAAATTGTGAGCAACTCATCAAAAGTATCTCGCGACATCCTAGTAAAGTTAAAAAATTTTTCATCGTCTCGTTTTACTTCAGCAAACAACGTATGAAAATGCCCTTTTTGTTCCCTTTCTTTGATAATTGGATGTATCCACATTCTACGTTTTTGTTGTTTTTTCTTGTAAAATTTCCAACGCATGTACAATACTGATAAATACAATACGTCGTCCATCTCGAAAACACTATCGAAAACTGCACAAATCGTGTTTAAAATCACTACCGACTCGTTAAACGCTTCGGTTAGAAACGCTGTGTCTGTCTTTACACGAAGCTACCGACGCGTTAAACGCTTCGGTTAAAACAGCTGTGTGTGTCTTTACCCTAAGGGCCGGTTCTATAATGTAGGTATAAAATACTGTATAGTTATTCCTGGTTTAACTTATACCTAGAGTTATTCGAAGTATAACTGATTGCTCTTTCTACAAATTTATACCTACCCTAATGTTATTTTAATGTATTTTAAAATATGACCATTAATGCAGTTTTTACCTAATTTTCTGGGTCGTTTACTGCAAGTGGTTTTCAATGAGTCATTAGCATAATTTTGTTAATCCGAAACCCGCGTAAATATAGCGAACCGACTATATTCTACGGGCCCTACTGAGGCGATAGATAAAAATCCTCTCAGGTGATCATTGACGGTGCTGTCCTGAATATGGCTTCATTAAATTTTCAGTAAGCACAAAAGCTTCATCGGCTACAATTATATAAGATACAGGTCGATCTCTACTGGGAAATGCATCGTTTTCAAGAAGGTTTAATTTTCCTTTCTCAATGAGATCATACAATTTCGTACTCCTAAATACTCCACCGTCTGAGATTCTTCCTTGAAATCTGACGTCAACAAATAAAAATGAATAATCTGCGTCAACCAATGCCGAAAGAACAATATTATTAAAAAAAAAAAGATTTATAATTGTAGTATTCACTCCCGGTTTCAATGGGATTTTGTATTATAATATGCTTCCCATCCATTGAACCAACGCAATGTGAAAAATTCCAAATATCTTCAAATCGATTTGATATTGTCTTCCACTCTTGTGGTGTAGTGGGAATCTAAAAAATCAGTGTTTAATATTTTAAAAAATTATCAACAGGGAATTTAAAATTTTAATGTGGGTACCAAAAGCAATACAGGGTGTCCCAATATTCTGTGGACATAATGTATAGCAAACGGATCTGTGCCTGTGACGACCCTCTTTTCGCTATATCATTGTTATGGTTAATTAACGAACAATAATAAAAATACATTGTTATATGTAGTAACCTTAGGATATCTGCATTCTTTTATGATGCATAGAAATGTTTGCCATACTATAGAAGTACCATGTATTTAAAAAAATATATTTACTATTAATCTAAAAAAACTCTACAAAATTATCTACCATACATATGCATACTAAACTCTGTTATTCTTTGTAGGACGATGGAGAGGTTACTGACCTAAATGAGTCTTTAATGGAAGAAGAAAATTAAGTCCGATAATAATGTGACACAACCCAATGACCTGAATGCTGAACAGACAGTTGGCTCACCAAATGGTAATGATGCAGAAAAATCTGTGCATAGAAAAACTTCAAGTCTAATAGCAAAAAAGCCTCAGAGTTTTCCAAAAAAACGTAAGGTAAACGAAGATCCCAAAGTAGCAGAAGCTTATAAAATTATGAAGGAGGCACAAGCCCGCAGTTCTAGACGAGAGAAAGCTGAAGATCGGTTTGACATCTATGGGCAACACATCGCGTCAAAATTAAGAACCTATTCTAAAAGAGCAGAAATCATGCTTGAACATGCTATCAACAATATACTTTTTGAAGCAGATCTAGGAAACTATGACGGGCCGTCTTCTGAAAGCTCTTTTCAGCAACATAGCCTAGTTAATCTTTCCCAGCCCTGCCATACGTCAGAATACCTCTTATTCCGACCCTCTAATAAATGCATCAGCAACTGAGAATAGTCAACCTTCAAATAATATGGATACATCTGGATACAATATACCAACTGCACAGAACTTGTTTGCTGCTTTTAAGCCTATAACAGAACACTAGAACAGCCAACAAATACTTCTCAATAAGTTTTTCCAGTTTTCATTTATATGTAAATATTATTATGTGTTGGGTATTATTATGTAATTAGCATTGAATTTTGTAACTTACTATTTAATAAAAATAAATATTTGGTTTCGTCTCAATACTTTACCTTTATACACTCCCGCAAGTTTTCAATTAGGGCTAAACATACTTCAGGTACTCTTTGTGAAATAGATTGTTTGGAAACTTTGACAAGATACTGGAGACTTGTATAAGAATCCCCTGTGGCCAGAAATCTTAATGTTATCAGTAAACGTTCCTTAACAGGTATGGCTTTTCTTAACCTCCTGAGACCCAGAGTATTTTTTTAAATATTTTCAAAGTATTGTGGATTTTTGCCGTTTTATTTGACTTATACTTACAGCAAAAAATGACAAAAAAAATATGCCATGGAAAATATAGCTTTTCTCAATGTCATATATATATGACATTGGGTCTATCTATTAAGATAATAAACTCGAACATAAGAAAGAAAGACTACAATAAATACTCATATTTTTTAACAATCTTTTATTATTCATTATTTTTATACACAGTACAATGTATTAGACCTCAGCCTTTGGTATGAAACTTTAAAAAACAATTTCGTTTTCGTGTACTACCTAAAAATATCTTACATTTTGTACAAAATGCAGTTGTGGTATTTTTACAATTGATCTTTCTGCATCTATTTTGTTTATCAGCATAGTCCACTAAATGTTCAGTCTTATGAAGACGTTTAACTTCGGCAGATATGGGTTGAATTTCGACTCTTCTTTTTTATGTTTTGGCTCCAGGTCTTCGTAGTCGCTACATGTTTCAGAATCGGAGGACTGAGTGTTGTCCAAAATCATCTGCTCTCCCATATCTAATTTGAATGATCTCAGTTGAGGAATGGTTTTGGTTGATACATGTTTTTCCTTTTGTACTGCTCTGTATTGACACCAAGAGTTGCAAACTGCTAAATCTAGCATGTGGCTGATGAAACGAATTGTCCACTTTCTTGTACGTTCTCGTGCCGGACAGACTGCCATCATTCTGTCAGCAAGGTCAACTCCGCCCATGAACCGGTTATAGTTTTTGATGACCTCAGGTCTATTAACCATTTCGTATTCCTTTTTACGTTTTGACCATCTTCTGCATTGATCTGGGTTGTTAGCAGCATGGTATGTAGACACAATCGTAACAGGTGTGTTGTCTAACCAGCGAGTTATGGCAATACTTCCATCACCTCGAACCTTCGTTTCTGAAGTGCCTCTTGGATTTTTCGTGAACTGTTTTTCTGGTGAAAAGATACAATTCTGAGGGACTCTCCTGTTTACAATCGTGCCTGTTGCGTGGAAACCTCTTTCTAGTAATATATCAGCAAGTTTTATTGTCGTAAAATAACGATCAAAATAAAGGTGATGACCAGGAACAAGACTTTCACACAAACTCAGAATTGCTGATTCACCCAAGCCATATTTCTGTGCTGTAAGCTCTGGGAATGTTGAATCACCCTGATATACTATCATATCGCATACTAACCCATTGGGATTGGCAAGTACAAAAACCTTAATACCAACAGGGTTTGGTTTTCCTGGGCAGTATTGACGAATTCCGCAATGACCAGTGAAAGGTATTATCATTTCATCTATACTTATATTATCAGATCTTATTTGAGCATGACAACCATTTAATATACTGTTGGACAGAGGTAAGACTTTCCAAATTTTGTTTATTCTTTGTTGATCATTGATTTCATCATCATAAACAACCTTTAGAGATGTTCTGATTGTAAAAAATCGGGTTCGCGTCATAGCATTTTTGACGATTGAAACATCATACTTTCTCGACCAATACATTCTAATCGTCGGGAGCTCTATAGCACTCATAACAAATAGGATGCCAATAAATGTTTTTAACTCTTTACTTGTCAACTTCAATTCTGTTCCTTTTCTTTCTACATATGTTCTATTTGTTGCTACAGTCATGGTTTCCAATATGCGGTCATCAATATATTGCTTAAAAAAATCTTCGGGAGTCCATAACGGACAATCTATATCTTTATAGCTTGGCTAGTAAAGAGTCTTTCTAGGGGAGTGAAATTACCGGTCCATGCATCAGTTACAACTGGTAATGGTACTGGGGTACCATTACGGCGACCTCCACTACGTCTTACTCTTGTTCTGGAACCACGACTACAACCTGCTCTGATAGATCTACGAAACGTACGTGTTTTTTGTGTTAGTGACGATGAGAGTGATAATACTGACTCAGATGGAGCCTCTGAGGTTTCTTCTGAGGTGTCCGAGTTGTCTGAAGAATTTATGTAGTCAGAATCGTCATTATCTGATTTTGGCGACACAACTAAGACATCTTCTTCATCATCGGAAAGGTTTAAATCTGATTCGTAAAGAAGCTGTTCAAGTTCTTGTTGAGTTAGTGCTGCAACAAATGAAACATTTGTTACATTATCGAAAGTCATACAACATTGTCAGTATACATTAAGACCCTATGTAATACCTATATGACATAAGCTAAAGGGGGTTGAGTCCCCATGTAATACCTATATTACATAAAACTATTACGTGCCACAATCAAAATATGTCCTCATGAATTTACAAAATAAAGATCGAATAGCAAAAACTGATCATTTAGATATACAATAAATATAAAAATATGTACAAAAAGTATATGATGACTTTAATATTTTATGATTACTTACGTCGTGAACGAGGACGGTAGGCCATCTTTCATGCTTCATTTGTTATATAGTGTTATAACTTCACATGTTTAACAGTTATATTATACAGGTTCCAACTCTAAGAAAGTAAAGTAGTTTTCTTTGGTATCAGTTGCTACGTTTACAATAAATTACGTGAGATGGCGTCACTAGAAAAGTTTGATTTTTATGTTATAAATATATGAATATCTTTTTTAATGAATTGATAACCACAAACGCGGCACTAACAATAAGCAGCTAATCAGACATTTTTTCACGAATGGATGGGGCGCCTTGAGCACGCATACATATGCGGTGATTTCTAATGTCAACGAATGCTCTGAGCGCAAATGGTTTGAGTACGCACGCATATGCGTGGCTTCTCACACCGCATGCGTGTGCTAGTCTGTATGCGCCTTTACATAAGGTATTTTCGGGTTTTTGCATTGACTGTTTGACAACCGTCAGGAGTTTGCGCATAAAAAATATGAGTGTTCGGGTTTATTTCGGATCATCTTAAAACTGTTTAGAATCGAAGTTTGGTGTTCGAGTTAAAATCTGATGCTGTTTGTGGACAGTTTTGAACTATCAATTCGATTTCTGTTAAAAGTCTTGATTTATTTCCGGATTTTTTGAGGCGTGCGCGGTTCGTTTTAAAATTGGCAGTTATGACACTATTATAAAGAATGATTTTGTGCTTGCCGTTGATAGATAGTAGTCGTTTGCATTAATTAATAGTAATTTCAGTCATTTTAGATGGGACTCAATAATAAATGTACTGTTGGAATCAGAGTCAGAATCATCATTTTCAGATAGTGAGGATGGACTGGACGTAGTGGCTAACGTGTTTTTGCCCGAACTGCTTTAAGATAACACAAAAAATGAAAATTTTTTGAACAAACTGTTCCTTAGTATACGGACAGACAGTTTCTTCAGCATTTCAGGTAAGTTAGGTACTTGTGTTATAACTGAAGTATGAATATCAGTAAAAGTATTGTGACTGGAAGAGTTTGTTTTCGTATTTATTATCTAAAATATTGATAGTAAACTAATTAGTCTACATTTTTTAGAGTTTCAAGTCAAGTAGTCCAAACTGAACAGTCAGAATTTTATACGAAGAAAGACCCTGCTTTTAAAAGGATAAACAGTGAAAAATGTCTCTTGGCTTTTTTATGGTTTACAAGTAACCAAGGTGCAACATTTAGAAATTTTGCAGATAGATTTAATTTATCAATTAGCACACTACACACATATGTCAATTCGGTTGTCTATTTTCTTTCACAATTATCCGAAAATGTAATTGTGTGGCCATCCACCCAAGAAGCAAGAATTATTGCAAGAAGCTTTAAGGAAATGGGTTTCCCTGGTGTTATTGGCTGCATCGATGGAACACACATTAAAATTGATACACCGCAAGAGAATCCTGATTCGTATTTGAATCGGAAGAAATTCATTCCATTTAGGTAAGGTACTCACTCATTAATTCATATTACTTATGGTATATTTATATATTTGACTCTTATTGCATAATAGTGACGATAGAAGTGTACATAAATTTTGAATGAATTCTCGATTATAATAGAGAATGGTAATTATGTGTGTTGACTACTTGCTGATTGTAATGGAAATAATAACATGTATTCCCTTCTTCAAACTTGCTATACCTCTGCAATGTCTCATTATGTTTTATTTGATAAATTTGTTGATGATTACAGTATAACCAAAAATTCGAGCTTTCTGTCAAAAACTCCTAGAAATTTTTAGGGTTATATAGGTATATTTACGCCACCAAATTTATCAAATACAACATAATAAAACTGTTATAAAATACTATTTTCTATGCTGTACTTTAAACATTATTTTAGGAAAAGCATTTTGTAATATTTAAAATTTAATTTAAAAAAATCATATTAGCCAACTTTGTTACAAATTTATCTACGCTTTAGTAATCATGAAAGTTTACAATACCTAATGCATAATCTGAATAATATTTTACTTTCTATTAGACTGGTATCATCTTTATTTTAGTTTCCAAAATTAAATATTTATTTTTTTAAAGATCAATTTTCTAGAAACAAATATTCATTTTTTTATTTTAAACATAAAAACATTCAATTTTGACATTCAATTAAGGATATCCCAAAATAAAGGATCTTTTATTAAAAGACTTGACACAAAAAACAGCTTCAATAACTTTCTAATATCTATATTATATCCACTCTCTTTTTTGTAGATGCAAGTTGTATGTGTAATAATAATACTCGGTATTTATTAAATATTATATTTAATAAAAGTATAAGATTAACAATATACACGTTACATCTTTTTTGCTAACCTCCTAACCTCTATCTCTAACTTCATCGTGCCACGCCTCTTCTTCTTTTCCATGTGGCCTATTACTACATATCCCCCTTTTACATATTTTTTTTAACAAACTTTAATCATACAAAAAAACTATGCTAATACAAAATACAATCGGAGTAAACTGTACTAATATAAAATATAATCAGAATACTTGGCAGGCTGTATATCATGATCAATTTTTGACTTACGCAGGTGATAGCTGTTTCTACGTAAGACATTTTTACCATTATCAATTAAATAAGACAGCCGGACTCCATTGATTATTATCTTTGTATACCATATTTTCACCTTGCTTATATTCGGGCCTATTTCTTGTCTGTCTATCATAATATTCCTTATAAGTATTATTTCTTTCTTCTAATTTTGACTTAACTTCTTTGATATTATCATTTTGCTTTTCAACAACTGGTAATTTAGTTTTTAGTTTTCTGCCAAATAAAAGTTGAGCTGGTGACCTCTTGAGATCAGTAACAGGAGTATTACGATAGTTCATTAGAGCAACCCACATGTCATCTGATTTTCTAATATTTTTAGATATCTGTACAAACCTCTCAGCTAAACCATTCGATCGAGGGTAATGGGGGCTACTAGTTTGAAATTTAAACTCAAATTTATCTGCAAACTTTTTGCATTCATACGATCCAAAAGGCATAGTATCAGCTATATTATATCTGGTATACCATGTGTTGCAAATATCTGCTTGGGTGCATTTATAACATCAGACGATTGTTTACCTCTTATAGGGATTATTTCTAGCCACTTCGTTAAATAATCAGCAACAACTAAATAAGCTTTGCCACCATGTTCCATAATATTAGCACCCAATTTTTGAAATGGCAATTCCGGGACATCATGAGATATTAATGGCTCTTTACTATTTGCATACCTATACTTTTCACAAATTTTGCAACTCTGTATCTCATTCGCAATATCCACACTCATCCCAGGCCAAAATTAGACATCTTTTGCTCGATCTCTTGAACGATTTATACCAAAATGACCTTCATGTACAATTTGAAGCATGTCTTTTCGCAAAACTTTAGGTACAACAATTCTATCATTGAAAAATAAAAGATTATCATTAACAAACAACTCATTTCTTAACTCGTGAAAAACTTTCATCTCTCCTTCATACTTTGTATTCTTCCACCCTCTCAGACAACACTCAATGACTTTACTCAGTACATTATCTTTTACTGTTTCTGCTTTAAACTGAATCTTTCTAGTATCACTCATTCTTAAATGCTTTTCTAGTGAATGCACCATTTCATTCATATCAGCATCATTCTCTGCACTTTCATCACTTACATTTCTAGATAAATAATCAGCAATATGTAAATATTTACCAGGTACATACTGAATTTGTATATCATATTTCAGTAGCTTCAGTTTTAGCCTCTGCAACCTAGGAAAACTAATTTGACTTATTTGCTTACTCATGATACTTACATTAGGTTTGTGATCTGTTATGAATTTTACAGAGCGACCATAAATATAATTGTGGAATTTTTGACATGCAAACACTACGGCTAATAACTCTTTCTCTATAACAGCATAATTTTCCTCAGTACCTGTTAAACCTCTAGAAGCATAAGCAACAGGTCTTCCACCTTGCATTAGACAACATCCCAAACCAAACTGAGACGCATCTGTTTGAATTACAGTATCTTTACTAGAATCAAAATTCTTTAGAGATATATTTTTAGCAAGTTCATGTTTTATCACTTCCAGTGCTTTACTGTGAACTCCAAGCCACTGAAAAATAACATTCTTTTTCAGTAATTGATACAGTGGGCTTGCAATCTCACCCAATTTCGGGACAAATTTTCATACATAATTTACCACACCCAGCAGTTTTTGAAGCTCTTTCTTGTTTGACGGATTTTTTAGTTAATTCATAGCCCTCAATCTATCATTATCTATTTTCATACCATCTTCACTAAAAATGTGTCCCATGTATTTCACTGTCATTTGTCTAAACTGAAATTTTGATTTCTTAAACTTTACACCCATTTCCCTAGCTCTATTAAACACTTTTTTAAGTGTCTTGTCATGCTCCTCCATGGAATCAGATGCAATTAATAGATCATCAAAATATATAATAACATTTTCAATGTCACCAAAATTTTTACAATTTAATTTCTGAAAATATTCTGGGGCCAGATTTAGACCGAATGGTAATCTGAGAAATTTGTAACACCCAAATGGAGTTGCAAATGTTGTTAAGGAACTAGATTTTTCATCTAATTTAACTTGATAAAAGCCATCTTTGAAATCTAATACTGAAAAATATTTTTTTCCTGACAGTTTCGAACTTATTTCCTCTAAACTAGGAATTTCAAAATATTCCCTAACAATACATTTATTAAGCTCTTGAGGGTCTAGACACAGACGCAGTGAACCATCTGGCTTCTCAACTATAACTATATTATTAACCCATTCACATGCTTCTGTTACTTTGGATATAATATTTCTACTTTCTAATTTACCTAATTTCTCTTTTAGCTTATTTTTTTCTAGTAAATGGTACCCTTCTAGCTGGTCTAGCTACTGGAACACTATCATTTTTTAATTGTATTTTACAAAAACCTATGAATGTGCCCATTCCCTCAAATACATCTTTATATTCTAGTAGTAATTGTTCCTTATTAGTAAGTTCCTCATCAACATTTACACTCGGTGTTTCTTTAATTAAGTCAAAAGAATAACATTATTTTAAACCCAAAATTGGCTGGACTTTTAAATCTACAACTACAAATTCTAAATTATAATTCCTATCCAGCCTCTTACAATTTAAAGTAATTTTCCCTAAAGTTTTCAAACGTGTACCTCCATAAGCTTCTAATATAGTATTACACTTTTCAATTTTGTACTTACTGTTTCTGAATACGACTTTTAAAATATCACTGGGTAATATATTTACTTCTGATCCAGTGTCCATCTTGAACTCAATGTCTTGGTTGTTTATGTTGACTACCTCGATCCACTGATTACGACTTCTACTATTGATTGCCCCAACTCCTTTCACGATATGCACATGCATGCCATCATCTGTTAAAGAGCCATCAATGTTCTCGTCATGTCTTCTAATTTCTTTAACTTTTTTAACATTTTGCCTTTTATATCTTTGCTGATTGGACATTTCAGCAAAACACGCATTACTAAAGTGATTTGCTGCACCACATTTAAAACAATTTTTTCCAAATGCTGGGCACTGGGCAGCTACATGTTTCGTTTGCACTTTCTACATAAAAATTTTAACTCACTTTGTGTATTTCCACTGTCTTGTCTATTTTTTACTGCACTTACTTCCTAACTTTCATTGTTTCTTACATATTCTAACTGCTTTTTTGTTATTTCAGAGTTTCTGCATATCTCTATTGCTGTTTCAAGCGTTAACTTTTGAGCATTTAATAATTTTTCTTGAACTGATGGACTATTTGTTCCTAAAACTAACCTATCTGTCAATATGCTGTCTTCCTGTTTGTCATATTCACAACTTTGTATCAACTTTTTTAGATCACTAAGATAACTATCAAAAGGTTCATCTGCAGCTTGAATTCTTTTATTAAATACAAAACGTTCATATGTTTTATTTCTTCTGGGAGCACAATATTTCTTAAATTCTGATATGACACTATCAAATTTATTCGGTTCTGGTATTTTGAGAATGTTATATATATATCAACTCCTTCTGGTCTAATCATATTTAAAAACAAAGCAATTTTTACTCTATCGGCTTTGTCATCTTTCTCAGTTGCAATAAGATACATTTCAAAATTTTGGTAAAACCGTCTAAAATTTTCATGAAGGTTCCCCTCGAATTTCATGATTCTGGCACTTTTCCTTCCATTCTGGATAACTGTACTTTTGGCTCTTGTACTGACTGCGCCATGTAATAATAATACTCGGTATTTATTAAATATTATATTTAATAAAAGTATAAGATTAACATTATACACGTTACATCTTTGTTGCTAACCTCCTAACCTCTATCTCTAACTTCATCGTGCCACGCCTCTTCTTCTTTTCCATGTGGTCTATTACTACAGTATGTGACAACAATAGAAAAATCAGGGATGTATTTATTGGATTTCCTGGCAGTGTACACGATGCTAGAGTTTTTTGCAATAGTGATTTGGGTCAGAACTTAGCAGAGCGGTGTAAGGACTGGGTAATATTAGGAGATAGTGCGTATCCATGTCTGAGAAACCTTCTAACACCTTATAAGGATACAGGCAATTTGAGACAAGTTGAAAGAAACTACAATAAAAAACTTGGCCATTGTAGAGTCCTTATTGAGCACACCATAGGTCTCTTAAAGCAGAGATTTCGACAACTATACCAAATCCAATCAAGAAATATTACTTGTCATTTTATTAGAGCCTGTTGCGTGCTACATAATATTTGTATTGATAGTGAAGTATTATTAGGTGAACAAGTGAACAGTGAAGATGATAATCAAGTTGATGATGTTATTATAGAAGGTGAACAGGATAAGGATCTGTGTCCAGCAGTGGATAAGCGAAGATTGAATGATGATGATGATGATGATCCTACATATCTAATACCATCAATGCATCAGACATTTCACCAGAAAAATCATTTAGCACAATGTCAGCTTCTGAGACTGAGCAAGTTCAAGTTGAAAATGATATTTCTACAAGAAAAATACAAGAAAAAAAAAAGAGTACAAGAAAAAAATAAATTTCCGCATATATTGTCAAAGAAAATGTTATTTCCAGCAAAAATAATTTAGTTGAGGAAATGTCAAGTAGTGATTTTTCTACCCCCAAAAAAATAAAAAGAATCCAAGTTTTGTAAAACACTGTTGTGTGTCAAAAAAGGAAGATACAAACTTTACAGCAATCAGTACGGAGGTTGAAATCTAGGGTTACATCTTTAAAGAATTTATTAAAACAAAAATCATACCTGCAAGAAAATTGTGAAACCCCAATAAAATAAGTATTATTTATAATTTTGTATGGCTATCCAATACTAACTAACTGTCTATATTTTTAAAAATAATGATATTATTCATTAATTATATTTATTTCAGGCTCCCTTGCCAGAATCTCTTAATGGTGTTCTTGAGAGAATGCAGACGGACACAGAAATCAAAAATATTCACCAGGATTTAGATCTTTTGCTCTTACTCTAAATCTCTACTCAATAAGGGCATATAAGTTTGTGAGAAAAACATTTACTCACTCACTCACTCACTACCTCATCCTACAACATTGTCAAAATGGTATGCACCAATAAATGGTGCTCCAGGATTTACACAGGTCAGAGATTTGAGTGCACATATTTGTGTGTGCTGTAATAAAAACTTGTATATTTATTGTTTATCCAAATATTGTATTGTTAGTAATAATATAAATCTGCAACAATAAAAAGGTTTTTATTCCATTCCCTTTTAATTAATGAAAAAAATAATAAACCCCTTTTATTGAATTTTAAACAAATAAGTTATACATTTTCGAATTTGTTATTCTTTTTCCTATTGATTCATATGCAACATTATTACTAAATTGTTTTTCCAAGGTTTAACTAGACCTATATTTGTAAAATATGATTTCAAATTATTGTATCTTCTCTTAATTTTCATAAATACAGGGGGAAATAATTTATTTAAGTGCAAAAAAATTAACCCCCTTATACTAAATTTTAAACAAATAAGTTATGTATTTTCGAATTTGTTATTTTTTTCCTTATTGATTGATATGCAACATTATATTTTTGTAGATGGGGGTTAACTACCCCGTCAAAAATTATTACTTAAAAATTTGTTTCCAAGTTTCAACTAGACCTATACTTGTAAAATATGATTCTAAAATATCTTCTCTTAATTTTCATAAATACAGTGAAAAATAATTTTTTAATCAATTATTTATTTAGGTAAAAAATTTTGAACCCGTCTCTGATATTGAAATTTTTAATTTCATTTGTCTTAAGTATGCTGAAAGAGCAGCGTTCATCAAATCTATTTTTAAATGTAGTCATTATTCAAGTCTCGATAAAAATGGATATAATTTTCGCGTCTGGCAAAGTTTAGTGGTGTGTATATAAATAATTTGATTTGTGTTTGTTTGTGACAAATTTATCTATTGGAATATATATATATATATATATATATATATATATATATATATATATATATATATATATATATATATATGTATGTATTACTTAAGTAAATGTTTGAGATAATATTAGAGTTTTATGAGGTCTTTATTTGTAAAATTGCTTCCTATAAAACACAAAATAAAGTCAACATGTTACCTTTGTTGGCATTGTGTGTGAATTACTGTATACCTCATGTGCTGCTAGGTATGGGTTGAAAAGAAAACAAAAAAATATTTACTTTTGTAGGAATCAGGCCTTTATTCGGTGACACTACGAATAGAAGGCCAATTTAAAAAAAAAAGAACTGTCAGCTGTCACTCACTTTGACATGACAGGGATTGGCGGGTTTTGAGGAGGATGGTTAGGTTAAGGGGAAGTGACCACGCTTTGATGATTTATGATTCGATTATGAATACTGTTATGTACTCTGTTTTACGTAGAAAATAAATGTAGTATCCATATCCGGCCCAGTATTTTAGTTAAGAGAGATCCCCCACACTTAAAATGTATTATATTATAATATTAAAATTAGTTCATACCAGTTCTGTCTAATATTAAAAAATGAAAGTACAATTTTTATTCTAGAATATGTTTGTTTAACTAAATAAACCAATAAGCAGAATGCTATTAATTTACATAGTTAAACAAACAATTTAGAATACAATATGAAAATAACACTATATCGTCATCGTCAGAGCAACATACCCTAACGTCATTTTTAACGAATATGAGTTATGCCTATTATTGTATTCGTATTGAGAAGGCGCATCTACCAGTGCTACAAGTTTTAAAAAATAACCACTAGAGAGTACACTACCTTGACAAATGTAACAGCCCACATTGTCATTTGGTCAGTAACACACCAAATCGTCAGTTATTTCCATGCTTCTGTTCATTATTTTCTGTGATCTGAGTTTTTCATCGAGATTTTAGAATTTTGGTAAGTACATAGTTTATTTTAAGATTAATTTATTAAATTTCTTACATTTCCATAAAAAAACAATTAATTTTGTTATATTTTCTGTTTGTGATGGTCGTAATTTCATTTATTTTAAAACGTTAGTTCGTAATTTGACATTACGGGAAGTTACATACAACCCAAATTGACAATAAGGTATGTTGTTTGTTTAACATAGTACGACGTTATTGGCAGTTAAACAAAATCTAAATTATACAGTGTGTTGTATGGTAAATTAGAGATAAAGAAATATTATAGTAAGTTTGATTGATTGGTTTTTAAATTAATTATTGTGTATTATTAATATTAAATCTCTACCTATATTTTTAATAATCCAATTATTCTTTTTTGTCTTTACAGAACATTGAAATATCCTGTGGTAAAAGATGTCTAGTGGAAGTGATTACAACCCAGTTTCGGATGAATCTAGAGGAAGTGATTACAACCCAGTTTCGGATGAAGACAATTGGTATGATTCCAATGAAGTACTGGAATGTTTGCAGACGTATAATAGAAGCTTAATCAGCTTAAACCCTCAGCTACTCCCTGACGCAAAAGTAATAGCAGCCTAAAGACAAAAGAATATCAATCCTCATCACACGGTAATAATAATCTCCATCTCACTACAAACGATGTTGATTTATTAGAAGTCAGCAAGGATAATATTTCTTAACAGACGTCAGACTGTTTAGGAATTGTACCAGTGCTTTGTAATGATAGTACTAACTTAAATCAATACGTTGAAGATATAATGAATGCCGAGTTTGTTTACATGGACAGAAATACTAGTTTAGAAAAAGAAGTCAATTCGTCAGCTGATTCTGAGATAATGAATGCAAATTCTCTCTTCGTTGAAACCTCAGACGTTTACTCAAATATTATACAAACATCACCTAATACTAATAATATAGATAATGCAGAGAACAATACTGAACCAAAGAAGTCTGAATATGTCTCTTCGACCAAAAAACGTTTAACAGCTCGCAATAACCGAGAAAAAGGAAAAGAATATATCGGATTCCGTAGGTTAGACAAAAAGTCTACAAATAAAATTGTCCAAGATGTCAAGCATGGAGCAGGCAAATGGGAGTTCGTTGTAATCTTCAGGGTTGTGGAAGATATCAATTAACCATCAAGTGTTACTCTATATCTGATGAGAAAAGAAAAGAACTTTTCGAATTATTTTGGTCTTGGTCTTGGGACAGTAAAAAAATGTACGTTCGTACTTTATTTGAAAAGAAAAACCCGAAACGAATCAGGGGATGACCAAACTCTAGAAGAAAGTTATCCCTTATTTTCTTAAAACTGACAACGAAAAAATTCCCGTTTGCAACAATATGTTTCTGTCTACATTAAGATTAACTGAAGATGAAGTGCGTCATTGGCTCAGTAAAGAGCATGAGAATAGAAATAGTGACAGAGATGAGCCAGAGCCATTTAAAGATATCTCTAATGACGTTGAAAATAACTTGCAAATAAATGACGTAAGTAGTTCGCAAGTAAGTGGGGCCGATTCTGGTCAATCAAGGCGCGCTAGGCGTAATAGGCAGTTATATTTGGAAAATTTTTATGCAAACTACCAAAACTTCCTTCACATTATTGCTGCAAAAATTCTAAAAAGCAATATTTACAGACATATATTAGGTCTAAAAGTCATCTTCATGAGATTTATGTTAAACAATGCAGAGAGGACAATGTTGCACATGTAAGCAGAGCTCAGTTTAGTAATACTCAAAAAAACATGAATATTGCCATTTATATTCCACGAAAAGACATGTGTGACAAGTGCTATGCTTATAATTGTAAAAATATCACAGAAGAAGAGTATTTCAAGCACAGAGCTCGAAAAGAAGAAGCTCAAAATGAGAAAACTGAAGACAAAAAGAAGGCCATGAATGGAGAATGTCACACAATTTGCTGTGACCTTATGAAACTCCAAACCATACCATTTATTAGGGCCAGCGCCATCATATTACAAGTTTAAATTAACTGTCTACAATTATACAGTATATAACTTGGCAACCGACGATGTTATGGCGTATTGGTTTGACGAAACCAACAGTAACCTTAGTACTTCAACCTTTGCTTCTTTTTTATTGGATTATACGTCACAACTTTTAAAAATCTCTCTCAAACCAGTGGTAATATACCCGGACGGGTGTAACTATCAAAATAGAAACTCAGTTCTTTCAAATGCGCTCTTGCATTTTAGCATGACTTCAGGAGTGACCATCACTCATAAATATTTCGAAGTTCGCCACACATACACAGAAGGCGACTCGGTACATAGCCTTATCGAGGCTACTTTTGAAGACTTTGATGTTCTTCTACCTAGTCAATTTGTGGCATTATCAAAAGTAGCTCGAAAGAAAACTCAGCAAGTTGATCCTTACAGAGCTCAACAGGTGGATTTCGAATTTTTCAAGGATTTTAATACATCAATAATATATCCTTCCATCCGACTGGGAAAGAAACCTGGAGATCCTGCTGTTACGGATATAAGAATTCTCCAATATAGGCCTGAAGGAAAAATTTATTACAAACTAAAATACACGGATGAATTTGCTTCATTTCCCGTACGACCTCAAAAGCAAGATCCTGTCTATTTTTTCCCCAAGCTCTTCAAAAAGCCTCTGAATATAACTTTAGACACATGGAGAGATCTTCAATCACTAAAGTCCATGATGAGTAAAGATGTTCATAGCTTCTACGATTCACCCCCACACGATAATATCAGTCAAAGGGATACAACAAGAAAAAAAGAAGCAAAAGAAAATAAAAACAAGAAAAAATTCTGAGAAACATTAGGTGTAATTAGAAGCATTAAATTTAAGCTTTTCATGAATATATTTTCCTTGTTTTCTTTTCTTACCAATTTTTTTAAAATAAATTATCAAGCTTAATTGTTAAATGGTGTACTTTAGGGATAGTTAAGTATAAAAAATTACTTTGGGATTTAACTGTTTATTAAACTTGACAGATAAAAAATTACGTTAAGTTAATAGAATGAGCACCAGCTCGTATTGTCAATACTCTTGGTAGACAACAAACCTTATTGTCCAGGTTTTCTAATATCAGTAAGTTTTTAACAATTGTTCCCCTAAAAATGAAATTTTAGAAACAAAGTAAACAAGATTTTATCTGGTAAGTAAGGTTTCATTGGAATTATTAAGGGATAATGCGTTATTTCGCTCTCCTAAAATAATCAATCCACACTATTTCTCCATAGGTTTACAAGTTAAAATCGACTTTGCATATGCCAATGTTTTTATTAACTTTCTCCAAACCTTTTTTGCGCCCTATCGCGTTTTTTATCGTAACCACTAATCTTTTGAAGTAGCACAAATCGTTGACTCTGGTTTTCTTCCAAATAACGAGTATTTTCAGTTACAAATGTTTGAATTAGTCTGTCATAGTCATCATCTGTAGTTTTGGCAGTTTTGTCAAGATTTTTCGGCATGAGGTTGTTGCTCTTCCATGCTTTCAATAAAATTGTCACTGAATAAGATTTGACCCATTACCTATTTCTTTTTCTTCTTCTCCTTCGTCTTCTTTATCTTCAGATGATACAGTATCGTATTTTGGATAGATTATTGGGGTGGATGAAACCATAACTAGCTGCTCAAATTGTTTATAGTCCATTGGCCGGTGACAACTAAAATCTCCTTCGGTAAGTTCTAGACTGGAATTTAGGTTAATTCCATTAAATTTTCCCCCATCCACGCTGGTTAACTTCACTTCGGTAAATTTTTTTCCACTTGGAGACTTGACTTCCACTTCCACTAATTGACAGAACTTGTATGAACTAATTTTAATAAAACTAATAGTTAACTGGGAGGAATGGAGATATTGTGTTTCTCTTGGTTTGTAAGCTTTGTACCCCTCCATGGAAATAGAGCTTCATTTTAAGGAATTGTGGGAACAAAATCACCACCCAGACAGCACAAGTACGTCCCATGAACGTCCGAAGGATGTACCTCATTAAATGTCCGGACATCCGTTTACATAATTTGGACGCCCCAGGGATGTTCATGGGGACGTACATAGTACATATACAGAACTTAATACGGACTTATATAGGACCTAAGGAGGAAGTATTGGAGACATCCATTGCACGTCCACATGGACTAATACAGGACCTAAATGAGGATGTATACAGGACCTAAAGGGAACTTACAAAAAACTAATAAAATGAAAAGCAAAAATAAATGGGATTTTTATTGTGTACCTATATTAACATATTATGTATTTAAAATAAAAAAAATTAAGTTCTAACCCGCTCTGGGCAACGTCTAAGCCATGTTTTTATTGCAATTTCGGTTTCTTTTGTTGAACCGGCAACTTTTGCTTTTTCGGCTGCATCTGTAAATAATGAAACCACTTGAAAATATATTATCACTGGTTCTTATATGTAATTTCAATGAATTATTAAATTATTAATTTCAAATCAAAGAGGTTTCAGATAAATAATTTTTTTTGTGTTGAAAGTGAATTTGTTTTAAATAAAGTAATAATTCAATAAAATTTTCTCATTTTAAAAACATGTACTAAATAAAACTTTATATCTTTCCTATTAGAACTTTAGCTACATTTAACTTTAAAAAAGGCTTCTTGCCTTTTTTGCCATAGTAACTATATTCAGCACTAACTTTGTGAGTTAGCTATGTGAGACATGCTCTTTTAATAAAATCATCAATGCTTTTTCCACCTAACTTGGCAAGATCTTTCACCTAAAATGGTAAAAATATTTTATATAATTATATATAATAATTGTAATTATATATATATATATATATATATATATATATATATATAAATGTATAGTTACAATTATAATATTATATAATAATATACACTTTACAAAAATTTTACAGATTTTTAATCAGGTGCTTTGTGTTAAAAGCTTCACTGATACTACAAGTACTCTATGATGTTTTTTTTTTAATTCGCCCTTCGGGGTGTCCTGCGAGGCCTTACCCTGGTAGGATGCTGCTGAATCCTACTGGATTATTGCAATATTTTTAACACTCCTACTGCACTTCGCATTCATTCCTTCATTCGATCCCCGCCATGAATGGTGTATATACAGGCCTTGTACCGTCTTTAGTACTCACTAATCCAACACCGTCACCAGTCCCACGTACGCTCTGGCGACGATGTTGTTTCGTTTGAACTCATGGTGTCGCATACTCACCAAGTAACGGAGGGATCAAGTAACGTGAGACCTTCATCACCCCTTGCGGGGTACTCTATGATGTTACTTTATTAACAATCACATTAAAAAAATCTACTTACAGCAAGATTGTATAAAGTTGTTTCATTTAACGCTTCATTGAATTTTTCGAAGGTTTCAGTATTATCTAATGAAAGCTCCACGACATCTTTTATTCTTGTGGCTAAAGCCTGTGATGGCTGTTCAGGCGGAACATCAGAAATTTTATTAATTTTTTTTTATTTCCTGCAGAACATCGCTTACCATGTACTTAACCACGTTTGTCTGCGTTAAAATTGGCTATATAAGAGTTCTCTCATCTAAAAATGTATAAATTGATCAATCATAAAAGTATTAAATTTCAAATCAGCTTAATTTTGAAAATAAGATATATTTAGAAAATCTGTTACCCATCTTTCCACAGCATTTTTTACAGGAATGGTTGCACTCTACTAAAAATAAATAGATATGAATATGTTTATATAACAATTATAACACAATAATTACCATTCTGGCTAAGATGGAGAAGGTAAAATAACATCTAAAAAGACATTTTATTTAAACATTGATAAAACACTTGTAAACCCTTGTATAGTAAATTTATATTTATTGATAAACTAAGTGCCTACAGATCTGATTAATAAATTTTTATGTCAACTTAATGGAACAAAATAGTGGTACAGTTACACTAGTTTTGATTTTTTTAATAGTATACATACTTATGTCTTTTGTTGTTGTGACTCTTTCTATGGGTTTTCTTCTATAACTAGGTGGTGAAGATAACTTTAATAGTTCAGTTAGTTCATTAGTTCAGTAGATGATTCCTCATCTGAGTAAAGAGTTTTTTGTTTTCTCTTCCTCTTCCCCAGGTTTCTCATTTTCTGATGGTATATCTCTAGTTTCCTCAGCTATTCGGCACTTGGCACGGGCTGCCAGATAATTATCTAAAAATTAAATATATATTGAGTGAAGTAGTAAAAATTTGTTTATTGACCACAAGTTGAATTTCTGAAAACTTTAATTTTAAGAAGGGGCCAACAAGAACTAGCATCTTCATTAGATTGAATCATTGTTTTAATTATTGATAATTTTTGTGTTGGCCAATGACAATGATCACCAACTATCCATGAAGTAGGTATACATTCCACAGAATTATCCTCCTCAAACCCAACAACTGTCCATGTTTTCTCCATCGTTGAAACTAAAACTAATATACAAGTACTTATTTACAGCTAGATGCTAAAAAAATAAAAATACAATTTTTTACAGTAAACATGTTAAAACTTATTACATATTTATTTCAACAATTATGAAATTAATAACAAGTGAAATATATACAACGTTATAAATAACTCATATGCTTAAAGGAAAAATAACATACGAACTTTCAAATTCTAGTTTAAAACATTTACATCCAATATCTTTAATATTATAAGAATCAGTAGTACTCATTTCCTTGGTTACACAAAATATATTAACATTGGCTGAAGAAAAGGGCTTTTCATAAAAATTTTTTTTAATAAATTTATTACCTACTAAGACAGTTCCTTTTTTGGTGGATAATACATTTTTAATTATGATTATGCTTTGATCTTTAAGTTGGCAACAGTTATTTGGCTCACTAATTTCTAGAGAAAAAGTTTGAAACAAAATTTTTCTGAATTGATTTTCATAATTCATGTTCAATGCTATACCATTTTCATGAATATTTTGTAAAAGAGGATACTCAAGGGTCTCTACATTTTTAGAAATAAGTTGCTTTCTTTTCTAATTATGTCTTTTAACAATTTGAGATAATGGCTTTTCTTTCTTACGTATAGAATTAAGGATTGATTGCAAATAATTTTCAAAAGGGAATGAAGAAAAGGTATCCAGAGTGCCATGATTTTTTACATTATTGGTGAGATGAAGCAAATTATGAACGTTGTGAGAAACATGATGAGGTCCATATAACTGTTTAAAAGTTTTAACAAAATATGTTACGCCAGATTTCATAATCAATTTAAAGTAAACTTTAAATTAAAGTCCACTTTAAAGTGTAAATTTCCGATTCATAATACTGTAACCTTACTTTAAAGTTCACTTTAACTTAAATGGTAGAGATCTGTCAATTAACTCCGTAAAGTCCACTTTAACTAAACCAATAAACAGTTTAACCTCAAAATTCTTATATCGTCTTGTTTCAAGTTTCTTTACATTTTTATTTTTTTTTCAAATTTCAAATGAATTTTTCTACTATAAGTTCAGATTCTTCTGAAGATGAATTTTTATATATCCGCCGCCCTATAGCTTATAGCGAAAGAATCAATTATATAAACCAATATTATGATATAAGTTTCTATGAAAGATTTAGATTGACAAAAGAAACATTTATGTCCTTACTGGAACAAATCGAACCTTTAATAAAACTTCCAACAAACAGGTAATTAATACCACTAAGATATAATAAAATTTGTCATCACATTAACACTGGTCGATACAAAAATCATTAAAAAGTTAAACCAACAATGTTAAAATGTGTATAGAGAAATATATTAATGAGAATCTATTTTTAGGGGAGGAGCTGTTACACCACTCCAACAATTATTATTGACCTTAAGATTTTTTGCTTCTGGAAGCATGCATGTATCAGTAGCTGACTACATGGGTATATCAAGGGCAACAGCGTCCAGAACTATCAAAAGAGTTTCTGCAGCAATTGCATCATTAAGCAGACAGTACATTAAAATGTATGAAACAAATGATGAAATGGTCCAAGCTCCAGAAGAGTTTTATGCCATTGCACGATTTCCAAGATGCATAGGTGCAATTGATTGCACTTTAATACGAATCGATTCTCCTGGAGGTGTAAATGCAGAAATATATCGCTCAAGAAAATGATTTTTTGCGTTAAATGTCCAAACAATCAGTGACTCTACTTTAAAAATCAGAAATATTGTTGCACGATGGCCTGGTTCTGTGCACGATCAAACAATATTTAACAATACAATACTGGCATAAAACAAAGATTTGAAGCTGAAAACTTTGGTAGATTTGTACTAGTTGGTGATAGTGGTTATGGTTTAAAATCATATTTAACGACTCAGCTACATGATGCTAGAACAGAAGCAGAAAATCTTTACAATGAATCTCTCATAAGAACTAGGAATGTTGTGGAAAGGCAATATGGGGTATGGAAACGTCGGTTTCCAATTTTAAGAAACGGAATGAGACTGAATTTGGATGTAACTATGAATTTAATAGTAGCTACAGCACTACTGCATAACATAGCTATAGAAGATGGAGACTTGTTTCCTGTAGATCTTAATCTAGATCAACAAGAAGATAATTTGCCACAATATCAGGGAAATTTATATTAGACATTATCGTGAATTATTTATTAGACAGCATTTTGCAGAATTATAGATTTAAAATTATAAAATTATAAAATTTAAATTAGTTTTATACTTAAGTACTATATTATTGTGTATAAATGTATTACGGGTACAGTCCTGACAGTGATAAAATAAATCACGTTGCAAACCGTTCTGAAATATATTAGTTGTTAAATGATAAAACCAAAATTATTTTTGTTACTTTCTACACATAGTTATAGTGCTACCTTCAAGTCAACCAAGTAAACATTACGTGAGTACCAAAAATCACTTCATAGTATCTATATCAATATTAATATAACCTATAACGTTCCGAAGAAATAGAAACAAATCCAGTTTTGGACAATATGTCTATTCCTGATTCTTTCATTATCACTTATGATAATACCAATTATCGTTTATACCTTTCTATATAAGGATTTAACTGTATCAAATGCATGACTATTGGTCATCAGGAAGCTGAATGCTCTAACCAAGCAAACCCCACTACTTTTAATTTACACTCAGAAACTTCTCAAAACATATTACCTACAGTAAATACATCTATCTAATAACCAAACAGAACTACAAAGTTCTGACAAAGCTAATTCATCCACTGCTAGTGCACACCCAGAAACTTTTCAAAACACATTAATTACAATAAAATCCTCTAATAACCAAACAGAACAAATTATGGAAACTGACAATAACCTGACAGGATCCATAAGTAATAGAAGTGAAACATCTTCTTTAAAAACTCCAACATCATCAAGCTCAAATAACATGAAAAATCCTACTCCAGTAGAAATAAAACCAAATCCAATTACTACAAACGTCCCTAATAAACTAAAAAGGTTCATCTCATCTTCTCCAGACATTAACGAAAATACCCCACAGACCAATTCACAGATATTTACTTCTCCTGTAGTAAGCAAACCAAAAAAAAGTCAAAAAAGTCAACCAGAAATTCCCGCAAAGAAATTTTACTTTCACTAGAGTCAATTAAAGACAAAATAGAAAACAGATCACCACCTTTTATCCTAAATTATAATGAAATATGTGACTTTCTAGAAAACACAATATATGCCAAACACCCTGAAATAATTTCAAAAGATTACTCGAATGAAACTGCCGAGCTTATTGAGATCCTTAATTTTGTTCACGCTTATACTCACAATTCACAATTAAAAAATAATATAACTAGATTAAAAAAGAAACTAAACCCCAATAATATCTTTTCCACAGAAGAAACAGATGAACAATTATCTCAGGCAGAATTCTAACATGTCCAATTCCTTTATTTTACAGTGGAATCTTAATGAGTTTTATACCCATTTGGAACAGTTAAAACTCTTAATAAATAAATTATGCCCAAAGATCTTATGTCTTCAAGAAACCCATTTAAAACAAGTTAATATAAATCTTCGAAATTATCAATGTTTTCCAAAAAACAGAGTAGCACAACAGGCCAGTGGCGGAGTAGCTATCTTCGCAAGTACAGACCTAGAAGTTAAGCCAATTACATTAAGTACTAATCTCGAAGCTGTAGCAGTGAGTATAAATTACCAAAAACATATTAATATATGCAACATTTATTTACCACATCCTAACGAGCTAGACGTACAAGAACTAAATAACCTTCTTGAATAAATTCCACACCCAAAAATAATTTTAGGGAATATGAATTGTCATCATTCTGCATGGGGAAGCTCTAAAACAGACAAATACGGTAATCTAATGAAACATATCATTGACTCTTCTGATCTACTATTACTTAACACATTGGCTGCCACAAGGATCACCGGCGATCCTAACTAACAGATTACAATTGTGCCATTAGGATCACCGGTGTTACTTGTGCGTATTTAACTTTCAGAATTATTATAACGGTCAGCACTGTGAGGACGCTCAACTAGTTTTACTGTGGCACACTAGGAACCCATAGCTAGCTTATGTTATTTTGTTAGGGGCGATAATGTCGTAAATAGCTTGTAACGACAGTTGATAATAAGGCGTTGTAGAAACGATTAGTGGCATTTATTATCAAGTTTTTCTACGGAATTAGCAGTTTTTTTGGTGAATTTGAAATTATATGAAGTAAGTATATGTAGTTTATTCGTTTTAAAATCTTGTTGCTTGAATATTTGTAAGGATAAACAAAATATTACAGTATTTATTTTACATAACCTGAAATGTTTTTGCTTACATTTAATTAATGAAAAATGGTGATAGTAAAGTTACTTTTTTTAATTGGAATTTGTCTTTCAGATCATGGATAATTTACCAAGTACAAGTAAAATGCAGCGTCTGCCAAATAAAAATAAAAAGTTGACAGAGGCGGAGTTGCTCAAATTGTTAGAGGAGGATTCTGATGAATGTGTGTTATCCGGTTCAGAGTACAACCCGAGTGACGAAGAAGAATCTGATATAGAAGATAAATGTAACAGTGATTCAAGCTTATTAGATGAAAATGCACGACAATCGGTAAAATCTAACGACCAGCAAAATAATGACGATGAATGGTACGAAGTTGACTGTACTTATTTACGTCTCGATATACAGTTTCCTGGTAATGAATCATATGTCTATGATGATAGGTATCCTCAAAATATAACCGAACTAACTCCTTTTCATGTATACAGGAAACTGATCGATGATAAAATTTTACAACTTATTGTAGAGGAGACTAACAGAAATGCTGCGCAAGTAAAAAATGCACAACGTTATAGCAGATCATCCAGAATTCATGCATGGAAACCTACCAATAAAGAATAAATTTTAAAATTTTTGGGTTGTGTTATGTATATGGGAGTTGTCAAGCTTCCCAAAATTGCTGATTATTGGAGTAAGTCACCATTGTATAATTTTACTTTTATTTCTTCTGTAATGACTAGAAACAGATTTCAGCTTCTTTTGAGATTCTTGAATTTTGCTGATAACACGGCTGCTTTACCAAACGATCGTTGCCATACAATTAGAAAATTATTTGAAATGACACAATTACGTTTTGCCCAACAATGTAATCCTGGCTCAATACTAGTTGTTGATGAAAGTATGATTCCCTTTCGAGGAACACTACTTTTCAAACAATATATACCTTTAAAGCGTCACCGCTATGGCTTGAAATTGTTTAAATTATGTAATCCTGCAGGTTATACTCTAAAAATGATTATGTATACCGGAAAAATGGCTAATAAAGGGCAGGATTTATCGGGAAAAATTGTACTAGATTTAGCAAAAGACTATCTACAAAAAGGAAGAGTTTTAATAACAGATAACTACTATACGTCTGTGCCTTTAGCAAAACAATTATTAGATGCTAATAGTCACTTATTAGGGACACTACGTAAAAATAGAAAATATATTCCAGAAGGCATACTTTCCGCAAAATAAAAAAAAGAGAGATAATTGGAAAGGAACATCGTGATGGCATTGTAATAGGCAAATGGCACGATAAACGTGATGTCCTCTTCTTGACGACCAGACATGGAATCGACATGAAAGAGACAGGTAAACATAAGAAAGATGGTGTAGCTATAATTAAACCTGAAGCAATTATAGACTACAACAAAGGAAAAGATGGTGTTGATGTCTCAGATCAACTCGCAAGCTATTTCTCACCTCTGAGAAAAAGTGTCCGCTGGTACCATAAAGCTGCAATTGAAGTTTTATTGAATACGGCTGTCATCAATAGTTTGATAATATATAATTCCTTCAACACACCAAAACAACAAGTTATCTCATTTCGGGAAATGCTAATCCTAAGTTTAGTCAATTACAGTCCGATGCCTGAGCCTATTACTACTGTAAAGCATATGCTTGTTACAGTTGACGCCAAAACTACAAACAATAGGAAGAAGAGAAAACGTTGTAACCAATGTTACACTGAAACAGTTGCAACAAAAGGCAGCAAAGAAGCTCAAAAGAAATTCAAACTTGTTTCTACATTTTGTAATGTTTGTGAAAAATTTTACTGTGTGACATGTTTCACTAAAAAGCATTAAGTTGTTCACGATCACCGGTGATACTAGTGGCACATACGTGTGTAATATGTTAATGCAATGCCATTAGGATCACCCGTGATCTTGCTATTTTTTTCAAAAAAATTTGTAAGAATGTAAACTTACATTGTATTATTAACCATTTGTATGAATAAATATTGTTTTGTAAGCATTTTTCACTTTGGCACCTGGTGAACGTACCTAACACTCTTATGGTGGCAGCCAATGTGTTAATACAGGAGAACCTACCAGATTTATCTCCTATAACGGCTCCTTTTCCGCCATAGATTTATCATTATGTAGTCAATCCTTATCAACGTTTCTCACGTGGAATACTTTAAAATCGTTATAGGACAGTGACCACTTTCCTATCTGCATATCATTAAATCAAATTCAATCTCCTAATTTTCCAATCTATCAATCCTGGAAATTAAAGACTGCAAACTGGTCGTCTTATCAAGATGACATTGAAAAGGAAATTGAAAACTATCATCCAAGTGATGATATAAACTCTACTATTACCTCCTTAAACAATATAATTATAGAAGCAGCTTTAAATAATATAGGTAAAACAAAGCTCTGCAAAAGACCTCCAGTACGTTGGTGGAACAATGACGTAGCATATGCTCTATCTTCTAGCAACCATGCTCTTAATGTACTTAAAAAACATAATACTAATGAAAGTTTACTTAATTTCAAAAAACTCAAGCTACAGCAAGATATCTCATAAAGAAAAGCAAAAGAGATACCTGGAGAGAGTACGTACCATCTATCAATTCGTCAAACCCCTCAGAGGTTATCTGGACTAAACACCTTAACACACAATAATAAATTAATCACTTGCAAAAATAAAATCGCAGAAACTTTAGCTAATATCTATCAGCAAAATTCCAGCGACAAAAATATTTCTGACGAATCCCTAACATATAAGAAAAACAAAGAAGCTTCTACAATTTCCATTAACAACTCTGACAGCCCCTTAAATGCTCCTATAACTCTTCAAGAGTTAGAATTTTCTCGCTCAAATATAAAAAACACATCTTCAGGACCAGATGATATTCTACCAGTCTTTATAAAAAACTTACCATTCGGTGCCAAATTAATTCTGTTAGATTTATTTAATACCTGCTTCTTAAAGCATGAATTCCCAGATCTTTGGTCTAAAGCAATTATCATTCCCATTATTAAGCCTAACAAACCAAAAGACAACTCTACCTCTTACCGTCCCATCTCTCTTACATGTTGCATGTGCAAAATCCTAGAAAAAATTTTAAACCTCCGCCTTATATGGTACTTAGAAAATAATAACTTTCTTACTCCCTTTCAAAGTGGTTTTCGAAGAGGCAGGTCCACATTAGATAATCACGTTGCATTACAGACTTCAATTAATGAAGCTTTTGCAAATAACCAAAAACTAATAGCAATATTTTTCGATATAACCCAAGCTTACGATAGAGCATGGAGACACTGTATTCTACAAACATTGAAAGATACTGGCATTCAAGGTAACATACTTGCATTTATAAAAAAAAATTTAAAAATCGCTCGATTCAAGTTAGGATAAATGGTGTTAAGAGCGCATCCAAGATAATAGATAATGGAATTCCTCAAGGTTCGATTCTTAGTCCAACTTTATTCTTAATCGCTTTTAATAGTATTATGAATGTAATTAAAGCACCCATTAAAGCACCCATTAAAGCTAGTCTTTACGCAGATGACATTGTTATTTATACTAAATCGAATAATGTAATGACAGCAACTAAAATTATACAGAGTTTCCTAAATCAGCTTTGTAATTGGACGATAAAAACGGGATTTGTTTTTTCTAGGTCTGTCTGTTAATTTTTGGTAACCAAAATTGGAGCTAAAAAGAACGTTTTCATCATTATTTTTTTGTGATGAAACCCCAATCTCCTCTGTTAGACAGGCCTGACAAGCACTTGGTACCATGTGCAAGACTGGATTTTCTCCAATGTTCCATAACTCATAGAATTGTTCTTTGCCAGTTAGTACGATATTTTTGTTACCATTTTTTTTACGTCAGCAATTGTTTTAACCTTTGTTTTCATGCGATAAAATTTCTTCATAATTTGTTTTGAATCCAGGCTTTTTTGGATAATTTCATCAAAGGCAGTAGTTAATTTTTTCAATGCAGCTTCCTTTTCATGTTTAATTTTTGGGATCACTCTTTTATCAAATAAAATTTGATAATTTTTAAGAAGTTTAACAAACAATACTTGTTCATTTTTGTCCTCGCCTAACTCTTTTATCGCTTCGAAATCTGAACCACTCATTTTAACTCACTACTCACTTATTCTAATAATAATTATCCACAAAACACACGCATATGAAAAACCACATAAAAAACTAGTTCTAATACGATTGGTGTGATGCGCACAAGGGCACTTCAGCTGGCGCTACATTTAGTAGTAGATCCTTCAGGTCAGTAGCTAGTACTTCGGTTGTGTAGTACGGTCTTTTCAACAAAGCACCTCCTTTTATGTAAAAGAAAATGTTACAAACTAGATACTATTTGCTAAAGAAATAGCATCTACTACGTTTTATGCATTCCACCCATTGTATCTACAACATGCTGGCGATATCTGTCACGATGCTGTCTAATTACACTTATAAGCTCAGCCTTAACCATGTCCTCGGAAAATTAAATTCCTTTTTGTCCTTACCAACTCTGCATATCTGCTTTTCTGGTGACCATAGTTGGCAGATGTTCTACTAATCGGCTGTGATAAGAAGCGTTATCCATCACTATTATCGAATTTGGCTCGAATTGTGAAAGATGGGATTCAAATAATTTTTAAAACGTTGGGCGTCCATGTCTTCATGATAATCCCCGTTTTCTTAAATAAAAAAATTAGTGCACTATCGTCTAAAAAGCCACTCTCACTACCTATATGGGTGACAATCAGTCGTTGCCCTTTACCCGTTGGTCCTTGTAACCCTGTTGATAAACCATCCACAAATGCTTGACAATAACTCGTTATAGTAATATCTTGCCAGATCTTAGATACTGTATGACCAGCATTTACATTTTATTAATATTAACCTACAATGATATTACTTTAGACAGCGCGGCCCCTGAATATTTTTCTGCGAATTCAGACAGCTTTATATAAATTTCATCTTTAGCATTTTCACTAAACCAAATATGTAAATCGGTTGATGTGTCTATAATAGCATTTTTCGTATTATAATATTTTAAATCAAAACTTTCGTTATCACTCGATTTTTTAATGAACTCATCGCAAAATGCATTATTGATTTTAAATATTCTATTTGTTTTCAAAATATTTTTAATTTTTCTGCTAAACACAGTATATGCATCGCTCAAAAATTTGCCTACGTCCGTATGCGTCAAATTTATTATTACCCCGGTTTTAATTCGACTGGCAAACCACGATATACCAATTTCCCATTTAACTCTATTGCGTAATTTTGAACTAAGCCCCAACCCAACCCCAATTTGCTTAAAATGACCTATGTTAAAAATAAAACAATTTTCTAACTGTTCCAATGGGCAATTTATTGTTTTTAATTACTTTATCGCATCTTCAAATTTGATTATTTAAACGTCTTGTCCAAACTTTACGCTCACTATCAGTGAATTTATCAAAAAATATTTTACGAAGCATTTTAATAATGTGAAGCAGATCATCAGACTGTTTAATTACGTGTTTATGTTGCTAGGCTACAAAAAATAGAAACAAAACAAGAAAAATCACTCACTGTTAATCTAATTTTCTATGACTTGTTGGCTCCACAAGCTACTGCTCCTTCGAAAAATAATGAATATTTGTTGTCAAACAAGTACTGTACATACGGGTCATAATATTTTGTTACACTTTATGGTAGAAAGACTATGTTTTCCTCCAATTCCAATAAATAGTATCGACTTTCCAAAATTGGAGTTTACCTCCCGTGAATATATTATTTTCTGCGGTTCGTTTATTGGTAGTTGATTCAATTTTATTGCAGGTTTTTGCTCTGCAATAGAAGAAACTGCGTTTAGTTTCGTTAGTTAAATCTAAAATAATAGGAAAAATTGCTAGAAAACTTGCTACATACACACACACAACGCCCAGAGGCACACATGCATGCAGGCACAAACACACACGCACACACACACACACACACACCCAGGCACACCCACACGCAACCGCCCACGCACACCCACGCTTACACCCACACCACGCGTTCACACACGAATACACACGCGCACTCACACGCGAACACACACACAAACGCGCGCTCACACACACAAAAACACACACACACACGCGCGCACCCACAAACACACGCGTACATACACACACACGAACACACACACGCCCACACACATACGCAAACACACACGCGCGCTCACGCATACACACACGCCCGCACACACATACACACATGCACGTACACACACACACATGCACACACACACACAATCACACACACACATACGCACACACAGACACAAGCGCGCCCACACACACAAGAGCGTACACACACACGCGCACAAACACAAAAGCGCGCGCACACACACACACACACACAAACACACACACACACACACAAATACTCGCGCGCATCCACACACACGCGCACACACGCAAACACAAACACACACACACACACACACACACACACACACACACACACACACACACACATACAAGCGTACAAACACACACACACACACACACACACACACACACACACACACACACACACACACATACAAGCGTACAAACACACACACGCACAAACACACACACACACACACACACACACACACACACACACACACACACACACACACACACACACACACACACAATGAAGTGCACATACATACACGCGCACACACACACACACGCACACACACTGACCTACGCGTACCCACGCACACGCACCCACATACACACACCAACACACACACACACACACACAAAAACACAAACACACACACACACACACACACACAAACACACACCGACACACACACACACACACACACAAACACACACCGACACACACGCACAAACTCAGACAGGCGCGCACACACACACACGCGCGTGCACACACACGTGTGTGTTTGTGTGCGCATGTGAGTGTGTGTGTGTGTACGCTTGTATGTGTGTGTGTGTGTATGAGTGTGTGTGCATGCGCGCGTGTGTGTTTACGCCCGCGTGTGCGTGTGCGCGTGTGTACGTGTGTGCGCGAGTGTTTTGTGCGCGTGTGTGTGTGCGAGTATGCGCGTGTGTGTGCGCGTGTTTGTGTGTGTGTGTGTGTGCGCGTGTGTGTGTGTGCGTCCATGTGTGTGTGGTGTGCGCGTGTGTGTGTGCGCCTGTGTGTTTATTTCCGCGCGTTTGTGTGTGCGAGTGTGTGTGTTTGCGTGCGTGCGCGTGTGTGTGTGTGTGTGTGTGCGCCCGTGTGTGTGTGTGTGGTGTGCGCGTGTGTGTGTGCGCCTGTGTGTTTATTTCCGCGCGTTTGTGTGTGCGAGTGTGTGTGTTTGCGTGCGTGCGCGTGTGTGAGTGTGTATGTGAGCGTGGGAGTTTGTGTGTGTGTGTGTGCACGCCTGTGTGTGTGTTTGTGCTGTGCTCGTGTGTGTGTGTGCGAGTGTGTGTTTGCTCGTGTGTGTGTGTGTGTACGCTTGTATGTGTGTGTGCGTGTGATAGTGTGTGTTCGCGCGTGTGTGTGAGTGTGCGCGTGTATGTCTGCGCGTGTGTGTGTACGCCCGCATTTGTGTGTGCGCCTGTGTACGTGTGTTTGTGCGCGTGTGTTTTTGAGAGTGTGCTCGTGTGTGTGTTCACCTGTGTGTTTGCGTCCGCGCGCCTATTTGTGTGTGCGCGTTTGTATGTGTGTGCGTGTGTGTGTGTGTTTGTGCGATTAAGTTTGTTTACGCGCTTTTGTGGGTGTGCGCGTGTGTGTGTGCGCGTATGTGTGTGTGCGCCTGTGTGAGTGGGCGCGTCTGTGTGTGTGTGCGCGCGTGCACCTTTGTGTGTGTATGTATACACGTGCAAACACACACACGCGCGAACACACACACACGCGAACACACACACACTAACGCGCGCACATACACACACACACACACACACACAAGCTAAAGATTTAAAGAAGAGTTAAAGATTTGCAAAGGTAAGTAACATTCTAAACACAACAGATCTGCAAATGTAACAATGTTAACCCGGCGCCAGCGTGGTGGGGTATGACACCACAGTGAGTTTAAAATTAGCGCCAATATTTTTATCGGTAAATTAGCGCGACAGGCATTTCAGTACCTTTCGTTACAGAGTTGCCGATTTGTACATAATTATCAGATTTTAACATAATTTTTATGGCATTCTGATAATATTTTTTTAACATAATTGATAATTTTAACATAATTGTATGCGTATGCCTGTGTAAATGTTAGAAAATTATTCTTATAGAATATATAAGTTATTTTTTATACCAAAATATTTAGTAATTAGTAGGTAGGTAGGTAGTAATTACGGTTGTTTTTAAAAAAGTTTCAGAAACTTATAAAACATTGTTATTAAGTTATTTAAATCCCAATAATGTTCATCAATCTGCTTTAGCAGAGATAAATCCAGAAAATTTAAAGCAATTTCTAAATTTACTAAATATTTATCTCAGTGTAGAAGTTATTCAAAATATTGGAAAACTCAGTTAAGAGAAGAAAACTGACTTTTATACTAGGTGTCGGCAATTTTTAATTGTGAGTTGCTTAGAAATTAAAAAACGATTTGATTTTAGAAGTCCCTTATTATTATATATTGCAACTTTTGATCCAAAATCGATTGAAAAACCTAATTCTATATATGATATTATATGTGCATTTCCTAGAATTGTAAATAATAATGAGCATGAATTATTGCAAAAGATTGACGATGAATGGCGATTGTATTGTCAGAAATTCCAGAGAATATTAAAAAAGAATTTGAAGTAGATAAGTACTGGTACAAAGTTGGTGCATTAACTGATAGTGCAGCAGTGCAGAAATTTAAAAATCTTTCACATTTTATTTTAGATATCCTTGTTTGTCCACATTCAAATGCGACCTGTGAGCGAATATTTTCTAAGGTCAATTTAATAAAAACTAAAATTCGAAATAAATTATGTACCCAAACAGTAAATGGATTAGTGTTAGCAAGTGAAGGAGTAAAAGAATGTTACTCCTTTCAAACAGACAAAAAAATGTTAAATTATTTTAATCACATGAACTCTTCATCTTCACAAGATGAGAATGAGGCAATTTTATTTGAAAGCGTTCCAGATCTAAATTAGTTTTATTATAGTACCTATATGATATTAAATATATTTTGTTCATGTTTTTTTTAATTAACAAGTTAAGTTGAATAAAATAATTTTTTTAATGTATTTTTATTACCTTTAGAAACTATAAAGATAAAAATTTTTAACATAATTTTTGGCAAAATCTGATAATTTTAGCAGCTGTCTAACATAATTTCATATCGTGACATCGGCAACACTGTTTCGTTAGAACCGTGAAAGAGGTCTCGCAGTTGTTGATTTACTTTAGAAGTGAACGCACGCATCGTTGTTTTGATCCAAACGTCGTTAGAATATCATATACCCCATCACACAGGTAAGTTAATACATTTATGGTAGTATTGTTTGAGTTGGGCATTCACATTTTTATATAATTTCCGTTGAAATTATTTATTTTAAATGAAAATGTGAAATTTTATACATAAATTATTTATGTTTTTGTCCTAGATTATGGCTTATCGACGATTCTCAAGACGATGATGTAGTAATTGGATCTGCAAGCGAGAACGAATCCGACAATGCAGACAACAGTAGTCACCACTCTGACAGCGAGGAAGATACTATTGATTTAGAACAGTCGGTGGCTGATGTAGAAATCGTAAATTTAACTTTTTATGGCAAGGACAGGAGAGTCAACAGAAACATTACGTAGAAGGACGGCACTAAATGGTCTTCAACATGCTTTCCTATACATGTAAGAACACGCTCAGTAAATATCATTACGCATTTACCAGGTGTAAAACGAAATGCAAAAATGGCGAAAACTCCCGTGGAATGTTTCAATTTACTTTTTACACCTATTATGATGGATGATATCGTAACTTGGACTAATATAAAAATAAGAAGGAAGTCCACTTGCTACGATGAAAACCATCAGTATGCAGTTCGCGAAACCAATGCAACTGAAATAAGAGCATTGTTTGGACTATTGTACTTGGCTGGCTCTGCTCGGCTTAATTTAGAAGATTTTTGGTCTACCGATGGAACCGGAATAAGCTTATTTAGAGAGAAGATGTCTTTACAACGATTTATTTTTTTTTTACAATCTTGTCTACGTTTTAACAATATAGAAAATCGAGAAGAAAGAAAAAAACTCGATAAAATGACTGCAATTAGACCAATTTTCGAAAAATTTGTGCAAAATAGCCAAGACGTCAATACGCCAAGCGAATACCTTACTATTGATGAAAAGCTGGAGGCATTTAGAGGCCGCTGTGGTTTTCGCCAGTATATGCCGAAAAAGCCTGCACGATATGGATTAAAGATATTCGCTCTCGTTGATGCAAAATCATATTATGTTTTGAATTTAGAACTATACGTGGGATTGCAGCCAGAGGGACCCTTCCGATTGAGCAATAAACCTAGCGACGTAGTTCTCCGACTTGTAACTCCGATATCTGGATGTTCGTATATTTTTACTTTCAATTTTTGTACTGCACCTGACAACACTGTACTGGCAACGCCGCCAAAGGTCAAGTGTATGACAGTTCCCCTTAAGAGGCTCTCAGTCAATTATTACCGATGTAAGTGTAAAGAACAATAAAGTTTAAAGTATCAATCGAGTCCATTTCTTCTCAGATATTATAATCTGAAACAAGATTTACCAGCACACACAAGTTCGAACAAGTTTGGTCCTTCGTTCCGTATATCTGAGAAGCAATTATATAAAACAATTTCAATTATTAATTGTTATAATCATCAATATTATCTATTCACAAAAAATTGCGCCAAAAGCAGCGTGGTTTCCAAATCAAGTTTCAGCGTTCACCCAAGAGAACCGGTAAAGTTGCCCAACCAAGCGAGTATTAAGAAGAAGCGACGTTACAGTGACAATTTAACTGGACATCTATAGTCAGCCAGCCACTCACAGCCATCGCCAAGAAGCCAAGGATTACAATCGACCAATTCAGTGACCTTCAAAAACAAGTGACGTATTCACAAACATTTAACTAGACGTCTAAAATAGACAACTACAATTATTCAGGTTAGTCCTATTTCATAATTTCATTTCCTTATTCCTTACTTTAATCTAAGATTTTGAGATTGTTTCAATTTGAATAAAAACAAAACATTGTTCGGTAAAAAATTATACATTAATTTCTTAAATAATGGCTCAAGACATGAAAACTTTGATCAGAAATAGAGACTCAATTAAACAAAAGATAACGATCTTAGAAAACTATATTAGTTCAATTCAAGACGAAACGAATTCAGTAGATATATGTAACATTCAATCGCGGTATGAAAATTGCAAGGATTTGATTAATCAATTTGAAACTATGCAAAATGAAATTGAAGAAAAATGCGAGGAAAAAGATTTAATTTCACAATTTTCAGAAAGAAACGCGTTTGAATCTAAATACTTTACAGCTATTTCATTCTTAAAAGATATTCTAAATAAAAATAAAAATTCTCCTATTCAATCTAATGTTCCAGTGCATGATTCACTTCAAAATATTTTATTACCTAAGCTTAAGCTTCCTGTTTTTAATGGGGAATACGAAACCTGGTTAGACTTTAAACAATCATTCATGTCAACTACAATTTTCTCAAAGCTGCGTTAGATGGCTATGTAAAAAGAGCCATATCGGGTTGCGAGGAAACACAAGATTATCCACGAGCATGGAAAATGCTATGTGATAAATTTGATAAGAGAAAATGCCTTGTAGATACTCATATTCAGTCTGTTATCAATATAACTCCTTTGCATAAAGATACATTTTTACAATTCAGGCATTTATTAGATGAAGTTTCAATACATTTATCCGCTCTTGAAAGCATGCCAATAACAAAAGAGTCACTTTGGGATATGACAATTATTCATATAATTTATCATAAATTAGATAAAATTAATCAACATAAATGGAAAGAATTTCATACAAAAACAGAGCTTCCTACATTAAATGAATTTCTAGATTTTTTGAAAGAGAGACAAGATATTTTGCAGTCACAACAAGAAGTGAATGTGAAACCTCAATTATCAATTTTCTAAAGCATCAAATCAATTTTATAAAACAAAAGATGCACAAATGCATTCTCATGTAAATTTGGCTATTAATAAGTTTAAATGTAATTTTTGTAAGGGTGAACATTCTATTTATTCATGTCAAAAGTTTATACAACTAAATGTCAATGAACGATGGGAAAAAATAAAACTGTTAAAACTTTGTTCTAACTGTTTGCGCATTGGACATTTTCAAAATACTTGTAATTTAGGGTCCTGTAAAAAGTGTGGACGAAAACATAATACTTTTCTTCATAATGATATTACAAATCAACAAAATAACAATTCAAATGAACCTTTAGTATTCAATAATTCAAGTAGTCAACCAAGTACAAGTAATAGTTACAATAATACAGGTAATCAAACAAGTCGGCAGTCTACTGTGTTATTTCAAACAAATCCAAGTTCTATAAATATCGAAGAAGGTATAATAAATGCATCAATTCTATTATCCACAGTAACATTCAAGGTTAGAGACATTAGTGGCAAGTTTCAAGTAGGTAGAGCCTTATTGGACTCTGGAGCACAATCAAATCTAGTAACAGAAGTATTCTGTAAGAAAATAGGTGTGCCATTATCTTCTGCAAATTTATCAATTATTGGCATAAATCAAGTAATGTCTACATTGACAAAAAGGACTTCATTTACCATATTCTCCAATGTCAGTAATTTTCAACGTAATGTGTGTTGCTATGTAACCCCTATGATTTCATCATATATTCCTTCAGAAAAGGTTAATGTAACAAATATTAAAATTCCAGACAATATTAAGCTTTCAGATCCTCAATTTTACTCACCTAATGAGATTGATATGCTCATAGGAGTTACAATATTTTGGGACTTACAATATTGGATGGAAAAATTACTATAGGAAAAAATAAACCAATTTTCCAAAATACCAAGTTAGGGTGGATCGTTTCTGGTGCTATAAATAATTCAGTTAATTATTCTATTTGCAATTTTTCAAAAGACATTGTTATACCAGAAGATCATCAATTAAACAAATTTTGCGAACTTAATGAGTTAGATAATTATATTGAAATGTCAACCGATGAACTGCATTGTGAAGAGTTATTTGACAATGATACTTCTCGCCATGAAAATGGACAATTTATAGTAAAATTTCCATTAAGATCATCTCCTACACTACTAGGTGACTCAAAGGAGAAAGCAATTCAACGTTTCTTGTCCTTAGGAAAACGTTTTAAATCAAATACTATATTTTATAATTTATACAAACAATTTATTCAAGACTACATACAATTAGGTCACATGACTAAAATTTCAGTAGATAATTTGACAAGCTCACACTATTATTTACCACATCATGCTGTATTAAAGGAAACAAGTATAACATCAAAAATAAGAGTTGTTTTTGATGGCTCGTGTGCCACTAGTTCTGGGTGGTCTCTAAATGATTTGCAATACATGGGACCAAAGGTCTTAAATAATATTTTTGATATTACACTTAGATTCAGATTATACAAATATGTTGTTTCTGCAGATGTATCTAAAATGTACAGACAAATTCTAATGCACAGTGATCACAGACCATTGCAGTGCATAATCTGGAGAAACAATTTTGAGGACGATTTATCCTCTTATCAGCTCAATACTGTTACATATGGAACAAAATCGGCACCCTATCTAGCAATAAAATGTCTCAATCAAGTAGCTACAGAGTATAGAAATATATTTCCAATTGCATCTAAGACTATTCACAATGATTTTTATGTAGATGACTTTTTGACGGGATCTAATAATATTGAAGAGTTACAAACACGTTGTAATGACATTTCATCCATTTTAAAATCTGCCAATTTTATACTTAGAAAATGGGTTTCAAACAATTCTGCTGTTTTAGAGAAAGTAAAATTAACTGATATTCCTAATAAAGTTTTAAATATAGGAGAATCCGAAAGTTTCAAAACCTTAGGTACTCAATGGGACAGCAAACAAGATATTTTAAGATATAAGATCACCACCATTCCATTAGATAAAAGTGTTACTAAACGACAAATATTTTCTATTATTGCCCAAATATATGATCTATTGGGTCTTCTTAGTCCTGTAATAATCATTTCAAAAATCCTTATTCAACATTTATGGTCAATTAAACTACCCTGGGATGACCCAGTTTCTGAGAATGTACGTATCAAATGGTTTCAATTTTCCAATCAATTGTCACAATTAAATACACTTAAAATTCCAAGAATTGTAATAGGTACAAGTCACAAGTTAGTAGATATTCATTGTTTCTGTGATGCTTCATTACAAGCATATGCTAGTTGTCTTTATATGCGTAGCATCAATTCCGATGGAGCATATACAGTGAGACTACTTTGTTCAAAAACTAAAGTTTCACCCCTAAAGTCAGTTACAATACCAAGACTGGAGCTTTGTGCAGCTCTTCTTGGAGCTCAATTAACAAACCAAACTATTAATGCAATCTCATCCACTGTACCTGTATATATGTGGTCTGACTCTCAAATAGTTTTATGTTGGATCAAAAAACAACCAAACCAGCTACAAACATTTGTCTCAAATCGTGTAGCAAAGATTCAGAACCTTACAAGTAATTTTATGTGGTCTTATGTTAGCACTAAAGAGAATCCAGCTGATTTGGCTTCTCGAGGAATAGTGCCAGAACTTTTCATCAATATGAACTTATGGTGGATGGGACCAGATTTTTTATATCAATCTATTGATCACTTGGTTAATTCAAACATAAATTCTCATCAAATTATAGAATTGCCAGAGTTAAAGAAAGTTAACAAGGTACTGACTTCAAAAATTATGAATCAATTCACTCTATTCATAACTTATTCAGATTTAACAAAGTTACAAAGAATTACTTCTTATATACTAAGATTTATTTTCAATCTAAGGAAATCTAAATCCGAGAGAAAATATGGATCTCTATCAGTTGAAGAATTAAATTACGCTAATTTGAAATTAATAAAATTAGCACAATTCGAATCCTTTGCAGAGGAAATAAAACTTATAGAACAAAATAAATCATTACCCCCAAAACACAAACTGAGTTTTCTATCACCATTTCTTGATGAACAAGGTTTACTTCGTGTAGGCGGTAGGCTTAAATTTACTTCCTTAGAAATATATAAACATCATCCATATTTATTATCTTCAAAGCACATTTTGACGAAATTAATTTTTAAACATAAACATGCTGCTTTATTACATCCTGGCCCTCAACTTCTCTTAGCATCCATAAGACAATTTTATTGGCCTATAGGTGGACGTAGTTTAGCTAGGCAAACAACAAAAAATTGTATTACATGTTTTAAATTTAATCCATCTTTTGCTACATATCCAATGTCTAGTTTACCAGATAATAGAATTAAACCCTCCTTGCCTTTTCAATTTACAGGCATTGATTATGCCGGACCATTTCCTTTAAAGGATAAGGCAGGACGAGGATGCAAAATTTTAAAGTGTTACATTTGTGTTTTTGTTTGTTTTAGCACAAAAGCAATTCACTTAGAATTAATATCAAATTTAACAACAGAATGTTTCTTATCTTGTCTCAAACGATTTACTTCTCGAAGAGGAGTACCTTCAGATGTCTATTCAGATAACGGTAGCACATTTGTTGGAACGAGAAATGAATTAAAAGAATTTGGAATATTCTTGTTAAAAAATGAAAATGTTATTACTCAATATGCGTCAAAAGACAACATTCATTGGCATTTTATACCCCCATATTCTCCCAACTTTGGTGGTCTATGGGAAGCAGCAGTAAAAAGCACAAAACATTTTTTAAAGCGAACAATGTTAAATAGAATTTTAATTTATGAATACGCTTCTTGTTCAAATTGAGAGAATCTTAAATTCGAGACCTCTGTATTCCTTATCAAATGATCCTAATGACCTAGAACCCATTACCCCATCACATTTTTTAATTGGTCGTCCAATTACAATGCTTCCTGAACCTGACGTATCAGAAGCTCCGCCAACCAGACTGTCTAGACTACAATCTGTTCAACAATTATACCACCAATTTTGGATACGATTCACAAAAGAATACATTTCTCAACTGCGTTTTCAATATAAATGGAAAAACCAGGCTACTCCGATTGCTGTTGGTACACTAGTATTAATCAAGAATGATCAACAACCTCCAGGCAAGTGGCCAATGGGAAGAGTTCTACGTTTGTTCCCTGGATGGAGTTTCGCGACTGGCAGAAGTGAAAACAGTTTCAAAAGTTGTGATCCGTTCCGTGAGACATTTATGCCCTTTGCCTATAGAGGAGGACACAGTGAATTAAAATTTTTTTATTTTTGTATTACTATTGTGTATTTATTTTCATTAATCTTTGTATGTTACTTTGAAGTCCCTTCAAGGGGGGAGTTATGTTCGTATATTTTTACTTTCAATTTTTGTACTGCACCTGACAACACTGTACTGGCAACGCCGCCAAAGGCCAAGTGTATGACAGTTGCCCTTAACAGGCTTTCAGTCAATTATTACCGATGTAAGTGTAAAGAACAATAAAGTTTAAAGTATCAATCGAGTCCATTTCTTCTCAGATATCATAATCTGAAACAAGATTTACCAGCACACACAAGTTCAAACACTGGAACCAAACGAAATGTAACATTCGATAATTGGTTCACAAGTTATGAGCTGATTCTGAAGCTTTTAAAAGATCATTAACTGACGTCTACTGGAACTGTAAGAAAAAACAAAAGGCAAATACCTGAAAGTTTTATAACATCTAGGAACAGGCCAGTATATTCCTCAAAATTCGGCTTTCAAGAGAGTATAACGTTAGTTTCACATGTACCAAAAAAGGAAATACACTCAACTGTGCAGATATAAATTCTAGAGTAATTTATCAACAAAAAACTGGCGATTTTCAGTCAAAACGAAGGGATTTTTGAAATTATTAGCAATACAGTTACTAACAGAATACAAACAAATTCGTTCTACCAACTTAAGGCTTCCGCGAAATTTACAAGTGCAATCAAGTAAACGAATAAAAGTAGCCAACAGACGTATTGTTTGCCCGAGAAAAAATGACAGAAAGACCTTTTATAATTGTGTGATTTGTAAAAAAGCTATATGTTTAAAGCATTCAGTGGTGTATTGTGATTCTTGCTATTTAGCTAAAAATAATTAAAATGTATTCTGTATGTTATAATTTTTCCAAACATTAATTTATTTTTACTAGTTCTCTGATCTTTTTTTATAATCGAGAAAAAATGAGTGTGACGTTTTTTTTATGCTGTAAAATGAGACTTTTTTGGAATATTCAAGTATTTAGTTTGCAATTTGTTTCTAAACACTAGTTACTTTGATTTAAGTTTGTTATATGTTGAAATATAAATCACAATATAAATTTTCTAAAAATGTGTTATTTTTATTTCAAGTTTTTAAAGTTATACTTCTTATACGCACGCTCCACGTTGGAAATTTGTATGGGAGTGAATCTGTGAAATCATTACATATGTAAGATAATGAGTAAGAGAGAGACAGAAGATATATTTTCTCTCTCTTCCTCTCTCGAATATAAAAATGTTCCTTTTGTATAATATATAATTTAATATTATATATATTATATAAAGATATATATACATGTAATATTATATTTATAATAAAATATTTATTAATATTATTATTTATGTGATACGTTTTGTATTATTTATTAAATGTTTATAATTATATTAGTCTTTTGTATTTCAAAATAATAATCTCAATAAATCACTGTATGACCCAGAACTGTCAATTTTGAAATACCTTTGTGTCATGTCCTCGGTAGTATAGTAGTCAGTATCCCCGCCTGTCACGCGGGAGACCGGGGTTCGATTCCCAGACGGGGAGGACTTTTTTATAAATATTATTACATGGTAAATTAAACGTATATGCGTAAATAGAAAAGTTATGTATATTATTGTCATTTTTAAATACTTATGAATATTGCATTTTAATTTGTATTGTATTATTATATTGGATTATGTTGCACTGTATTGTAGTGTATTTTTTTATGCATATTATTGTCATTTTAAATACTTATGAATATTGCATTTTAATTTGTATTGTATTATTATATTAATAACAAAATGAACAATGAATTTTACTGCAGAGTATGTGTAAAAAAATTTTTGCATTCAACTCCTTTCATACATATAAGAAAATAAAAATAAACATTTTCATCAAAATATTGATTCAATCCTTGTTTATTAATTGTTTATTAATTGTTAGTAAGTTGTTATTAATTCTGTTTCTCTTTCTGCTATGTCTTACCTATAGCATTTCATATGTAATGATTGTGCAGATTGACTCCCAAATAAATTTGTAACGGCGAATGCGTGTATAGAAGTGTGACTTCTACCGGCAGTCCCACTGGACTGCCACAAACGTTTTTTTTTTAATTTGGGGTATCTGATACCCCACCACACAGGTTTTTACATTTTAATCTACCACACTGGCGCCGGGTTAACCTTCAGCTGGTAACGTTGTCACAGTATAAAGAGGTTCCTCTTTATACCGTGGTTATGTCTCTCGCACCGACTGATTCAAATTTTCGCGGTTTAAGCGCTGCTAATTTTTATTTCAATCGGCACCTCACAGTACCTTTCGAACGTGCCTGTATCTATTTGTAAATATTCGGATGATTTTGATATTCGGATAATACGTAATAGTACTAAAGGAGTATTCGGATGAATTCACTAATACGTATTAATTTTCGTACATGCTTTTCCTGGCTTGCGCTGCGCTATACAAATAGTAGATAGGACATTCTATACGTCATACGTATGAGTATGAATGCATGAATTGTTGAACGAAATACGTGTAATCATCCGAATAGAGCAGTGGGCGAAATGTACGAGGACGAGGCTGTTGATATAGCCGCTATCATTATGAAATACAAAATTCAAAATCAGGCCAGACCTACCGATTTATCGGTATTTCTACTGATTTTTCAATTATTTTACAGATATATCGATTTTTAATAAAATCTACAGATTTTTTCGATGTTGTCAACAATTTATATAATTAATAATAATAATAATAATAAACCGTAACATAATAAAACATTAAAAATAAAAATATGGGATTTCGTAGAGTTTCCAGTTTCTTATAACAAGAGTAATCTCATATGCCATATTGTATAGGTAATTCCCCGTCGTTACATGCGGTTCGGTGGGTATGCAGAGGGGAATCCCACATCTTAAGCTTTTTTAGCGAAAGTTCAAAATTTATTTGTGATTTGTGAATGTAACGCCGTGGTATTGTGTTAATAGAGTGGAACACGTGTACATTGATATTCGTATTAAAATTAGTAGGTAAATTATATTTTTTGTAATATGGCTCCTGCACAGAAATCCATTGTTTGGACATTTTTTAAAAAAAATTGTGGATAATAAGTTTGCTATTTGTCAATTATGTAATCAGAAATTAAAATATTTTACCAGTACTGGTAATCTGAGGATGCATGTTATCAAAAAACATCCTATTCAGTATAACCAAGAGAAAAGTAGAGAAATTCCAAATATTAATGTTGAGACTGAAACCCAAGAACAAGCAATGGTTTCAGATATTTCTATCGCAACAACTCAAATAGAAGTACCTCATGAAAGTCAAGCTGGACCTCCCACTTAAACCCAAGTTTCACATGGTGCTGTCAATGTGTCAAATCAAGATTTTGGGTCTAGTCAAATGCGTAAAAGAGCACGGCAGTTAAAATTATTTGGCGGAAGAAGTTCCAGTGAAACTTGCAAAAAAAGAAATGTGATACAAGTCTTGTCAAGTTAATTGTTAAAGATTTTCAGCCTCTTTCAATAGTTAACCTTTCAGTGCTAACGCATGGTCTCACAGACGGAGCTAACCTATTCATACCGATAATTAACCATCCGTTCCGATATTCGCGCTAGGTCATTCAATAGCTTCATATTTTGCCTAACCGTTGTTAGTATTAAAATATTGTTGAATGTAGATACACGGTTCGTTCGTTACACACGATTTCGGTCTCAGAGACGGATGTTAGCTTTTGCGGCTGTACTAAAGGTAAGGATTGTAACTTTTAGCGTTGTGTTTTTAGTGAATAAGACATTATTTTTTTACTTTTTAGAAATAGAAATGAACTATGAATAATGAGGAGGAGCAAAAATATTTGCAGAGACTTCTAGAGGACGTTGATAGTAATGATGAATTGGAATGCAACGATTCTTCGGATAGTTCTGAAGAAGACGAAGTTGAAATACAAAATCTCGATACAGAGAGTGAACAGGATATATCAGAAGCAGAAAATGATATATTTCATGAGGCAGAAGCAGAAAATATTTGCCGGCGAATTCCTATTTTTTTGGTAAGGATAAAAAAACTAAATGGCGAAAGCATGTTGGTAATAAGCGAGTGCGTACAAGAGCAGACAATTTACTGAGACATTTACCAGGAGTAAAGGGGGATGCTAAGGAGAAATTAATCTTTAGTGATATTTGGGGATCTTTTATAACAGACCAGATGTTGGAACTTATTGTAATAAATACAAATATAAATATTGAACTACATGCTGATCCTTTGAATAGAACCTACAGAAAGACGGATATACTAGAAATAAAAGCACTTATAGGCCTGTTGTACATAGCAGGAAAGTTCAAGAATAACCATCTGAATGCTCGCGACTTGTTTAGAAAAAACGGTACTTCCTTAGAAATATTTCGCTTTACAATGTCATACGAGCGATTCAAATTTTTATTGGCATTTATTCGCTTTAATAATAAACAAACTCGTGCAGAGAGACAAAAATAGATAAATTAGCTCCTATTCGAAACTTTTTTGAAGACTTCAACACCAATTTGCCAAAACACTACACCATGTCACACTATTGTACAGTTGATGAAAAATTAGAAGCTTTTAGAGGACGCTGTGGGTTCAAAGTTTATATGCCAAAAAAACCAAATAGGTACGGTATAAAAATATACGCCTTGACTGATGCTAAATTAGCTTATACCTCAAATTTAGAAATTTATGTTGGTCAGCAACCACAGGGACCCTACCAGCAAACCACAAAGACTTTGGATTTAGTAGTACGTTTGTGCAGACCTATCTGGGGTACAAATAGAAATGTTACACTTGATAATTTTTTTACCAGTAAGCAGCTAGGTGATACATTATTGGCCAATCATCAGCTCACTATAATTGGAACTCTTCGAAGAAATAGACCAGAACTGCCTTTGGAATTTACGGCGCCTATAAATAGGCCTACTTCTACAAGTATGTTTGCATTTCAAGATAAATGCACTATTGTTTCGTATATTCCAAAACCGAAAAAAGTTGTGCTCCTGATGTCAACAATGCATTATGAAGATGATACGTTGGATCCCCAGACTGGTAAGCCTAACATAATAATTGATTACAACGCAACCAAGGGAGGAGTGGACACTATTGACAAGATGTTGAAAGCTACAATTGTGCAAAATCGACTAATCGCTGGCCCATGGTGATATTTTATGCACTACTGAATATCGCCGGCATAAATTCATATACAATATACAAGTGTAATTCTGCTCGGAGAGCCCAACGCATACCACTTAGAACAACATTTTTAGAGACAATGGGTATTCAATTGCTTAAACCACATGCCAGACGTAGAGCAATTGCACCAAATATGCCAAGGATGATAAGTATGCGACTCAGAGAAATGTTTGATATTACGTTGAATGTGCAAAATATTGCAAAATCTCATGGTCGTTGTTTTTACTGTGGAAGCCAGAAAAGTCGAAAAACAAAGTACAGTTGTTACTCGTGTAATAAATTTATGTGCTTAGAACACATAAAGGGTATATGTGTGGAATGTTCAGAAAAAGATTGACTTTTTTTAAGTTTAAAGTTACCTCGTATTATTAGAATTTTTTAAGTGTGGTTATTATAAGTGGATAATGTAAGCTTTAGTTTAAAAGCAACTAAGCAAATTTTTTGTTTGTAGTAAGATTTTAGGGTTTTTTTCCCTCATTTTAGAATAGTAGCTTGTTTTTGTTAAGTAATTATTTTTGTCAAAATAAATGTTTATAAACATAATTTTTAAATAAAACTGTATTTATTTTAAATAAAAAAGTATTTAATAAGACCCTTAAAGTAATTAAATTTTAAAAATTGGTAAAATTTACAGTACTAGGGCATGTATAAATATACGGTCCCAGAGACGGACGTTAGCACTTACGTCAAAATAATTCACGTTAGCACTGAAAGGTTAAAAACGTCGGTTTTATAGAATATAGTAAATCCCTAAACTTTCTGTAGAAAATTCCAAGTAGGCATATTTTAACTAACCCCCTTTTAAATGACATTTATTAAGAAGAGTTACCAAAATTGAAATCTTTATTGCGAACAGTAAAATATATTTCGTTAACAACAGACATTTGGCAGTCCGACAGCAACATGTCTTATCTCTCATTAACTTGCCATTTTGTACACAAAAATGAATTACATTCGCGCGTTGTTTTAAGTGTGAAGGAAATGAGTTGTGCTTATTTCAAAATTCAATATTGAAGAAAAACAAATTGTCACTATAGTGTCCGACAATGGACCAAATGGTAAAAATACAATCATATAGCATTTGCATGTACACCATCACCCATGTGTAGCGCATACACTAAATTTAATTATGAAAGAATCTCTCAATGATAATAAAGAACTTAAGAGGATAATTTCGAAGTGCAAAAGTCTTGCTACATATTTTAAACATAGCGGCCTTGCTACAAATAAATTAAAGACATGCCAGACAGATATGGGGCTGACTCCTCTTAAGATAAAGCAAGCAGTTGATACTAGGTGGAATTTCGTATTAATAATGTTAGAAAGACTTCTCGAACTGAAAAATGCCTTATCCATCGCAGTGACTAGTTTACCAGAAGCTCCAGATTTTATAGATCCATTCCCGTTAATGGAATATTGTTGCTGATTGTGTAACACTCCTAAAACAGTTAGAATTAATGACAGTAGAACTTTCCGGTGAGAAGTATGTAACGATGTCTGCGGTAATACCATTAATTAGAGGTTTACAATTGGTTTTAAAAAACATGAAGCCAATAATCGAAATTGGTGTATGGCTTCAATCGAAACTTATCGATACAGTATCTCAACGTCTTGGTATCTTAGAGACAAATAAAATTGTGGCTAAAAGCACTTTTCTTGATCATCGCTATAAGAAAACAGCTTTCGGAGTAGAGGAAAATGCGCAAAACTGGATAATGGATAAAATCATTGCCATATTTTCGAATAGAAATAATGAAGATCATACTCCTACGGTAAGTGGCTCCCAGCCACAACAGCAAGATTCGGACTCCTGTAAAAAAAATCTATCGCTATGGTTACATTTCGATGAAAAATTAAAAAGGAAGTGAAAACGAAGACGACACCAGCTACAGCATCCACCCTTTGCGTTCGTTAGTACCTCAGTCCCCCATTTGTGACAGATGGTAATCCAATTGAATTTTGGGCAAAACATGAGTTTACGATGGCTGAATTATTTGAATTATATCAAAAGTATACTTGTGTATCCGCAACTTCAGTGCCCAGTGAAAGACTGTTTTCCAAAGCAGGCCAAGTTGCGAATCTCAAACGGAATAGAATTTCATCAAAACATTTTAATACTATATTATTTTTAAACAGCTGTTTATAAAATATGTTTGTTTTCCTTTAGTTTTCTCATTTTTTATTATTTAATAGATACGTTTTATTATTAAAAGAAAACAACTAAACGCGTAATTATACATTTTTTTTGTTATATTTTAGAGCGATGCATGTTTTTACTTTGGTTGCAGTTGATTTATTTTTATTTAATACAATGTAACGAAAATAAACTATATTGACTCTACTAAGAAATACACTTTTTTAAAAATACTTCTTTAGTTCGGGGCTCCGAGTTCCTACTCCGACTGATTGTCGACACGGCATCGCATCGTAATCATAATCCGTATTTCACCTACTGCCTACTACCTTGGCCCTCGTATACTACGTATTCACAATACGTAATGTTTATTACTTCGTCCGAGACTTCGTCGTATACGATATACGGCATACAGTTCATCCCAAACCCTTCTTTCAGTGCGTCATCGTTGATTGAATTCTCTCTAACGCATTAAGCTAGAAGTGACAGAAAAAAACGTAAGTCTGTGATTATTATACATACAACTTAGAAAAATTATGTATCGTTCACGGGTATTTGCATATTAAAGCGAATTCTACTTACGGATATATAATTGGTTGGAGTTTAGAATGCGCTAAATAGATATCCAATCAATGATGCGCATAAATATAATTTGACGCAGATGGTCTCAATAGTGACAGTACTTTGACAATGTCAACTGATAAAATGATAATTGTCATTCCAGGTTAGTATTTTCAGACATTTTACAGTTAAAATTTAATTTTGTATTTATTGTCATAAAAATATTTTAAATATGCCGAGATATACCGAGAAAGAACAAAGCCTAATATTAAAATTATTAAATTATTTTCAATTAGAAAAAGAGGCTGGGACAACTTTATTACCAGTTTCTGCCGTTCGTGAAGTAAGTTTTAAATTATTCTAAAAAATATTAATAGCAGTTTAAATACTATACATTTTAGCGTGTTGCCGAAGCGTTAGGAGTTTCGTTACCAACAGTAAGACGATTGGCCAATGAAGGCATCCAAACAGATGCTAGCTATTCTGTTGCAATGAGTACTTCAGTATGTGAAAATCTAGGACCTTCATTAACCAATAAATATGAACATGTTATTAGAACTCGTGTATACAGAATGTTTAGTGAAGGTTTATATCAAAATATAGTTTGCCATAACCTACTGAAATATCACTAGCGTCTTTACATTTTTTCATGTTCATTTTAGGCCAACATGTTACCCTTCATACTCTTCACGAAAAACTGAAGGACATAGATGAAATTACCATTTCTACTAGTTCACTGAGTAGGGTTTTAAAAGATATGAAATTCAGATGGTTAAACTGCAATATATCAAATCGAAAATATCTAATGGAACAATCACATGTGGCATAATATAAAAGATTACAGTTTTTAAAAGACTACAAAAAAAATCAACATGATTTACACCCGTTACAACCAGTTTTTTTGGATGAGACCTGGATATATAGCAAGGGAGGATTCCGCAAGAGCTGGCAAGATGGCAGCATTAATGCTGTTAGAAAGAGGACCGGAGAAGGTGTACGATATATTGTACTCCATGCGGGTTGTAAAAATGGATTTATTGATAATTGCAAGTAGATACTCTATACCATTCCTGGTGCAAAATGTGGTGGGGGAAACCGGTTTTATTCAAGGTCAATCAAGTTCAAGGTCACGCGAAGGTTGCGTGGAGGTAAAGGTTACTCAAAGGTCAAATCCAAGGTCACGTGAAGATAAAGGTCACGCAAAAGGTCAAGTTCAAGGTCACGCGAAGGTTAAGTTCAAGGTCACATGGAGGTAAAGGTTACACAAAGGTCAAATCCAAGGTCACGTAAAGGTAAAGGTCACGCAAAAGGTCAAGTTCAAGGTCACGTGGAGGTCAAGTTCAAGGTCACGTGGAGGTCAAGTTCAAGATCCACCAAAGGTCAAGTTTAAGGTCACGTAAATGAGATTAAAGATCGTGTAATGATCAAGTTCAAGGTCACAGTGACAGTCAAGGTTAGGATAGGATATTAGTATAATAAAAACTATTATTAAAAAATAATTATTTATTAACTATTTATTACACTGTTATACATATTTCTTAAATTTTCAAGCGCAGACTTACATAAATGACAACTGGATTGCGCCGGTGCTGTACCTTCAATTTCTGTTCTCCACTCGGGACGATTAAAATGTACAAAACAAGGTAGACGAGTCTGAACTTCAAAATCTTGAACTGCTTTTGTGGGTAATTTATACCAAGATCGAAGTAATTCCAACGGTTCCACACATTTTCTAAAGTATGGTAGGGTAAAGTTTTCTAATTCTGCTTCAGTAAACTTGTACAAAGGTTTTTGCGGATGTTGAGCCATTAATTTTGCTTTGTGACAACACTCCATTGCTATTAACCTGTTAATGTTCTTAAACATCAAACTTACTTTTTATTTATGTAAATCAAGGTCACCTCTACTCAGCAACTGAGGCATGCGCAGTGTTTAAAATGTAAACTACATAAATTGAGGATTTTAAAAGCGATCCTTAGTAACATTTAGTTTGTCGTAATATAAGTTAAACAGTAAATAATTTTCAGAAATTTAGTAAAATTTTGTTCGTCGTGAGATTAGAAAGGTAATAAATATTTTTCAATCAATATTGTTGCTAACATTATCAATTTTTAGAATTTAGTCATGGATGCATGTTTAGATGGTACAAAAACTCTCAACGTAGCTGAAGCTGTCCGAAATTTGCAATGGGTTTTGAATGAAAAGGCAAACGATTTTGAATACGAAGCCGAACGAGCTACCATAAGAATGAGAAGATATACGGTAGAAGAGTGTAATAAAAAATCAGCAACATATCATACGGGAGCAAGAATCTGCGAAGATTATTTATCTGATAAAATATGCATGTGTTGCTTTTTAAAAAAAATTAAAAATCTAGGGCTGACTGATTTTTTACAGCAACTCAAAGATGTTCTACCTAAACATTGTTTTGAAGATGAAGGGGTAGATACTGTAAATACAATAAATAAATAATATATTTTATTTTGTAGTTTTCATTTCAACACAACAAAGCGTTTAAACAAGAATTGGAGGAATTTATGAAAAAAATTAAAGAACTAAAAGAAAAAATAAAACAATTCGAAGACAAGCAAGTAATGTTTAATTCATTTAGTAAACTACACTTAAGTAAATTTCGCAGAAAAATTAAACCGTATACTATGTAATTTTTGTATTAATAAATGATTTTAATGCTAATTGGTTGTTTGTTTTACAATATTTATAACTAAGAAATAAAACAAAAATAATGTAATATATATTTTTATTTTTGCATTAAAAAAGTATTATACAACCAAAATACATTAGATAAAGCACAAATACATTTTTTACTATTATGATAAAAACAAGCAGGTTCCTTAACTTCTAATGATGGTTGTTCATCCAATTCGTATAAAGGAACAGCAATGTATTTTTTTAAATAATTTTTCTTTTCCAACCCTTTGACGTAAACTGCATCAGCGTTTTGTGTAATATCCTTTAAAATATTTGCAAAATGATAAAGGGGTGTAAAACCAAAATTCCAATCAATGCAGTGATGATTTCTTGTTAACCAAGTTGCCTGTCTGTGTAAATCGGAAGACAACATTCTAATAGGAAACGGAGACTTGAATACATAATGACAAATTTGTGTTCCATTAAAAGCAGCAAATTCTTTCACTACAAATTTATTATTTTCTATTTTAAACCCTTGAACGTCTATTACCAGATTCATTTTAACAACTAACATTTTGACTATGATACAGACCTTTTATTGCTGTCTCACAATTTTAGTTAAAGGATTGTAAGAGAATTCTTTTTCATGCAATATTAAGCAATAAGCGGAAACATTGTTTCCTACAGATTTACTAGTTTCAAATTCTATTCTCAAAACAACAGAGCCACTTTGAATTATTTCTTTTTGTCTTGAACAATCAGTATGCACTATAGGAGCATACTTTTTAAATTCTTCTGGACTGAATATTGGTTGATTAGTTTGAATATGATAATAAGATTCTTGGAAATTGGCAAACATCTCATACAACGTTGCAAAATGGTTGGTGTCAAAATCTAAGTTGAGATCTTGATAAGGATATCGCTCCGAATTAAGAAACATACGGATATTTGTTAGATTGCAGTGATCAAATTTACTCATATCTTTCAGCATTTTTCCTTTTCGACCATCATGGAAAGCTACTACAATGTGTCGAGGACTTTCTAGCTTTGTAGTTGTTTTTACTGGCCACGTATGACGTGTTGAATTATTTAAAGTGGGATTCCGGAAAAACCAATGCTATGTTATCTTTAATTGATCATCCTAATGGTTTAAGATTTGAAAATATCTATGTGTATTCTAAAAGTTTACATCAACCAAAATATGCATATTTGCGAACTTTAATTAGTCCGATTAAAGAAATAGGTTATGAGGAATATGGTAATGTAGACGACATCATTGCTCCAGAAGATATAAAAAATAATTCTGTTATTATATTTGATGATGTAGGTTCATGCAATCAAAAAATTATTCAAAGTTACTACTGCTTTGGTCGTCATAGATCCACAGATGCTTTTTATTTATGTCAAACCTATTCAGCAATACCTAAACAACTCATTAGAGATAACGCAAATTTTCTAATAATTTTTAAACAAGATATGACAAATTTAAAACATATATATGATGATCATGTGAATATTGATATGTCCTTTCAAGATTTTAAAAATGTGTGTTCTCTTTGTTCTTTGTTCAATTGACATTGACAAAGATTGTCAATTATCATCTGGTCGATATAGAAAAGGCTTTGATGCGTATATTAGTATATAAGCTTTATAATTTACTTATATTTCCTCAGTTATAATGGATCCTCAGCTTGCTAAACAACTAATTAAAGGTAGGCAAGCTTTGAAGCAAAAATATAAACGTTTAAAAAGTGGTATAACTGATTCACAAATACAGTTGGAAAAAAACTATACACCCATTACTAAACCGATTAAAGAATTGCTTACCGCATTGGAAACAAAACAACCATCTGTTAAACAAGAAATTATTACACCACAATCAGAAAAAGAACTTCTTGGAAGTAAAAACTTAAGTCCTATTAAGAGAGTCTTCCTATTAGAAGATGAACAACATGAAGAAATTCAAGGATCATTCTATCGAGAAGAATTACAAAAAGTTAAATATCCAAATGTATATTTAATTGAAAAAGTGGTGAAACGAAAAGGAAATAAGATTCTTGTAAAATGGCTTGGATTGAAACAACAGTCTTGGATTAATAAAAATAATGTTGTATAATTTACATATATATTTTTAAATAAAAAACTTATAAATTATTACATTATGTTTTATTCATTACAAAAATAATTTTTATACATTTTATTTCTATGACTATTACTTAAAATTGGAGAAATACATTTTTCCATTTCTTTGATGCGACGATGAAACCGATACCTATCAACTACATATTGTTCCCAATTTCCTTTTCTAGCGTCTTGATAAGCAAAATTCCAAGTGCGTAGTATATACATTTCATTATTCTTGTTAAATGTAACTTTTTTCATTTAAGTAGCTCAGGATATCTATAAATAATTTCTATTGCTATGGTGTATACTAGTGGATTTGTATCTTTTATATATTTAAGTACGTTTAAACCAGCATCTGTAATATTACTGCAGTTTTTAACTCCCAACTGCAAAATTTTAAACGAAATGATGAAATTTATATTTTTATATGCATCCAAAATGCAATTTAATATCGGTGATACTTTCCAGAGTTCCGAAATAGAGATTGTTCCTAACCAAACTGTATTTATATCCCTTGATATATTTAACATCCTCATGTTATTAATATTTTCAAACTGCAACCAAATCTTTTCAAATTTTATTTTCTCTGATTTTTGTGAATAGTGAAAATAAACGTCAATTAGTTCTTTATTCAATAAAAATTGTTTCCACTCTTCATAATTAAAAATGATGGAACCATTTGTAATTCCACATATTCTGATGCATGGTTCGAAAGATGATCCAAGTATACTTACAGCAACATATTCATTAGGATTTGCTCTATTCAAGTAAAATCTTCTCTCACCCAAGTAAATTCTTGAACTACACATGATGACTGCATTGATTTTGCAGTTTAATTTCTTTTTATGTAGGATTATAGAGGTGGGAATAATACAACAAGAACAGTTAAATTAATATTTATTTTCAAGATTTTACAAAATCATTAATGTTTAAAATGTCAGATTTAAACTATAGTGACCCCAAGGAAGGGTATCAAATGAATTATTAATTAAAAATCTTTTGTCATCAAAAGGACTTAAACCAATTTTTGTTTGCTCTATACTAAAAACATTATGAGCATCTGAACGAATTAAACATTGAGAAATAAATTTTTCCGAATTTTGTTGAAGACATTCTATGTAATCATTAAACGTAATTTTGTTATTAATAACACAATATTTAACTCCTTTTGATTTTTTTACAACAGTATTATCTTCACATTTATAACTATACATTTTAGATCTTAAACCAACAAAATGCGTTATAATTCTACCACTAGCTTCGTCTTTCATTAAACCTGGAACTTTTTTATTATGTAGGGGTATATTATATTGATTGTTAGGAGCATAGTCACTTGTATCAAATCTATGAATATCAGTACATATAATTTCTTTATACAAGTCGTTACATTTAATTTCAAATATAAAACTATCAGTATCTGTATACATAATTTTGTAATTATTTCCTAGCTTTGGTAATAAATAATTATAGTAAAATTCATACATACATGTTTTTGAAATATCTAAAATAGACATTCCAATATATAAAGGTTTATTAAAAATTAGCTCAGTTTTTTTCATTTCAATGGCCATTAAATCAGCGTCAAATATTGTTCTGTTATGAAATTTTGGACTAGCTATTAAATTTTTTGCACCATATCGACCTTGCCATTGTCTCGTCAATTTCACAATTCTATGTTTCCGGATATTTTCCATCGTTTTGCCGTAAATACTGTTAACTTTAAGCTTAAAATGATTCTGCTCAAACTTAGTTTTAACTTTAGTTCTAAGTTCTGTATTAAGATCAATATAAGGTTTAAGCCATGCAGATTGTTTAAATTGTAAAACTCTATGAATTTTTGTAATGATCAATCCGTGCGCTATTGCTTGTTTTAAAGCGCGGTAGTGAATAATATAATTTTTTTTATTTGATAGTGTTGTCATTAATTTTGGTAACTTTGAACCCGGAGGTATTTGATGTTCTGAACAGAATGGAAAATCTTTATGTAAATCATGTAGTGTTTGCGGATATTCTATATCCACTTCAAGTATATATCCAAAAAATGCATCATCAGGTATATCAGTTACATCAATATTTGTATTAACCCACTTGAAATTACTTATTGGAAGTGGTTGAGACATTGCCCAACCATATAAATTATTGACATCAACATAAAAAAGATATTTATTTGGTTTGGTTGGGTCATAGTTTGTCATATATTTATTATTAGCCTTTGAATATCTTGAACAACATTGACTAATACCACCACGAATTCCTTTTTCGATAAATAATATCATATCTACATCACCTAGTAGCTCTAATTCACATTTTGTGTACAAAAGCATACAGTCAAAGGAATATCCGGGAATGATATAGTACCATGCTGGATCTAAGCCACTAGCCCTATGACCTATATCTCTAAAATTTTCAAACACATCTGCTAATAAAAATATATCTGTTTTTAAATATAAATCTGAATATTCTCCCAAATTTTGTATATTGAATTGTTTCCAAACATTAAGTGCATGTTCATATTTGTCATTAGATAAAGCTTCATCATTTAGTTTATTATAAAAATGTTCTGGTGATGGTATAGTCGCCTCGTATTTCGGTGAGACTGTGTAAAAATATATTTATCTGTAATAAAAGCAGGCAATAAAAATTAAAATAAAAGTACTCTACCAGGAGTAGTTATTAACTGCAAAATTATCAATGACTGAGATGTATAATAATACAAAGTTTTAATATTCTCATCGATATTTACATTTAGATGAGCCTGGTAAAATATGTACAGTCGCTCAGATAAAGTTATCATCGATGCATTCTTTGCGTAAGTTAACAATTTTTGCCTGAGCAACCGAAACCATAAAGTAGTTTATCCCAATAAATTTCGTTTCGACCGTCCAGTGGTTTACAATTGGGTATGTAGGTATGTATAATATTTTATATTATTTTAAACTTTATTTTTAAACGAAATATTGTTTATTTGGATGAAACCTGGTATGGTATTCATGACACCCTGAAAAAAGTTGGACGAATAATAACAAAAAGTGTTCTAATTCATTACCGCCCAATAAAGGACAGAATTATAATTTTACACTGCGGTGTAGAAAATGGATGCATCGACGATTTATTATTAATATCTGTAAAAAAAATAAAGACGTGAATCTAGATTATCATGAGGGTTCAATTTGTGAATCATGGTTTGAAAAATCTATATATATATATATATATATATATATATATATATATATATATATATATATATATATATATGTCGAAAAAGAAGTTTGAGCGTCAATTATAATGCTTTCAGCTATCAATATGATGGAAATGAAGTATAAAAAAAGTTCAACTCAGGAACCATAGATGTAAACGTTTAATGTTTTTTTGAAGAAAAAAACAGAAGTTAGTTTTTATAAAACTCGGTAAAAGAACAGTAAACTTTATAATTTTACGAAAATACTTTTGAAATGTGGCACCCGTGGTGTGATAATAATTCTGCAGCTGAAGAGCCAGTGGAACTTTCGAATCAATTGGAATATCTTTACAAAGCCGTGTAGTAAAATGTAAGCGACATTTTCAATACCTCTCTGATGATACCATCCAAACATATGTAGAATTGTGTTCTAAATTGTCTAAATCAGAAGCAATTGTAGAAACATGTTTATCAGAGTGTCCAAAGCAATCTGCTACAAGACTATAGGAGAAACATCTTACCTACATGACAGGACAGAGAATTATAATTCTACACTGCAGTGGAGAAAATAGATGGATCGATGATGTATTATTAATACCTACAAAAAAATATTAAAGGAACCTCTTCTTCCGAGATTACCTAAATATAGTGTGATTATCATGGACAACGTATCATATTATTCAAGATTAATGAGAAAATTCCAAATATTACTTGAAACAAATTACAAATTCAAGAATTTATTCGAGAAAGATTTGTACTTTGAGGCATCATATAGTAAAAAGGAATTGTTGGAGGTTGTTGACAGTAGACAGTACCAGAAGGAATATGTTGTTGATAACTGTACTCGCAGTAATGGGCATACCGTGCTTGGTATGCCCAGTATTACAATTACTTCCTCCTTACTATTGTAAATTGAACCCAATAGAGTTAATATGGACACAACTTAAAGGTAATAGAAGAAGAAGAAGAAACGTGGCTCCTAAATTTTTGTCTACTGCTCTCCAGTTAATTAGAAGAGAAGTCACAAAGATCACAGCAACCAACTGGAAAAGTGTAATCAAACATGTAATCGCAGTGGAAAATGACTATGTTAAATATTTACCAGCATTAACCAAATGAACTATAAATATAGAAGATACAACTGATACTAGTGATAACAGTGATTATGAGTAGATTAGTAAGTTCTTATTTCCAACTAGGTGTTGGTTGAAACCTTTATTTTTATTGTAATTGTACAAATTCTCGTTTTGCTTATATATCTTTGAAAATAGAGTACAAATACACTTCATGATAGAACAAAAACATACAACATAATTTAATTTAAAATAATCAAAGTACAGGTTAGGTTATTATAAAATACCTGCTAGATATATAAAAAAGATGTTCATAAAAGTTTTAGATCTATTACCCATTTTTAAATTATTGAGATACTAAGTCTTCTCTCACACGGTGTCAAACCGAAGTTGTTAATAGAATACGCTGTATATAATTTAAAAAACGAATTCTCTATTTTTTTTTATTACAATAACTAAGTTATCAGGGATAAAATGTGATCATAAGTTTTAAAACTTATGAGCAGTTGTGTTATTAAAACGTTTGTATACTAAATACTTGTACATAAAAAATTTATTTAATTGTATGTGATAATTACTTTTATTAACAATTTTTTATAGGTATTATTATTTTACAATAAGTTCTATTTAGCCGAGTCGATTAGTGTTATCACTTCCTAGATATATCACACCAATATTTTTTATTTAAACTTTATAGAAAATGAAACTTTTTCTTAAATAAAATTAAATAAAAATAAAAACTTTTATTTAATTAAAAATTAGATATCTACGCTACTGTTCAATAAAGTAGTGGTAACTATAACAGTGTTGCCATTTTAGTAGTATTTTACTCCTCTGGTTCCTATAAATTTTCTCACGAAATTACGTGTCGACTATAATTGCGTTTCATTGAGTTTTTCCCATTTATCAATGTAATCGTAACAAAATACACCTTTTCGTGTAAGTAACTGAAATTTAGAGTCAGGTAGGTGTTTAAATTCATACTTTAAATTCTTTAACTCTTTAATATCTACTGTAGATACTAATTCATCAAGGGATGCACCTAAAAATCTAAGTGAATCGATAAAACGAAATTTAATATCAATTGGTAAATGTTGAGTAAAGGAAATATATTTTTCTTTGTTTATGGGTAATAATGTAATTTTGCCTCTTTTTGCAAGATCTTTTATTATGAAGTGCGAATCGTATCCCGACAGATTATGAAAACAGACTGGTACTACAAATAGTTTTTTAAAATTCAAATTACAAATTTCATGTGCAAAACCTCTAAAATCACCAGTAAAATGATTATGATCTCTTACAATGATATCTGTACATTTAAAATTATTTTCACAAATATGACATTTTTGAGCATATTATTAGGTTTTAGGTTTTAGTATTAGGTTTTATTTTCATAGGAACTATATTTTTTATTTTTGACTGAATTATTTGAGCAACGTTTGACATTTCATTTGCAAACCAATCCATGCAATCAACTCCACGATAACTTTTAAAAAATGAGATATTATTATCATATTCACATTTTACAAAATATCCACAACAAAATGCAGTATGTTTTTGATACTTTTTACTTTCTACAGATATGTCAAGAGGTTCAAGCATTGATTCAAAATCAGCATATATAATAAATGGTGTTCGTTGTTTATAAATAAAATTTTTAAATTTAATTATTTTATTTTCGGGAATTACAATTTTGTAGTCATTCATTTTTTCACATAAAATTAAATGTTTGTTAAGCCGTTCTTGATTAGTAAAATAATTTAAACATCTATCACATATAATTTTTTTATGGCCATCTTTATTTAGTTGACTATTTAATAATTTAGATAAATTTTTAATCCAACAATAATGATAAGTAATACTAACTTGTTCATTGTCAAGTGGATCAGGCGCATCATAATCATTTAACTTTTGAAAATATAAATTTTGAATCATTAGCAAATTAACGTGTTGCTGTAATTTACTTTTAGATAGACGTAACGGGGTTATATTAAATTTTTTTCCAATTAGTTCCAAACCATAAACATTTATTGAAATATTATTTAATTTTTCAAAAACTGCTATTTTATTAAATTTAATTGGAATTTCAAGTCCTTCCAAATTTAAAACTTGACTATAATGTGGGTACGAAGTAATTCGATTGACGGATTGATTCGCTGGATGTAATGCACTTACTATACTCCAGTAAAAACAAGCTTCATCAAAATTTCTAACGTTTACACAAGCTTTTTTATTAATAATTTGTTGAGGTAATTGAATATAGCTCGAACCATTTCCAATTTCATATTTATTAATGTTAATCTCTAAAGAAATTACTTTACTTAATGCCCAACCTGAATCACGTTCTTGAAACTCTGATAATTTGTTTAAAATAAAATCAACTATATGTTCATAAAACCATTCATTTAAATTAGTAGATTTATCAATGGTTGCATATGGTGTGTGAAAATATTTAAAATCTATCGTTTCTTCATCATCTACTGTTTTTTTTATAAACTTGCCACAAAACGTACTGTTAACCTTAATTATGTTAAATCTAGATAAAATTAACAAAATTTTAGTTTTAAATAAAGACATAGCATCATTTAAAAACTTTAAAACATCTTTATGTTTTAAATTTACTATTACACCACTTTGAACCCTTCCATGATAAACTGTGGGTAAATCTTCCCATTTAATTGTATAATTATTATCTTTTAATTCTTTAAGCTTATTATAAACAACTGTTAAATGACTTAATTTTGTTTGCCACATGCGAATATTTCCGATTTCAAATTTTTTTGTTTTTAATGCTTTAAAACATAAACTAATTGCAATATCAACATGTTTAAGCCATGATTCAATTTCCTCAACAGTAAAATCATAATTTTTTTCATAAAACTTTTCAACTAGTTTGTTTACATCATTAGCAAGCCTTTCTGACATTTTAAACTAACACTCACCTTAAGATTTTATAAATTTAAATAAAGCTGCCGGATTGCCTTTGCCTGTGTCCTTTTCTCCAATGAATACTAGCGAATATCTTCCATTTCCCAATTCCAAAATATGATTTTTAAGCACCTCGGTAGATCTAGGTGGTAAAAACACAACCTTATCATCCAGTTCCAAAACAACAGAATCTCCGAATTTCGATGCAGTCACCTTGGCTTCAGAAATTTTGTATGGAACATTTACTTGAAGTTTATTTAACTTTATAATAGGTTTTCGTTGTCCTTCTAAAAGAAGAAACTCATTTAGTGCTTCTAAATCCATTTTTTTCTGAAAACGTATCACAAATTACTAAACTGTTAACACTTAAAACACTTAACTTACCGTTAAATAACACACCGAACTGTTAACTAACACACCGAGTTAAATCTGAATATCACTGACTGAGATACTTAACGTAACGTAATGCTTTCAGTGAAAACTTTCAACTTACTCTAAAACGCTGTTTGCTTCAGCCTTTTATAGCAAATCTCACAACACATTTCAAGAATATCCGGTGTTAACCTTGGTATTGACCCTGACATCGACATAGACGTCAACCTTTACCTTTAAACTTTGACATTGACCTTGACCTTTGACATTTACCTCGACCTTTAACCTTTGACCTTGACCTCGACCTTGGCCTTGACATTGACCTTGTCCTTGACCTTGGGCTTGACATTTGAACCCCCACCATTTAACATTTATAATATTTGCCTTACTATAGTCTATTAGCTTATACAATGTACTAATTAATAAATTAGATTAAATTCTTTTGATTTTCAATGTAAATCACCCTATATTATTCAAGATATAACTTATAGATAATTCCTGTCGCCTTGTATATTTTAAAAATTGTTATTTGTGATATTCAATGCTTTAAATTTAAAAAATTTATTTTTCATCTTTTTACACATTTTCGATTTGAATCGCCCTGTATTTCCATAAGTTATATACATTTACACTAAGATCTGTTCAGTCTATTTGCTTTTTGTATAAATTTTTCTTATCTCTTTGATTACACATATTCCTCAAGATAATAACTTTTGAATAACTCTTGTCACCTTTTATTTTTTAAAAATTATTATTTGGATAAGTAAAGTGCTAAATAATCTCCATCTTTTTTATTATACTAGATTTGAATCACCCTATATTTCTTCGGTTAATAATTAACAATATATTAATTTAAATTTAAAAAAATAAATTTTTCGTCTTTTTACACATCTTTGATTTGAATTGCCCTGTAATTCCATAAGTTACACACATATACACTAAAATCTGTTCAGTCTATTTGTCTTTTGTATAAATTTTTCTTATTTCTTTGATTACACATATTTTTCAAGATAATAACTTTTGGATAGCTCTTGTCACCTTGTATATTTTAAAAATTACTATTTGGATAAGTAAAGTGCTAAATAATCTTCTTCTTTTTTATTAGTCTTGATTTGAATTACTCTATATTTCTTCGGTTACATATTAACAGTACATTAATTGCTAAACAAGATTTTATTCATTCTTTTTGATTTTTCGATGTGAATCACCCTATATTAATCAAGATATAACTTATAGATAACTCATGTCGCTTTGTATATTTTAAAAATTAATATTTGTGGTAATAAATGCTTTAAATTTAACAAAAATAGATTTTTCATCTTTTTACACATCTTCGATTTGAATCGCCCTGTATTTCTATAAGTTATACACATTTACACTAAGATCTGTTCAGTCTATTTACCTTTTGTATAAATTTTTCTTATCTCTTTGATTACACATATTCCTCAAGATAATTACTTTTGGATAACTCTTGTCACCTTGTATATTTTAAAAATTATTATTTGGATAAGTAAATCGTTTCTTCTTTTTTATTAGACTTGATTTTAATGACCCTATATTTCTTCGGTTAATAATTAACAGCACATTAATTACTAAGCTAAATTTTATCTTTTTGATTCTTCAATGTGAATCACCCTATATTAGTCAAGATATAACTTATAGATAACTCCTGTTGCCTTGTATTATTTAAAAATTAATATTTGCGGTATTAAATGCTTTAAATTTAAAAAAATAGATTTTTGATCTTTTACACATCTTCGATTTGAATCACCCTATATTTCTATAATTTAATTTCTTCTCAGTATAGTCTGCCTTGAATGCATAAAGATTTTATTATCCGCATTGCAAGATGTTAGTAAAAGATGCGGTCGTTGATCGATTCATCAACTTCATCGATTGCGTAAAGGAAGATCTTACCGGTTAGCGACCGTAACGATGGGGTCGTTGATCAGAAACTAAAAAATTCATATTAGTATAAGACATATATACTATTGGGTGTCTATAAAAAGCTAATTTTTTTCTGAGTTTAAATTTATTTCTAGTTTTTAGAACGTCGTGCTACACATTGAAAAATAATGCTTTAAAATAAATAGTTATTTGCATTCATCTTGTGCTGAGTTTAACGCATCTTTTCTCTATTCTGTTTTCCTAATAATAAAAGAGAAGTATGTTCTTTAAAATATTGCCAAAAAATATGTATGGATCCACTGTAAGGTTAATAATGGTTTTTGATAAAACCTTCACATTTTTTTGACAAATAAAAATTTATTTGATTTATCATTTAAGTATCGTATTTTTTAACTGTATTGAGTTCATTTAACTTTGATGTCAATGTTCTAAATGATTTTTGGGTACAAATTTGAACCTTTAATAAAAATTTAGACAGTTCTTATCCTATTATAATTTTTAATTTTATTGAGTGCATTACACTTTGATGTCAATGCTCTAAATGATTTTTGAAGCTTTTACATTCTTCTAACTTTTGCAATGAGTTCATTTAACTTTGATGTCAATGTTCTAAATGAATTTTTTATCCAACTAAGGGTAAATAAGGTATTAACCTATAGTATTTTCTAAATTTGCATGGAGTTCATTTAACTTGAAGTCAACATTTTCAAGTTGTAATTTTTATTTTGACTAAAGTTTGCTGCACTTTGCCGCAACGTTAATGTGAACCTAAGTTTTACTCTGGTTAAAGTTTGTTGCTCTTTGCCGTTAATAATTTTTCTTCGAACTAAAGTTCATTTCTCTTTTGCAGTCAATGTTTATTCAACTTAATTTTTATTCTTGTTAAAAGTTTCTAGACCTAGGTACTTGTCCTTTATGGTACATTCTATTTTAGATTGAATGAAACTTGTTTTCAGTTTTTCTCTTTGAAAACTAGTTTGTGGTTAGGTGTATATATTGGAGATGTGCCTTTTATACTATCAGTCTGTAAAGATAATTCAGTGAAAATGTCAAAGAATATAAGAATTCAACAAAACGTACAGGTTAAAAAACCAAAAATCGAAAAACCTATTCCCAATTTAAAGCCCATCGCTGAAGAACCTAAAAAATCTGTAAGTACTTTTATTTTGTATTTATTGTTTGAATATTATTTTCTAACTCGCCTAAAATATGGTTAGAAACTTAAATTGTTTAAAATATTTTGTTTTATATATTTTGAATTTATTGTTTTAATGTTATTTTTTTATCTCGCTTAAAATTAATGTATTATTATTTGGGTGTTATATTAACGTGTTTTAAATTCTATTTTTCGATACTATTTTCTAATTAATTATTTTACTTAAAATCTTTTCAAAAGTTTAAATTGTGTGGAAACATTTTGTATTTTTTTATTTTGTATTTATTGTTTGAATATTGTTTTCTAACTTACTCAAAATATGTCAGAAGTTTAAATTGTTTAAAACATTCTCTTTTATATATCTTAGGTTTATTGTTTTAATGTTATTTTTTATCTCACTTAAAATCTATGTATTATTATTATTTGGATGCTTTATTAAATTGTTTTAAACACTCTATCTTTCGATTCTATTTTATAATTAATTAGTTTGCTTAAAATCTATTTAAAAGCTTAAATTGTTTGGAAACATTCTGTATATATTTTTTAATAATTTATTATTCTAATATACTTTTTGTTTTAGATTGACTTAACCCTCGACTCGGAAGAGATCTTTAAAGATCTGTTTAATTCAATCAATGATTTCCAGTATTCAGCTTCTCCTGCAGCTTCCTCTCCAGCTTCCACTCCCTCAGAAATCCCCACAACAGATTGGACTCCTCAAAGGATTGATATGTTTTTTAAAAGTTTGGAAGAACAATATGCACACATATATGGACATTTTCAATCTTTTTGTTTGTTAAAAGATAAACTAAAAAAATATCAACAAGATCACGAAGAAATTTTAAACAAAGAAAAAAGATTAAATATTGAAGTAAACGAAAATTTACAAAAAAAAAATAAGATCGGAAAAAATGATAAAAAACGTAAAAGAAGACATGGACAAAATTTTTAATTCATTTAGGAAATAATTAATTGTATATATATTTGTAATAAGTTTAAGTAGTTATAAGATGTATTAGTGTTTAAAAATAAATTTATTTTTTTACGTCTTTCTTTTATTTATTAAATAAGTAGTAATTATGCAAATTGGTTTCAATCGTTAAAATCATATTATAGTTAACTATTTAAATGAAAAATAAGTCACAATTTCATTTAAAATAGTTAACTACATTAAGATGCCACAAGAAAATAGTTTCAACACATTATTAACGTCATATTGATTATATAAATCCTGTGTGTGTTTATATATACCTACTGGTAGTTAAAAAATGTGGAAACGTAAAACAAATATGTTAATATGCTTTGCCTGAAGCGTGAATAATAATGATTATATTATCATAGTTGTTTTATCCAGAGGCGGCTCTTAATTCAAAAGGTATTTAGTTAAAAGATTTTACTATTTAATATTTGATTTAAGCATAAATCAATTTTCAGATGATACAAGGTGGAACATTGTCACAAACCGGAATAACTGATACTAAAATTGAAAAGGTATTATTAGAATTATTATTAAGTATTTGAATACACATAAATATTTCTCAGGTTATACAAGGTGGAATAGGAAACGTCACCGTTTAAATAACTGCTACTTAAGTTTAAAAAAAATTTGTAATTTATACGAGGTATACGTAGATTGTCCTCACATTATGCAATTATTACAACAAAGAACATATATTATCCTGCTGATTTTAGTAATGTAACCACAATACTGTATATTATAGTTTATAAGTTTTACTTGTAGTAATTAAGGTGTAGGTGGTACAGGGTACTTCACAAACCGAAATAATTTGGTATAGCCGGAATAATTGTAAACTGGAATAACCGGTCTAATTGGTATCTTTTACCAAAACTGATCACAAACCGGAAGAATGTTAAGTTTAAAGGTTAAAGGTCAAGGGTTAAAGATTAAGGGTGCAATATCAAGTATTAAAGGTTAAGGATCAAAGATCAAGTGTCAAAGATTAAGGGTTAAAGGTCAAGGGTTAAAGGTTGGTCAAATAACCGGTTTAACCGGTTTCTCCCACCACAAACTGCACCAGGAATGGTATAGAGTATCTACTATTGCAGTCTAATTTTCAAAAGTGGAAAAACAACTGGAGATTATCATGATTCGATGAATGCAGAAAATTTTGAAAAATGGTTTGAATATCAACTTTTGCCAAGTTTAGAAGAACCGTCGTTAATAATTATGGATAATGCACTTTACCACTCCAGTTTAGTGGAAAAAATACCAAATTCAAGTTGGACTTAACACTCTTTAGTAGAATGGTTAAAGGGGAGACATTTATGTGTTTCAACAACCATGATGAAACTTGAATTATTGGAGATGATTAAAAAACATTTACCAGATAAAGTTTTCAAGTATGTATTAAGAGATATTTAATAAATGAGATTATATTTGTTTTATTCTACAGATTATATGTATTGGCACTTCAACATGGTCATAGAGTATTGAGATTGCCTCCATATCATTGCCAGTTTAACCCAATTGAGAATGTTTGGTCAGATTCTAAAAGATATTATGATGCAAAAATATGTTCTGCAGGTACTGTAAATGAAAGTACTGTTTTAAATATTTGGAAAGAAGCATTAGAGCAGGTAATTCAAGCGTACTGAAATTCGTAGATAAAAATTGGATAATAATTGTGGTTAAATTTTTAAGGTTACACCAGAAAAATGGAAGCAATATGTAAGACATGCAGAAGATATCATTAATGAATACTGGGAGACAGCCAAAAAAATTGATGCCAGCCACATATCTCCAATAATTATTGATTTTAACGAATCAGATACTGAATCAGATTGTGAATTCAGGACTGATATTGAGGAAATATCTTAGACTATTACCGTTATGGATATTCATATGTATTAAAACGGTTCTTTTTAGAACCACATTTTATTGAAATGTAAGATATAATTGATGCCAGCCACATATCCGCTGTAATCATTGATTTTAATGAATCAGGTTCTGAATCGGATTGTGGATTGTTTGAAATATAATATTCATTTTTGTTATTCATAAAAAAAGAAGGTAAACTTACCTTCGGTATCTTGTTTTTTAACTAAACTCCATTAACACTATTTCATCTGCATACCGAAACTGGTAGATTAACTCAAAAATCAACTGCTTTACTATTTAACCCTTTATAGGTCTGTGGTCGATATTTCGACCACTGCTCTTATTAATACTTATGAGCTAGTAATTGACATGAAAAGTTACCGAAGTGCAAATTCAGTGTTTGTAAATGAATTGTACCCAAAATGAACACCACAGAACAAAATACGGCAACGTGGCAGCAATGTGGTCGATTCGCCAACCACAACCCATCATACTCTGTAAGTTACCGTTGAACGTGATCACAGGTTTTTGCCGTTTGTAAAAGTTAGAAAAATAATTTACAAAAGATTTATACATCAAACTCAAGGTAACACATCACAGTATTATGGTCTTTTATTATCTATTCAGATTTTATTGGCGCTAAGATGATATATCTTGATTTACTAAACATAACCTCAAAGTCACATGCTGATTTTACAATTGTTCTATTGAAATGTATTTTCACTCTTGTTTATTTTAAATCTATACAATTATATTCTTTTTTTACGTAAATCTGACTTACTTGAATAATATTTCCAAGAATTAAATTGCTGTGCGGTAGATCAAGTAATTAAATTTTTCAAGTATTTGTATACAACAATGTACGTATCTTTTGCAGTAAAATGGAACACCGCAATATACTTGAAAATTTACAAAATATGACTCAGGATGATTTATTTGATTACATAGATGGTATTCCATATCAACAAGCCATAAATTCAGATTTTGAGGGTGATTCTGATGCAGAAGATAATCTTCCTATTTCCAACCGAACGTCGGTTGCATCCAACGCGACTATTCATTGTCTAATGATGACAAGGTTGAATTTCTTGATGTTGATTCAGATGACTCAATGGATGATATAGCTTTCCACCCTCAGGTAAGAACAAATCGCATTTTTGACGACGTCGATACTTCCTCAGGCGAAGACGAAATAGAAGAGAACCAAGAGAACACAGTAAAGTGCGATGATACATATAAATGGAGAAAGAACGCTTCTGATGCACAAAAATATTCGAATGCGCCGTTTACCAGACCATTTGGCCCAGCAAAACCGGTCAATATAAATTCACCATTCGACGTGTTTTCTTTGTTCATGAGCAAAGATATTATAGCTAATATAATTACACAGTCAAATCTCTATGCTCAACAACAAAATCATAATAATCTCGACCTAACTGAGGAAGAACTGAAAGCATTTCTAGGGGTTCTTATAATCATGGGGTTTCATAAACTACCTAGTTTGAGACATTATTGGTCAACTGATATTAACATGCACGTGCCAAGAGTTTCGCAATTTTTTACGCAAAAACGATTCTTAAAAATTCTTCGTTTTCTCCATCTAAACAATAACGAAAACATGGAAAGAAATCAAAATAACCCCAATTTTGACAAACTGTTCAAAGGAAGGCCTTTGATAACAGAACTGCAGCAACGCTTTCAAGAGAACTTTTATACAAGTAGAAATGTTGCGGTAGATGAAAGTATGGTTGCTTTCAAGGGGCGAAGTTCTCTCAAACAATATATGCCGAAAAAGCCCATAAAAAGAGGCTTTAAAGTTTGGGTCGTTGCATGCTCCGAAACTGGATACGTACACAAATTTAGCATATATGAAGGCAAATCTCAATCACAACATGCTGAATATGGTTTAGGCGCTAAAACGGTATTAGACATTACCGAGTCTCTTAGAGGCGCAAACTACTGCATTTATTTCGATAATTTTTTCTCGAGTTTTCCTCTTCTTAAGAAAATGTTAACCTATGATTTGTTCTGCTGTGGAACTTTTAGAATAAATCGTAAAGGCTTTCCAACACAAATAAGAAAGGACAAAACAATGAAAATGGGAGAACACGATTATTTCATGTCCAATGATATGTCTGTTGTTAAATGGAATGATCGGGGGCGCAAATGCGTTTTAGTGGGCAGTACTATGCATAATCCACTTGAGATTACTTCAGTTTTGCGAAGAAAACCGAATGGTGAACAAGAAAGTGTTAAGTGTCCAAACGCCATAAGTGATTACAATCGCATATGGGTGGAGTCGATCTATTCGATCAACTTCATGCTTCTTATCCAATTTCATGGAAATCCCGAAGATGGTATATGAAGATTATTTACTATTTGATTGATGCAGCAGTGGTAAATTCATATATAACTTATAAGACTACAATGAAAATGAGGTCCATTAAATCGAAACCAATGAGTCACCTGTATTTTAGAAGTGTATTGGCCAACGAGCTCATAGGTGATTTCTATAACAGAAAGAGACCAGGACCTAAGGTAACAATAGGAAGAAATAAACTGAAGAAAATGGGAGCAACCACTAATTCTGTTAGAGTTGAAAGCACGGTGAGACTAAGCGATGTTGGCAATCACATGCCAGAAAAAGGAACATCAAGACGTTGTGCACTCTGTTCAACGAGAGCAAAGCCAAAACGTTCAAGTATTAAATGCTCAGATTGCCAGGTTGCATTATGTATTCAATGTTTTCCATTATTTCATAATAAAAATGTTTAATTAATGTGTTTTTTTCTGTGGTCGATTATGGAACCACAACTACATTTACCAAAGTCAACATACCTAATCAGGCTGTGGTCGAAATTTCAACCACCTAAAAAAAACAACAAGGAGTGAAAGTAAAATGAAAATACGAATGAAAGTTCAATAACGGATCATTCCTTATCTATAATCTGCAAAGAATTTGTTTATATTACCAAAAAATAATTCTGCCCTATAAAGGGTTAAACTATGTCCATTGTTTTTTTACCTAAACTTCATAACACTCTTTCATTTGCACACCCAATCTAGTAGAATAACTCACTATTTAAACTATTTCCACGATTTTATGATAAATCTTCACAAAATTAAACTATTGGCTGCCACAGAAACTTTCCGAAAATTACTTATCCGAATATGACTGATTTCAATCGATGCTATTTTATCACACGAATGTTTGCTTTGATGCCTTGCAATTGCCAGTAAATTTTTTTATCTCGCAGTCAACTCTTAAAAGATTCTATAGGAGGAAGCGTTATTTTAAATAAACAAACATTCCAATTCCATAGTGTTTGTAATAAATAATAATAAATCCATAAAAAAATCTTAGCTAATTAAGCACTTTCTTTGGAATGTATAGAATAGCAATTATGACAAAATGCCGTTCCAATATAATGCGCAATAAAATTTTTTATACAGGATGGGACCTCTAATATGTAAAGTAAAAAAAAATTGAATTCTTAAAGTTTTTACTTCGTATTTTAAAAAAATAACCTTTTCACATTTAGCCGATTACAATCCTGCAACTGTCAGATTTAACTAAAATGTCATGCAATAATTCTCGACATTCTTAAAATCCTATATGACGTCAAAATTAGTGACGCACTGAAAGAAGGGTTTGGGACAGACTGTACGCGCTATCTTCCGGCATTTGACACGAGTTCGTAATAATTTCGATTCCGTATTGCGGTTGGCAACTATTCGGATTAATACGAAATAGTTTGATATTCAGATTGAACGGAATTTTTAATACGTATTCTTACACTATATTCAGTTGTAGTTTAGCAAGTGGACAGCGTGTATCGTTTAATAAGAATTTTGAATATTATACACGATTCGGTCCCACAAACCGACGTTATAGTTGCCGTTACATTTTGAGGTAAGACCAATTTGTTTGATTTTTGTTTGCGGTACTGATTTATATTATATTTTAGGGCATACGTTTGTAATGAATTACGAGGGGGAACAAGAATGGCTGTTGCGGCTTCATGGGGAAGTTTTAAATGATTCAGAGGCAGAACCAGATGATGATGATGTGAGTTTGATAGACGACCATATTATAGAAACTATTGAGGATATGGACTCGGAAGAGGAGTTTGAAAATCAACAAAACTTACCTATTCTTGAAGAAACCCCTTGTACCTCAAGAATGCCCTGCCTTATCGGTAAAGATGGAACTACCAGGTGGCGAAAATATCCTGCATCAGCACGGAATGTTCGAACACGCGCTGAAAATATTTTCACACATTTACCTGGACCTAAGGGAGATATAAGGCATAAAAATAAAACTTCAGAAATATGGAAATGCTTCTTTGCTCCAAACATACTAGAAAAAATTGTTACTTACGCCAACAAATATATAGAAATGCATGCCTATGACGTTTCACAAAATCGTTCTTTTAGACCGACTGATTTATTAGAAATAAAAGCAGTATTGGGACTTTTATATATTTCTGGTGCTAGTAAAAATAACCGGAGAAACGCTGAAGATTTATTTAGTACAGACTGGCTATGAACATATTCAGACTTACTATGTCCCGGATAAGATTTCAGTTTTTGTTGAAACATATTCGTTTCGACGATAAAGCTACCAGGCAAGAAAGAGTACAAGTCGACAAATTAGCTCCAATTAGGGAAATTTACGACGAGTTTGTATCCAATTTGTCCCAACATTACAATATGTCAGCATTCACCACGATTGACGAAAAACTTGAAGCATTTTGAGGTAAATGTCCTTTCAAAATTTATATGCCTAAAAAACCGAATCGCTACAGAATAAAAATATATGCCTTAGTGGACGCTAAAATGTTTTACACTGCAAATTTGGAAGTGTACATAGGGAAACAGCCTGCCGGACCATTGCAACGGGATACTTCGAATTTAGCATTAGTGCCTCGTCTTTGGTCACCTATCTTAAGATCAAATAAAAATGCAACGCTTGACAACTTTTTTACCAGCTTACCTTTGACGGAGATACTAAGGCAACACCGTCTTACTACAGTTGGGACATTACGTCAAAATAAAAATCAAATGTTACTAGCAAGACCAGAAAAATCCATTATGTTTGCTTTTAGAGATAAGTGTACGCTCGTTTCGTATTCTCCAAAACGAAAAAGAAATATCATGTTAGTATCGACTATGCATTACGATGATGCTGTTGACGAGGAAACTGGCAAACCGGAAATAATCATGGACTATAACAAAACAAAAGGCGGTGTCGACGTTGTTGACAAAATGTGCGAAGCCTACAATTGCGCTAGTGCAACTCGTCGTTGGCCAATGGTAATTTTTTATAGTGCCATGAACGTTGCTGGAATAAATAGTTACATCATTTACACCTCGAATACCCAACAAAAATCGATAGAAGAAAATTCTTATAAAATTTAGGATTTCAGTTACTTAGCCCACATATTCGTCGACGAACACAACAGCAAAACATACCCAGGATAATCCGTTTACGTCTTTCTGAAATATGTGGTACAGAAACTGAGAATATTTCTCCCCAGAATCAAACTCATGGACGATGTACGTACTGCAGCACTACAAAAAGTCAAAGAACAAGATATTCTTGTGCAAACTGTAAAAAATATTTTTGTCTAGCACATCTGACGGGATTATGTAGGCATTGTTTTGAAAATTATGGTGTCCAAAATTTGGAATAGTTTCAGTAATCTGTGTAAATTTTGAGAGTAATATTTTATTTTCCCTGTTTATTAACATACAAGTAACTGATTTATGTTTTAGTGGAAACAGAATTTATTGTTTTGTTATAATTATTTTGATTTTATTAAAAGCCTTTTCACAAAAATAACACTTTTTTTTAATACCCATTTAAAAATAATAAAAAAGCAAAAAAATTATAAATTTCATATATTTGTATAGAGAATAATATACACAATTATATTATTACAAATATTTATCACCTACAGCTAAATTTCTATTCTTTTTTAATTTTAGAAAAAGTCGGTTTGTTAGACCGAGGTTATCAAAAATTTTAAAATTTTTCACGTTATCTGCGGAAGGTTAAGGGTTCAAAGCGAAATTATAATATTCAATAAAAGAAGGATTTCACCTCCAGATATTAAAGATTAAACAACAAATATGCATATACCTTTGCCTCGCCGTTCAAAAAAGGCTTTAAAAAATGTAGCCTCTGTTACAAAAATCAATAAAAATGATTAGTTGTATCAACAGTTACCAATAGTATGTGTTAGAGACTGCGAACATCGGCAACGCAGCTTACCAACCCGATGGTACGTGCCGAGGTTAGCAGTGTGAATTCCAGAGGGACCTTCACCGACTGCCGTGGTGTAATTTCGATTCATTGTAGCGTTGGTTTTGTAAGTGTGTTTATCTTCTGTGCTGGATGTGTCTGATGTCCTGCTTTAGGCTTGTGCCTCTTCAGGACGTGTTTTCTTTTTTGGTGGGTGTGGCACTGGGATTTTGAAGTGTCCACTGGTGTTGCGGTGTTGTTGGCGGTTGTGCTGCTTTGCTAGTCCTGGACAATCGGGGGCGAAAGGGTTAGAAGTGAACGGTCAGTTTCAGAATATTTTTTGGTCTAAAACAGAATTAGTAAATATATGAAATTTATATGTTTATTAATTTAAAAAATCAATTTAATTTTTGAGTGAATATCGCGGCGCGTGAGGGCAGCTGTGGACTGGTAACCTCGAAAACGACGGGGTATCGTTGTGCAATGGGATCGGAAAACCACAGAAAACCGATCCCCCCCGTCGGTGTCAGTTCGAAGTGAACTTTCGGTATTATAATATACGGCGGTAATAGAGTGGAGTTGCCTCCTGTATGTCAATGTATTCGTCAGGGAGCTCGTTGCTGGCGAGTTCCAGCAGAATAGTGGGTAGGAATGGGAGTTTGGGTTTAGGTCGTCTTCTGAATACATTGCCGAGGGACGAGCAGGTAGTTTTAAGAATGCTTTGGGCTCTGAGGTTTTGGCCCCGGATGGTGCGAATTGTATAACTCCTGCTCAGAGAGGAAAGCCTCTCATTGATGGGCTGGATGTTCGACAGGCGATGAATGAGTGCAGAGGGATAGTCGCGTCGTTTTCTGTTGAGTTTGCGTAAGATTCTCCTTTCCAGTGAGATTAGTCTATTGTTGAGGTGCTTTGGCATCACAGCACAGATGCAAGATCTGTACTCGATGACCGGTCTGATGAATGTTTTGTAAGTATGGATAAGTGTACGTGGTTGGGTGCGGCCGAATCTGCCAGTAAGAGCGTTGAGAAGTCCGAGTCGGCTCCTAACCTTACTACAGGTTTTTTCAGTGTCGTCCCTCCAGCTAAGTGTTTGAGTAAACACCACGCCGAGGTAATCAACCTGGTTTCGGAGACGGAGTCGTTCTCCCCATAGACTCAAATTGTGCCTTTCGGTTATGATTGGTGTAATGTATTGGCTGCGATATGGGTGTCTGAAAAGGATCATCTGTGTTTTGTTTGGGTTAGGTGTCACTCTCCATCTCTGGCACCATTGTTCAACAAGGAGCAGATGATCTCGAGCGAACCTAAGTACAGAGTCGACGTGTGGTGTGGTAGTAAGAAGTGCCGTATCGTCTGCGTATAATTAAGTAGTTGTATGTGTATATCTGGGATTGGGAAAGTCGCTGTTGTATATTGTATAGAGTATTGGTGCCAACACGGAACCCTGAGGGACTCCCGCAGTGGGAGTGAAGGATGTAGAGTATCGATCACGCTCCTTGACTGTAATCTGCCGTTGAGAGACGTAGGAGTGGATGAGTCTGACGAATGGAGTAGGTAGCCCGATGCTCACAAGTTTCTTGACCAGTCCCACATGCCAGACTTGGTCAAAGGCTTTTTGAACATCGAGGAAGATGCCTAGTGACAAATTGCCGTCGTTCAGACTTTGTGTGAGGTGTGTGACGATTTCAGTCAATGCCGTTTTGGTAGAGTACCCTTCTCTAAAGCCGAATTGGTAAGGTGGGATGATGTTGTGTTCTGTGGCGAAGTCTACGAGTCTTTCTTTGAGGATCCTCTCGAAGACTTTCGCCAAAGAGTTCAGGAGAGATATCGGCCTGTAAGAGTGTGGGTTGGTACGCGGCTTGCCCTTTTTCAAGAGCATAATTGTATGTGCTACTTTCCAAGGTTTTGGGAAGTAGCAGAGTTTAAGAGTGGCATTGACTATGTTCGTCAAGTATAGAGTGACGCTCAGCGGGAGGTGACGCACAAAGTTCCTGGCAATCTTGTCAGGCCCCGGTGCGTTTGATTTGCCGATTTGGCAGAATTGTATGAATGTTTGGTGATCCACAGGCGCCATGATTGGATGTTCATGGGGTGCCTGAGGGTCGAAAGGGGTTCTGAGCAGTCGTGTTATGTCTCTCACTGCGCGATCACAGAAGGCATGATCGAATCTCGGATCGTCTGGAGATACTAAGGTGTTCTGAAGGTGGGTTTTGAAAGCTTCTGCTTTCTGTTCGTTTGAATTAATAATTTGATTGTTCACCACAAGGTGAGAAGGATTATTGGTTTTTTGTTTGGTTAGGCATTTGAATTTTTGCCAGAATTTGCCGCTGTCGCGGTAATCAAGACTGGAGGTCGCTGCAGCCCATTGTCTGGACTGCAGATTGTTGACCTGCAGTTTGATCGCCGCAGACAGACGGTTATATTCTGTTTTGACGAGGGGATTGCGTGTGCGTTGGAATTGACGGAGGAGACGTCTCTTTTGTTTGATTTTATCGATGATGAACTGAGGTAGAGGTGGTTTGTTAGGGTTGATTACCCTATTAGGGACCGACAAATCAATTGCTTGATTTATCAGGTTAGTAATTACCGTGATACCTCGGTCGATATCATCAGGGTACATAAAAAGATTGCCTAACTCTGGAGTGTTATTTGACAAGTATGTTTGGAAGAGTTCCCAGTTGGCGCGTTTGTAGTCTCTTATTACTTTAGGAGGGTTAGGAGGTGGAGGATTTAGTATCTGTTCCTTAACCAGCAGAGGAAGGTGATCCGACGTTATAGAATCGCCCAGAAAGCATTCGTCAGCCAGTCGATCAATTAGGTCGTACGTGCATACGATATGATCGATGACTGACAGGCCCTGCGGACCCACAAACGTCGGCTCACGGTTACGAATGCGGTGTAGGGGGAGGTTAAGGAGCAAATCCGAGAGAACATTGCCTGCACGGTTCGACGCCGTGTCGCCATATCTGGTGTGTCTGGCGTTAAAGTCTCCTAGGATGATAGCCTTATTCAGGCTGGAGACGTAGTCAAACAATGTCTCGGATAGCGGTTGTAGAGGATGCTTGTAATAAGAGACTATGGTAACGGTCTCGTTATTGTCGAGGTGGATGTCAACTGCCAGGAAGTCTTCATCATTGAGAAGGATGTGAGGAGGAATAGTATGTAGGGAAAAAGGGATGCCATATTTAATCAGGAAGCCTATGCCGTGAGACGTTTGGCTTTTTGGACGGTGTAGTGTGCAGTATCCTGGGAAGATGGGGTCGTGTTTGGCGAGGGTGTCGGAGAGGGAAAGGATCTGAATATTGTGGTGTTGGAGGATATGTTTGATGAAGGGGCGTTTTCTCGCAACACCCTGGCAGTTCACAGCACCAATCGTACTGTCCATTAGAGGGGCAGGAAGGTGATGGATGCTTTGTTGCTATGGGCGACAAGAGTGCTCTTGTGCCCAAACATCAAAGTGGTAAAATGATTTGTAATGTCTAGGATAAGTTGGCGGCGGTCAGGAAGGAGGTTGATAAGGATGAGCGAGGTGAACTCCATGACCGTCTTCATGTCGGAAGTTAGTTCATATGGAGGATCTCGCTTTTCGGTTGAGATTGGTTGTGTCTCTTGCGGGGTCTTGGGTGTTTCCCTTCTGTGGGGGCATTTGGCCGAATAGGCCGCATGGTCTCCGCCACAGTTGGGACATTTTGGTGATTGAGGTGTGGGACAGGCCGTGGATTTATGGTCTTGGCCACAGGTAGGACAGCGGTACTGCTTTTGCGGGCACTCCGTAATGGTATGCCCGTTCTGGCTGCACCTGCCGCAGTATTTTGGGATGGGAGGAACTGGGTTTGCGTTAAGTGGTAACTCAACGTGTAATCGGAGGCCGTCCATAAAGATACCTCTGGTCAACATCTCTGTGTACTTAAGTTCACTCGACGTGACCAGCTTTACGAACGTAGTGGATGTATGTAGGTTTGGAAGAGCGGGTGGGATTTCTGGGTGCTGGAATGTGTTTGGGTGAGACGAGGACTTTAGGATCACCCAGCGCATCACAGAGCTTGCGTTGTAACTCGACATGATTTACCGGATGGAAGGTAGTTAAGTGTGCAATTTGGGTAGGAAGGACCTTGACGGTCGAGATTTGGTTTAGAAGGATCTCTCGGGTGTTTATGATGCGGAAGAAATCTCTTTGGGTCGATTTCTCTATGGGAATGTTGGTGATAGTATAGTTGAAGGATTTGGGTTGGGTGGAGGTAGTGGCCTGGGATGCAGGGACGGTAGTTCTGGGAGTGGTGGTGGCGTTAGCGTATGAAGCGGTTGTGTTTTGTGTGGAAGGTGGGATGATAGGAGCGTGTGTTGGTTGTGGATTTCGTGTGTTTGTTGGTTGTGTGTTGACTGTATTAATAAGTTGTGGAGATTGGATGTTTGTCGCTGAAGCGGCATGGGTGGATGTAGGTTGGGTGGTATTGGTATGTATGGTGAAGTTTTGTTGTGGTTGTGGGGCTAAAGTGGTGATAGGAGGAGTGGGTGTATTAAGGATTGCAGATGATCGGGTTAGCTGCAGTTGCGCTATTAACCGATCGATCTGTTCTACGGGTAGGGTGGAAATAATATCTGACATGAAAGTGTCAGATAGGTTATTGGTGATATTGGATTGGGTGGTATCTGGGATGTGTAGTGTGGGTGGGAAAGAAGTGATCGGTGGCATGGTGGTGTTGGTAGGTGTGATTACGGTCTGAGTTGCGGGTGTCCTTTGTGAGGGTAGCGGAGGGAAGTCGTAATTATCGATGGAGGGCATGTCTTTGGAGTGTTGCCCAGGGTCGGGTGGTTCAGCAGGAACGACTCTGTTCGACCTGTTGGAGCGGGTCGACCTTGGCATGTTCGAAGTGGAAGGCTAGGTAAATTAACCCAGATGACACCTATTTTCAAGCACCTTGTGCAATGTGCAGGATGGCTGGTAAGCCGGACTATACTTAACTATTTTGAGCTAGCGGTCCCCCGTAGATATTATAATGTAATTGGTAAAGTGCAGATTTGTGCCGGCACGACTGTTCACAGACTCCGACGGAAGCTGTAAGCCCCGGCAACGGCCTGCGTGGATGGCTTCTTACGGACCGCCCACTAAGCCTACACCGTGACCAGCAGAATCTCCGTCAGAGAGTACAAAACGCCGGTAGACCAGCAAAAAACACAGCACTTACCTTGTAACTCCAAGTATGGCCACGTGGCGACCACGTGGTTGGTTTCACCAGGTTATCTCTTCGTATTCGCGGCTTTGTGCTTCTTGGCCGGCTTCCAGCGGTCAGAGCTTGGCTTTGTCTATGACAGCCGTCTGACCCTCTGCTATGAAGACCTAAAAAGCACTAACACTGTACACTACGTACTCACTACGGCGAACGGACGAAAGAGGCCGTGGTGTAAAGCTACATTTTAATTTATATTGTAAATGTTTAGTGAATAAACCCTAATGTTTCGCAGTGGTTTCGCATGTGAAAAAATTCACAAAATGTGAAAATGGAGAGAATTATTGAGTTGGTTCGAAAGTATCCTATTCTCTATGACCTTTCTCATGAAGATTATAAAAATGTAAGGAAAAAGGACAAGATTTGGACTAGAATAGGAGAAGAAATAGGCGAAAATGGTGAGTAGTTTTACGATTTGTATTGGTTTATTTTTCTACATCTAAGACTAAAGAAAAGCAGAGGCCTAAACAATACTATATTTACTGCAAGAAGAGTCCATTATTTTCATCGTGAACAATCTATTCATAGTCCTGAATTAAAATACGTTTCAAATTTTTCTCGAACAGAAAATGCCAGTCTTGCAGCTCTCCTTGGGTCATTGTCCAAATTTTGAAATGCTCCAAGTTCAGGCTCTGGTGGATCTAAAAGTTCTATGAATCTATCATCACATTTTTTTGTCCTTAGAAAATTATGCAAAATACATGCAGTTTTCACAATGAGAATACTAGTATAAATTTTTGTTTCCATTGGTCTGTAGAATATACGCCATTTTTGTGCCAATATTCCGAAAGCGTTTTCTACTACTCTTGTCGCTTTACAGAGCCTCACATTATAATTTTCCTTGAAAATATCTGTTCTGCTTTGACTGTATGGAAAGGGCCTCAACAAGTATGGTTTTAGTGCAAAGGCTTCGTCTCCAATTAAGACATGGGGGGAAAGTTCATTCTGGCCTGGGAGATTTTTCGGCTCAGGTACACCCATCTGATTTGTTTCAAATCTTCTTCCCATGTTGGAAGCTTCGAATATTCCACCGTCGCTGTTTTTACCAAAACCGCCAATATCAACTGAAATGAATCTATAATCTGGGCCAACAATAGCCATTAATACTGTAGAAAACTTATTCAAATAACACCAATAATTAGATCCTGTTTTATCTGGACACTTGATAGTAACATGCTTGCCATCGATGCTACCAATACAATTTGGGAATCGCCAGGTATTGCTAAAACCTTCTTCAGATTTTTTCCATATTTCTGTAGTTGGTTCGGGCAAGTAAATATGTTGCAAATTTCTACATAAAGCTTCACAAACTTCTACAACTATGGCACTTACAGTCGAAAACCCGACTCTAAAACTATGGCCTATTGTATAAAATGTATCTCCGGTAGCCAGATACCTAAAAAAGAGTATTTTGTTTCAGGGGATGAGATTAAAAAAAAATGGAGGAATCTGCGCGATACGTACGCTAAGTACATAAGAACTAATAAAACTAGAACTGGACAAGCGGCAAGCGATAAAAAAAAATGGATATGGGCAGATCATATGGAATCGTTCAAACCATTCCTAAATTTTGCTAAGACTGCATCCAATGTCACAGATGTTGATACACAAGAATCTGAAGCATTCCCAAATATAGAATCACCCGAAAATATATTACCGGATGAAAATTCCGCAGTACAGAAACCAACGTGTAGTAAAAATCTACTAACAACTCAGACAGATGATTCCCAGAATAAGATTCAACCCTCCTCATCGAAGCCTACTCGAAATGAAGCTCCTAGGGTTACTCTTTCAAATGAAACTCCTTCTACAGGCAGAACAAACAGAAAACGCAATTCTGAGCCATCCACATCTGTGAAAGATATGATCAGTTATTTTGAGAGCAAAAAGAGAGTAGTGCATGATGCTACCGATCAACTGTTTTTGGCTCATGCTTCTACGGTAAAATCTTTCTCTCCTAGAAGGCAAATTGAAACAAAAATGAAGATTGCGCAAGTTATCATGGAGCAGGAGTTGCTTCAATTGGAGGAAAGTTCTTTGAATAGCCATCAATCTAGAGCTGAAAGTACAGACACCTATCAAAACCCCTCTTCCGTCGGAAGTATTTCGGTTGTATCCCTACCTTCACCAAATGACACTGCATTACCTAAACAATCGAATACTTCTGGGTTCTATGAAGTGAATTGTGAAAATAATTATGTTACACTACACAACTTGGCGCAGAGTTGCAACCAAGCAGCTTCTCATAATCCATCAGTTTCCAACTATGTCAATTCCTTTGACCCTTACAATACATAAAGTATATTTTAGAGTTATTTTGATCCTTATTCTCTTTTACTGTAGTAAATTAATGATATAAATAATGCCTCCAGTTTTTTTTTCATTTTCTTACCTTAATGTTATGGCCAACCGTTCTTCGGGAGAAATAGCTTCTCGGTAATTCGTGTCTGATTTTCTAATATCATTTTCTACAAGGTGCAACAGTTCATCGAAACAATCTATTGTCATTCTAAAATAAATGTAGCATCTTTTATCGTCTTTTCGTAATTGAGGCATCAGCGTGTGATATTCCCCACATTTCAGTCTTTCTAGATTGATATCATGAACCCATTTTCTTCTTTTCCTAAGATTAAATTCATAATATAGTCCATATTGTTGTTTTAGGATAACTATAGATAATAATTTTACCTTGAATTGTCGTCCTCCATTGCTAACATTACAAGAGCTTCTTCTTCATCTGATGATGTATACATTTTTGTGAAGAATTGAGATCACTGAGTAGTATTCTTTGTTTTTCGTTGTCACCAACTCTTCTCAATACTAGACACATACGAGTATGACGCGAATATATTCGCTTCAATATGAAGTTCTTTACGAATTCCGTCAGGAATTCGACTGCGAACTTTCCGTCACGAATCCGCTGCGAATAATTCGCGTTGGTTTGGGGGAGCCTTTAATACGTAAATCCTTTTACCGAATTTATTCCTCCAAAAAATAAAAATAATTTCTGTTTGTGTGAATACTGCTTGATTTATTCTAGCTTTGTTTCTGGTTAGATTTAGTTGGTTCGAAAGAATTTATACGAATTTATTTTTCGTTTCTTAATTTGTAGTAGTATTTGTAGTAGATTCGGTAACATGGCGTTTGACGAGAGTATTTATAAGGAACTAGATCGTCTAAAAAAGTCCGATTTAATAGAAGTTTTCTTCTTCTTTCAGTGCCTATTCGTTCCGAATATTGGCAATCATTCTGGCTAATATTATTTTATTGACTGATGCTTTAAATAGATTCGTTGTTGTTGTGGAGAACCATTTCCAATAGAAGTTTTAATATCCAAAAAGATGCCAGACTGCCAGTTGCAGAAGATATTCTTCAGAAGTTATGTCCACCATTTGTTGACAAACATATACCTTACATGGCTTTACATCCAGAAGAACATTATTTATTAAAAGAAATAACATCATCTGAACTGGAATATGCTATCAAGATATCCAAAAACACAGCTCCAGGTCCAGATCAGATTTCTTACATTATGTTACAAAAAATGGGTGAACTGGCTAAAAGACTACTACTACATATTTATAACTGTATTTTGCAAACTGGAATACCCCCTTACAAATTTAATGATTGCTTTGTTATATTAATTCTAAAACCGGGAAAAGACAAAGATAATCTGGAATCATATAGACCAATAACATTATTGTCATGCATTTTTAAAACATTTGAAAGAATTCTAAAATTGAGAATGGAAATTTGGTTAAGGCGGCATAATATTCTACCAGCAACACAATATGGATATAAACAAGGCTATGGAACCACCGATGCAGTAGTTCGTCTGACTACAGATGTACAAATTGGCTTTTCTAATTCCATGACAACAGGTGCATTGTTTATTGACATAAAAAGTGCATATGACAATATTGATTTAAATATACTCTGTGATAAACTTGTGTTTCTTGGCATTCCAAAATCGATAGCACATTTACTATCAAATCTATACAAAGACAGAAGTGCATCGATAAGAGTAGGTCACAATATTATTGGACCCAAGATCACATCAAAAGGTATTTCACAGGGAGCTGTTTTAAGTCCACTTCTGTTTAATTTGTACACATACGATTTGCACAATTTATGGTCTCCCAATATTGTTTGCTTACAATATGCTGATGATATTGTCATCTACTCACATAAGAAAACGTACAGTGAAAGCACTACTGAACTCAAACGTATTATGTACAACTTGGATAATTGGACTTGGTTAAATAGATTCAATATTTTGTACCAAAAATGTGCCGTAGTATTTTTTTCAAGAAAACACCCTGTTAAACATCACGCTGTAACCTTACATGGCAATGATATTCCAATTGTTTCGGAATTTAGATATCTTGGTGTCGTACTTGACAGAAAATTGCTTTGGACTCAACATATTAGTTATACAATTGGTCGCTGCGAAAAAGGTATTAATTTTCTTAAAATGGTGTGTAAGAGATCATGGGGTGCAGATCAAAACATTGCATTGAATTTTTATCGAGCCTATATAAGATCTATAATAGATTACTGTTGTGTGGTATATGGGTCAGCTAGCATAACCAATTTACGTAAACTTAATAGAATCCAATTTAAAGCTCTAAGGATTGTGTTAGGATTGATGAAAAGCACTCCAAATGAAGCCACCCTAGCTCTAGCATCTGAAAACTCACTCTCATTGCGCAGAGAATATCTGGCAAGCCAATATTTCCTAAACCAACATTATCGTGGCACTTATAATGCAAAAATAATTAATGAATTAAATACAGCTGATTTAACATCTACATACTTCATTAAAAAAAACTCTCCACCACTTGCAAGAGCAATTATAACTTGCAACGAACTGAAGTTAATAAATTCCCCTTGTAATCTTATCTGGGAATCGTTGGATATACCACATCTAACAAGTGTTCTAGCTACAAATATTATTATCCCTAAATACCAAAACGAATTTTGCTACACTACTCTTAAAGAAATCTTAAGTGGCTATTCAGATCATATTGTGATCTATACAGACGGGTCAAAATCACCAACATGTACAACCAGTGCTTACTTTGTACCAAAAATGAAGATTAAAAAATCATTTATTTTAAATAATCAATCCAGCATTTTTTCTGCTGAAGCATGTGCTATATACAAAGCCCTTGAATTGTGCTGTGAAAACAAGTGGAACAAAATTGTTATATGCAGTGATTCACTGTCAGTATTACACTCATTGCAAAACTTTAAATTCACAATAAATAGCAATATATTCATATTAGAAATTTTTCAACAGTTACTAAAACTATCAGATCCATATGGTACTATTGCTGATTCTATAGCTAAAAATCCATTACAGCACCCACATATGGTGATAGAAGAATTTAACACATGTGACCTACTTGCCTATATCAAACAACATATTAAATTTAAATGGGACAGACAATGGATTCAGTTTGGTGAAAGCAGGGGCACTAATTTATACAAGTTACAACCAACATTAGATGTAAAACAATTTTACAAAGATGTCACACTAAGAAGAAACACAGTGTCAACTGTCTTAAGATTAAAAGTAGATCATGGTTGTTTTCCGAAACATCTACACAAAATAGGAGTTCTCCCAACAGACCGATGTGAGTGTGGAACTAGTATAGCTGATTTAAATCACATATTCTTCAACTGCCCACTACATCGTAATACAAGCACGTGGCTGCTAAAAGAATTTATAAAAGAGGGTTTAAGTACACCATTAAACGTAAATCTTCTATTAAGTGAAGACAATATAAAAATCTTTAAAATAATTATGATATTTCTTGTAAAAACTAAATTAAAGGTATGAGTGTAAAATTTATCGTATGCGTGAACATTTCCTTTGTATGTTTACCATATATTTTGCCCACCTACCTAACCGTGGTTTATGTCTTGTTTGTTACAATAAAGCCGATCTGATGAATCCCTGAACGTGAAAAGTGTCCTCCTTGTACAATCCTGTATGAATGAATACTAAGATTTATATGTAATTACGTGGCTAAAGGTTTCAAGCCAAAGCCATTTAACCCTACACTGCGCAATGATGCAAAAATGCACCAATCATAATTTTGTCCCATAACTCCACTTAGAGTAAATTTTTTGTGCTTCGTTGCGTGATGATTCATTCAAGCGTCGTACCTTAAGAGGCTACATCAGCGCGTCATCAAGTCGGAAAACACGTTCCAAGATTGCAGCTTTAATTTTAAATATTTTGTCGAGATATTTGGCACACATATACGTGATATAGTACAGAATGGCAGTACGGAGCCCAATTTGAGAAATATGTTAGTATGTGGAAATTACTCTGTAACTAAATAAAATATTACAAAAACGACTCCGTACCGCCATTAAGAAAAACAAAAAAATACCCTTTCTTCAAATAAACTTTTTTATCCCATGCCTAGATTTTGTGTCACATTGGAATTACTAAAATTAATCATCTTTAACAAGAAATCGAATTTAACTGAGTGAGTTGGCAACATAGAGAAATAGTCACCGCCATCAAATTTGCACACCTACGTCTGTTTCTGTGTAAGTGATAGCACGATTCTGCTCTGTTATCTGTATCTATATCTGTTAATGCAGTAGTGTATTTTCTAAGATATTAAAATTCGTTAGTGTTGATTCATAGTGAAGTAGTGTTTGTTTAAAATTAATTTATTAGATTTGTGTAATAGAACTGAGTTGTCGGACTATTTGAAAAAATAGATTATTATTGTGAGTTTTATAGGTAAGTCTATTTTACGTAAAATATTTCAAATTCTAATGCGAGTATATAGTTTTAGGGGGATTTTTTATTCTAGAAATATAAATATTTTTAAAAATGGGAAAAATTTCTCAAGCGAAAAATAAAGTCACGCCTTCCAATAAAAAGTCCAGTAAAAACCGTGTTAAAATGATTCGAAAATCGAAATTAGAGCCATCACAAATTTTAATAATGTAAGTATAAGCAATCTACTGTTTTCATAAATAAAAAGTGTGAAAAGTTGTTTCCTATGATAATTTTTCGACTGTTCTAACAACCATTCAAATTTCGTCATTTTGTGTCATGTGGAACAATTTCACCCAATCATGTCAACATTAGACTGATAATTGCATTCAGTGCAATTTTCAATCCCTATGACAACACGATCGAGTTTGACAACTTCATCCAAATAAATTTCAAAATGTCACGTTTCGGCAATGAGAATGTTATAAATATTATGCGTGGTAACAGATCTTCTATAGTAGAGAACAGCAACGAATCTAATGTTAACTTAAATTTTAATAATTGTACTTTCACTAACTGTACTTTTAATAAATAAATGTTTCGTTATGTTGAGTTATGATTTTTTTTTTTTTTTCGAAAAATTATCCGCCGAATATCCCTCGGACATTGATGAATGCCTCATAATTTCATGACAAATTTCTCAAGCTCGTTGCTTTCGAGGAACGAGCTTTCGATTGTCATGAAATTATCTCGTCTGTTATCAATGTCCTAGGGATATTACTACTGAAAATGAAATTGGTAATAAATCTGTATTTAGGTACAGAAATCCTGACTAAAGTACAAATGCCAATTTTTTCAGGTAGCTAGATATTCATTGGCGACAATATTTTCGAACTTATATTGTTTATTTGCTATACGTCAGAATTGATGCTATGCATCAATCTGTAGTTCATTTCTTACGGATAAACTATTTGATATATCCGTTTATAATAAAACTTAAGTAGAGCGTGCGAGCAATTTTCAGGGTAGTATTTCCTTTGTGCTTCATCTGTTTAGATGTATACATTATTAATTTAGGTGATATATTGCGACTCCCACTACAAATAACATATTCATACTAAGAACGATACAAGAAAAAGCTTATGAATACGACATAGACCTATATAATATGTATATAGACTTTAAACAAGCTTTTGATAGTGTGAAAAGAGACAAAATGCTGGAAGACCTTTGTAATCTAGGTATACCTAAGAAATACATCAGCCTCATAAAAATGACATTGCAGGGTTCAAAAGCCGCAGTCAGAGTAAATGGAGAACTGACTCCCTTGTTTAACATCAACATAGGAGTAAGACAGGGAGATGCCCTATCAACCATGCTATTCAACCTAGTTCTTGAGGCAGTCATCAGAAAAACCAATATAACCGGCCATATAAACACCAAATCAGTACAAATTACTGCATATGCAGACGATGTAGCCATCATTGGTAGGAATAAGCCACGACTAATGGAAGTGTTCAAACAAATTGATCCTGAAGCAAGAAAAAGAGGTCTCAAAATAAACGAAGCAAAAACGAAGTATATGACAGTCAAAAGAATAAATAACAATGAAAATAATATCACTATACTATCGAACGAGTGGATGCCTTTACATATCTCGGCACAGAAATCAATCAGAATAACTCCGTAAGTAGCGAAATTAATGCACGTATTTCCAGGGGGAATCGTACATACTATGCTAATAAAAGATTGATGACATCGAAATTATTAGACAAAAGAACCAAAATGACTATCTACAGAACACTGATTAGACCCGTAGTAACCTATGGATGTGAAACTTGGGTAATGACGAAAAAAGATGAAGCCCAACTCAGGACATTCGAGAGAAAAATACTGAGGAAAGTATATGGCCCGGTACAAGAGGAAGATGGCACATGGAGAATCAGGAGAAACGACGAGGTTAATGAGTTAAATGAAGATTATGACATTGTAAGATTTGTGAAAAGTCAAAGACTGTCATGGCTGGGACATGTGCAGAGACAAAACGATGCAAAAACAACAAAGAAAATGTTACAATGGAAGCCCATAGGAAGGCGAAAAAAAGGAAGGCCCAGAACGAGATGGTTGGATGACGTGGAAGACGACCTGAAAAAAATGAACATAAGACAATGGAGAAGAAGGGCACAAGAGAGATCTGAATGGAAGGACATAGCCAGACAGGCAAAGACCCATCCAGGGTTATGATGCCAAAAGAAGAAGAAGATATATTGCGACTGCTCGTGCATTCACTAAGCAAAAACCAAAGTATTCTCGCCATTAAACATGTATTTGTATGTCAATGTTTAGCCGTAACAAAAGGAATTCAGATGTTTGGTGCACCCTGTTTAACGTAGTAAAATAAACATGTTCTTGCAGGAATGGTAATCGTCCAGTTTTTCAACATATTGAAAATACCATGATGTAAGTATCTACATTATTCTAATTTTGTGGAATTTACCAGTTATATTTTTAGTGGAACTGACAGCATTCAAACTGACACGCAACCTGACTGTGCAACGGGCAACTGGGTTGCTCCCATAGTGAGCGTTGTCGACAGTGTTGATGATAGTAAAACTTGTTTTACAAAAAATTCAAAGTTAGTATTGTTACTTTTACTATTATTTACATTAAAACAAAGTGTAACGAAACAATTTTGTCTTATATTATTTTAAATTTATTTTAGTATTCTGCCTGAACCTTTAAGTGGCCGAAGGATAATAGACATTGGGTATTTTTTTAAACAAATTTTTAGTTCAGAAAATCATGTCATTATTCAATTGCAATATTACAAATATGGAAGTAATACAAGAAATTAAAAAAGGTTTTATGTCAACTTTTACGTTAAAATGTAAAATGTGTAATGTTACACAGCAGATATATTCTGAAAATCCACAAAATGTGACATCTGATGACATGGACATTAACTCAGCAATTACACTGGGAACTGTGTCAACTTTAAATGGGTTTTCCATGTTACAAGAATTATCTGCTGCCATCAACATGCCTTGTATGGCAGAAAACACATACAGTCATTATCACGACAATGTGTCAAAGCTAATTAAATCTACCAATTTCAAAGTTATGCAGCAAGCTGGTCAAGAAGAAGCAAGACTAGCAACAAGTTTAGGGGAAATTGACGAAAATGGTATTCCTTATATAACCGTAGTAGCTGACGGAGCTTGGTCTAAGCGATCATATAAAGTCAATTATAATGCTGCTTCTGGAGTTGTAAGTATAGTTATTGTTTTATTACTAATTTAATCAAGTGTTCATATAATTTAGAAGTACGGAACAAATACTGCAGTTTTTGTGAATTTCACGTAAATAAAAATAATACAGTACCTACACACAACTGTGTTAAAAATTGGACTGGAACATCCAATGCAATGGAAGCAGACATTATTATAGAAGGGTTTAAACAAAGTTTAGAAACTCATGGACTAAAATATACAACCTTGGTTGGCGATGGTGATAGTTCAGTTTACAGCAAATTATTACGGACAAAACCGTATGGCCCTCAAACAATAATTCAAAAGGTTGAATGTCGTAATCATCTGTTGAGGAATTTTTCGTCAAATCTTCGGGATATACTTAGTAAGCTAATGTTAAATTTAATTTTAATTAAAATTAATTGTATATATTTTATTCAATAAGCTGTAGAGAAGGTTTTTGTATGTTCTCTATACCAATAACGGTAATTCCATTTTCTTTTAGAAAGAAAAAGGAGTTCGTCAACTAATATGGAAGTACCGGTGGCTTTGCGTAAAGAAGTTGAAATCAATGCTAAGCGCTTAAGGTTTTCTGTCAGTAAAGCGCTTAAATTTAGGTTATCAGAAAAGCATGATTATCAAACTACTATTTCCAAATTACATCAAGATATATTAAACATCCCATCACATGTCTTTGGCGAACATGAAAGATGTCTTGAAATCCAGTATTTCGGCTGTGTCAAAAAGCCACATAATATTAATTTTGTGCCGGCAATGAAAGAATGTGGTTTGTACAGAGATGTAGAAATTTGTATGAACAGATTAATTCTTAATTTGGATAGTTTAGTCAGTAACATGGACAATAATTTGGCTGAACACTACAATTCTATAGTATCTAAATTTGTTGAGGGTAAAAGAGTAAATTTTTCAAAGAGAGGATCATATCAGACGAGGTGTGAAGCTGCAGCAATTTCGTATAATGCTGGGCCGAACTATTACTCTATAATTACGGAAACTTCCTTGAGCGAACGGCGAAATATTTTTACAAATAAACATATACAAAAAATGAATTGTACAACAAATGTTCCGTAATAAAAAAAAGGCCGAAACGGTTGCTTCCGCTGACGGAGACTATGGAGCTACAATTCAGTCTCAACCCGATATGGACTCTGATGAATACGAGGCGAAGAAAAAAATATTTTTAAGTAATTAAAAAAAAACAAATAATGGATATAGAGAAAACAACCCGAGGTCAGTGTTTTTCAGTTCAGTGGCTTGAAGAGAGACAGAAAAGAATCACTGCATCACATTTTGGCAAAATTTGTAAATTAAAATCTACCACTTCTAGGTCAAGAACAGTCTGCAGTTTGTTATATTCTAAATTTAAAGGTAACGAAAATACTAAATATGGACAAATACATGAGTCTTTTGCAATAGAAGCATTTGAGTCCAAGATGAATTGTAAAATAATTAAATGTGGACTATTTATTGATGAAGAACATTGTTTTCTTGGAGCAAGTCCAGACGGGTTAGTGGGTGATGATGCTTTAATTGAAATTAAATGTCCCCCTTCCATTAAATCTATGACTCCTAAAGCAGCTGTAGAGAAAAAAAAACTGCCTTATCTTCAAGTCACCAAAAACACCAATAAAATTGAATTAAAACGCAATCATGACTACTATTACCAGATTCAGGCTCAGTTGCATATCGTAAAAAGAGAGAAATGTTATTTTGTGGTTTGGACGCCACAGGGAAATATAATTGAAGAAATTCCGAGGGATCAACAATTTTGGACAACAAAAATATTTCCAAAAGTAAAGGAGTTTTATGTGAATAATCTGTTGCCAGAAGTAGTAGATCCAAGACAATCGCGCAGCTTACCTATTAGAGAAGGATAATTCCACATATATACACGTTCGAGGATCTTTAGCAATAATGTTTTTGTAGAACTATAAATTTGAACGTACGTGGATTTCATGTTTACGTCAGAAAATATTATTTTTAATCATTTTATTGTAGAAAAACTATACGTGATAGAAGTCCCTATGAACAACCATCCTCCTCATATTTTGATTTAAACTAATTGCTCCACGTTATTTCAAATTAATGAATATTTTCAAAAATTTGCGGCAAACATGGACTTGATAGAAGTCACAACTTTTATCCCATTCAAGTAAAAAGTAAGAATATTTAACTAAATTCTAAATTTATGAAGTGCAATAGTGGATTCTAAAATGGGATATTCTAGTGAAGAAAGAATAAAATTAGTGAAGCTAATAAGTACTAAGCTATAGTGATACTATAAAAATAATCAGTCTGCTAAGGCTGCGGCAAATCCAGAAAAATCGTAAGTCACCAATACATTAAACTGAAAAAATTTAAAAGAAAAAAATTTGAAGCTATAGGTGACGTTAACAACAGAAAGGATGAAGTCGACCGTCAAGTGCGAAATGAAGCGGTTGAAGTGGCGGTAGTGGGTCCTTGACAAATGGATAATCGACAGTCTATCAGACAACTATCTCGTGCATCTGGTCTATGAGCATCTAGTGTTTATCGAATTATAAAATCCTATAAATTTTACCTTTATAAAATACGATTACTTCATCAATTAAACGAAGATGATCCTGATCGTCAGCGTCAAATTTGTGAAGAATTTAGTGAAATCATAAAAACAACCAACATTGATTGGTGAAGATAATATACATAATTGTCGTTACTGGAGTAACAGTAATCCTCATTTATTCATTGAGACACATACACAAACACCTCAGAAGCTAAATGTATGAGTTGGAATCTTAGGGAATCACGTTATTGGACTATTATTTTTTTAAGGAAATCTCAACGGAACAACTTATTTAAATTTGTTAGAAGACGTTATTGATCCGCTGATCACTGACACATTGGAATCTGATGATAATCTTTTAAACGATAAAATAACTTTCTAACAGGACAAGGCATCCCCACATTATGATATACGCGTAAGAAAATTTTTGATTCAACGTTTTCCAGGGCGTAAGGGGTCCAATAGAGTGGTCGGCCAGATCACCGGATCTTTTGCCTTTCACCTAATATCAAAAATATACGCCACTCCGCCTGTAGATCTTGCAGAGTTGCGACAAAGAATTGTGACAGAATGCCGATTATTCAGATCGGAGGTATTTGCAAATGTACGAAGGGGCTTTGAAAATATACTGTATTATTGTATGGAGGTCACAGGAGGTCATTTCAAACATTAAATTGGTTAATTTTATGAAATTTTATGTTTTTTGTTATTACTGATGTTCAACCAATAAATTAGCAAAAATTATCTTCAGCCATTTCGTAAATTAACCCTAGAAAGATACTCTGCGTAAAATGGACGCATGCGTTTTGTAAGTATTGCTCTCTCTTTCTAAATAGCGCGAATCTGTCGCTGAGCTTTTAGGACATCTCAGTCGTCGTTAGGAGCTTCCACGATACGTAGTTGTCGCTAAGGTAAGTGTCACCCATTTTGAAATATAACGACTGCCTGAGTCAAAACTACCCATGATTATCTTTTACGTGACTTTTAAGATTTTGATTTATATAGTAATTGTATTACTTTTTCACGTTTTTAGACTTATTATATATTGTTGTTTTTTTTATAGGTATTGTGACTATAGTATACTAGAATGGCAAGTTGAAATTTAGATGATCGTATCCTGGCCGCTCTTTTACAAAGTGATGATGATCTTCCTAGTGAGGATTCCGGTAGTGAAGTAGCAGACCACGAAAGTGAAGATGATGTGCAGAGCGACATAGAAGAAGCTTTTGAAGCTGAGATGAGAGATGAACAGCCGACGCCAAGTGGAAATGAAATCTTAGATGAACAAGGTATTGTTGAACAACCAGTCTCTTCACCGGGTTCTTCTTCCGACCGAATCTTAGTCTTACCACAAAGAACTATTAGAGGTAAGAATAAACATTGCTGGTCGACTTCGAAGTCCACGAGGCGTAGCCGAGTTTTAGCACAGAATATTGTTAGATCTCAAAGAGGTCCCACGCGCATGTGCCGTAATATATTTGACCCCGTCTTATGCTTCAACTTGTTTTTTACGGACGAGATGATTACGGAAATAATAAAATGGACAAATGCAGAGATATCACTGAAACGACGGGAATCTATGACAGGTGCTACATTTCGTGACACAATGACGATGAAATCCGAGCTTTATTTGGTATTCTGGTAATGACGGCAGTGAGAAAAGACAACCATATGTCCACCGATGAGCTGTTTGATCGATCTTCGTCGATGGTGTACGTATCTGTGATGAGTCGTGATCGTTTTGATTTTTTGATACGATGCATTAGAATGGATGACAAAACTATACGGCCCACACTACGAGAAAACGATGTATTTACTCCTATTCGAAAAATATGGGATATGTTTATCTATCAATGCACACGTAATTATACTCCAGGGGCTGACTTGACGATAGATGAACAGTTACTTGGCTTTAGAGGGCGATGTCCGTTTAGGATGTATATTCCAAACAAGCCAAGTAAGTATGGCATAAAAATCCTCATGATGTGTGATAGTGTTACAAAGTATATGATAAATGGAATACCTTATTTGGGAAGAGGAACCCAGACCAATGGTGTACCCTTCGGTGAATACTACGTGAAGGAGTTATCAAAGCCTGTGCATGGTAGTTGTAATATTACGTGTGATAACTGGTTTACCTCAATCCCTTTGGCAAAAAGCTTACTCCAAGAACCGTATAAATTGACTATTGTGGGAACCGTGCACCGACGGACCTCTTACATTGGTCTCCTATAAACCGAAGCCAACTAAGATGGTTTACTTATTATCATCTTGTGATGAGGATGCTACCATCAATGAAATTACTGGTAAACCGGAAATGATTATGTATTATAATCAGACAAAAGGCGGAGTCGACACACTAGACCAAATGTGTTCTCTTATGTCCTGTAATAGGAAGACTAACAGATGATTTATGGCTTATTGTATGGAATGATAAACATTGCCTGCATAAACGCTTATATAATCTACAGCCACAATGATACCAGCAAAGGTGAAAAGGCTGTAAATCGCAAAAATTTCATGAAATGCCTTAGCAAGGCACTGTCATCGTCGTTTATGCGTAAGCGTTTAGAAGCTCCTACTTTGAAGAGATATTTGCGCGACAATATATCTACTATGATATCGCAAGAAGAGCCTGGTACATCAGAAAACGACACTCAAGAGCCAGTAACGAAGAAACGCATTTACTGTACTTATTGCCCTTCAAAAATAAGGCGAAAGGCAAATGCATCGTGCAAAAATGTTCAAAAGTTATTTGTCGAGAGCATAGTATTGATATGTGTAAAAACTGTTTGTAACGAATTTTTATGTAACTATATTCCTATTATATATAAGATTATTTCTTTTATAATACAAAATGTCTTATTATTATAGTAAAAAGTAAGTTTTATGGTGTAAGGAAGAATGTTCCCAAATTTTGTTAACAGAAGTTTAGGTTTTGATTTTTTTTTAATAAATAAATATAATATAAATAAATTCTTTGTATTATTTATTATTTGTATATGTGAGTAAATATTAAATTGCCGTACAGTTTATTCAAATTAATGTATAAACCTCGACATATTGGCATGCGTCAATTTTACGCATGATTATCTTTTATGTACATCACAATATGATTATCTTTCTAGGGTTAAATAAATATAATTAAGTACTAAAATAAATAATATAATAAATAAATATACACTATTTATGGTTATTAAAAGGGTGAAGGATGTCAACCAAAGAAAAGAAAACATTGTTATTGTTGAATATTGCTGTTGTAGCAACAATCATGAAAAATAATAAAAAAAGAAAACCTAGAAAATGCTGGGTCAAACCTTGGTTGAATGCAGGACTGGGAAATTTGAAGTTACCCCAAGAGTTCTTGGATGCTAGAGACCTTCAAAGTTTTAAAAACTTTCTTCGAATGAACCAGTCCACTTTCCTTACGCTCCTGGAAAAAATTAATCCCTTAATTCAGAAAAGAGATACCAATTTTCGCCAGTGCATTCCATCAAGGACAAAATTAATTATAACTTTAAGGTATCTGGCAACTGGTGAAACGTTTCGATCTCTAATGTACAATTTTAGAGTATCAGAATCAGCTATATCTCAATTTATTCCCATTGTGTGTAGGGCAATTTATGATGAATCAAAGAAAGATTATTTAAAGGTGAGTACCTAAATAACTGGCTGGTAGGGGCAAATGTTACATGTTCATTTTTTATAATTTATAGATACCATGTACAACAGAGGAATGGTTAAATATTGCTAACGATTTTGATGAAACATGGAACTTGCCAAATATTTTGGGAGCCATTGATGGCAAACATATTCTAATTCAGGCACAGCAAGAAGAAGGTTCTGTTTTTTATAATTATAAAAAACAGCATAGTATTGTGTTACTAGGTGTGGTAGATGCCAACTATAACTTTTTATATATAAATGTAGGTATAAATGGAAGAGTTTCTGATGGAGGTGTTTACAGAGAAAGTGGCCTCTATAAAGCAGTTGAACAAAATGTACTGAAGTTTCCTAATGATAAACCTCTGCCACAAAGGAAGACTCCAGTACCATTTGATTTTGTTGCTGATGCAGCATTTCCTCTGTCAACACACATAATGAAGCCATATCCCTTTAGAAATATGACTCGTCAGGAACGCATTTTTAACTATAGACTGAGCCGTGTTCGCCGTGTGGTTGAAAACACTTTTGGAATACTTGCCAATCGTTTTCGCGTTCTCTTAAATGTAAATCTTTTGGTTCCAGAGAAAGTAAAAACTATAACTTTAGCCTGTTGTGCGCTGCATAACTTCTTGAGACACGAATTAAAAACAAATTATACTGATGTCAATCCTGAGAGAGATGTTAACAAAAAATACACACTGACTTGTGGTTTAGGTTCTCAAGGTGGTAATAGGCCTAAGAAACTTGCCATTGACATAAGGGAAGAATTCAATGAGTATGTCAATGGAGTTGGTAGTGTTTCTTGGCAAGAAAATATGTGCTAATATGATATAATTTTTTTGGACAAACTGTTTTTTCTTAATTTTATATGATGTGGAACCAAGATACATACAACCCTAAACTTTCACTTTTCTATTGTCAACTGTTATTTTTTAAAAGTCATCTAAATATTCACCTGTTCTCTAAATATAAAAATAAATGTTTGTATGTCCTTTATAGAATCATAAACTATACATTTTTATATTTTGGTTTAATTTTTTTTTGCAATGCACTAATTGTTTTTGTATTGCTATTTTTCCTCATGGACAATAAATTTGATTTGATATGTAACAAATAAATATTTACTAAAGAAATAAGTTTTTTATTTACCAACACAAGTCACAAGTGGATTAATTAGATGCTTCAGAGCAGAATAATATCCACAGATATATATTATAAACAAGTCATAAACATGATGGCAATTGAGGTCACACTTGTTATCACAAACAGTTCTAAAGCTGTTTTCTTGTGGCATTTTTTGTTTAAATTATACTAATTTCTTGGCCAATAAACCACAATTACTTTTTAACTGTAATTTTAACCATAATTAGTAATTGTGGTTTATTGCCCAAGAAATTATTATAAGTTATCACAAACATTGTGGAATGCAGCCAAAGAATCTGGGTCCAGAGTTTTGCAGATGATATTGTAATAGTGATTAGAGGAAAACTCTAAAACTAAACTAGTGGCTTTAACTAATAAGAGGAAGCCAAAGACTTTAATGGAACAAATATCCTATGACCAGCTGATACAAAACAGTGTCTCACTTAACTAAGAAGGATGTTTTTTATTAGTACCTACTGTAAAAAACAATTTTTGGCATGACAAAGACTAAACACAGATTAAAATATTTTTATTTATTTATAATAATTATACTATACCTAATATACAAAAAAATATAAAAAAACTAAGCTACTCTTTTTTTTTACAAATACGTTTTGCTTTAAATAATTCTTTAAGAATGACCGCTTTCAGATTATCAGCAGTATCTTCATCCAACTTAGCCATTTCGGATGCCAAATATCTAAAAAACAAAAAATTAATAGCATTCAATATGTGTACATAACATACATAAAAAAGGTAAACTCGGTTTGCTCAATTGAGACCCATTTTGATAGATTCATAGTAGGAAACCTACAACACAAAAATTCTTACCTCACGCTATTAACAGCTCAAATGGCATTACTCTTTAATTAAAAAAAAAAGAAGAATTATTGGAAATAGTGGGAGTGTATAATAAACTCATAAAATTTTGTGGAATTTATTTCTTCAAAATATTTTTATTTTGTATAATAAATAATTATTGATTGGCATCATTTTTGTGTTATTAATTACCTTTGTTTACTCTTAATATTGGCTATGAGTATGTGTGCTTGATTGTAAAATAATTACTAAAATTATTAGACAATAGTTGTATCTCAAATTTGCGAACCAACTATAGTAAGTATTAAAACAAGTCCTATAAAAGTTTTTCAATGTTACACTCATGCGACATATTAAATTTTTAATTACAGGTTAGCATATATAACAGCATAATAAACCCGATAATGATATGGGGCGGAAACATGGATTGTGCAAAATACATAAACATGAATCAATGATAAACACGACTGAGATGAAATACATGAGAAGAATAGCTGGAGTTACGAAGTTTGACAGATTCAGAAATGAAGACATAAGGAGAAAGCTGGAACAAGGACCGATAATGAGGAAGATCGAAAACAAACAATTGAGCTGGTTTGGCCACATACAACGAATGGAACAAAAGAGACTAACAAAGAAGGTACATGAAGCCAAAATGGGACACAAAAGGAAAAAGGGAAGACCGAGGAAGACATGGATGGACCAGATCCAGGATATAGGTGAAAGAAGACACATGAACGTAAGAGATATGAGAAACCTGGCCACAAATACTATAAGTGCTTGGAAGAAGTGGATAAAAGCCGGAACCCGACATCCGACGACCTGAAGGGCATTAAGGATTATGACAAAGCAGAAGAATTACAAGTTGTTCAAGAGACTAAATTTAAAATTGTTTTCTATTATTCATATCTGCCAAATAGTAACAGATCATTCTCTTCTGCAGGGGGTTTTGATTCGTGCAAACTCTTCAGTGCTTTTGTGGTTTCTACCAAAATATTGTCCAAATGTTCGACCCTTTTTTTTGGCGTTTGGACTACTACTTTATTCTGGCGGTGGATGGTGGATGGCGTATCCTCGAACCTATTCTTCTTATCGCAGATATCATAAGAGGAATGGCTAGGCCCCCCCTCATCATAGACTATTTCTATGTTGTCATAATCAGAATACTAGAATATAATAAAATAAGTTATATATAGTGTATATATATATATATATATATATATATATATATATATATATATATATATATATATATATATGAAAATTACTTTTCGCGGTTCTCGGGTAAAACCGCGTTGAGATTTAAATTCTCAACGCGGTTCTTCCCGAGAACTTAGTATATATATATATATATATATATATATATATATATATATATATATATATATATATATATATATATATATAGTAAATTTCTAAAACAGCAGAATTTTACTTATTTTGCACTTTTTAACTTTATTGTTGATATTGAAAACTAGGTATTTTGACATAATTAGAAAACATTAAAAAAATTTCTCGTTATTTTATCTAGTTTATGTTTTTCTTGTTAATAAATTAATAAGTATATCCCATCTCTAATCTAATCTCTTTCCAGATTTATTGTAAGAACACATGGCAACACTACCGTGTCTTTAATTCATTATATCCCTAGCTAACTTTTCGGACCCCCTATCTAAATGTTGTCCAGTATAAAACAATTAAGTATTTAGTGAACGGATAAAAAATAATTCTAAATATTACCTCAATGTCATCTCGAAAGCTTGACTGGCTTGACTTATCTTCTTGTAAAGCATTAAAGTCTCCCTCCTGAGTGTCACCCTCTACAGGATTAAGTAGATGTCCTAGGTCCAAATTGGACAGTCCCTTACATGTAACATTTGTGCTATCATTTAAAAAATATGCCATATCAAAAAACCAGAGTTTTGGCACGTAAATGTCGTCAGTGGATGCCCCACTTGCCTCTGATTTTTTTATTTTATTTATTTCAGTTAATTATTGTGACCTAATTCCATGAATTTTCTTTTTTGTGACATCCACAGTTATAAATTTGTTTTCTTCCATTAAATTATTTTTAGTATCTTCCAATGCCTGAATTCTTTTAATTTTGTTGTGGTATTGGCTGGATTGTATATTATATAGGCAAGGATAATTCTCATACAGAATTATTAATTTGTTGGTCAACTCTATTGTCCATATTATTGGTTTTCTATAAAAGATATATATTAATTTTCTCTCTAGCAATATTATAAAACAAACTTGTACTCACCCAGTCGTTTTTACATTAACTTTAGACATAGTATATCTATTTATCACCACTTAATAAACTTAATTTAAATCAAAACACAACAATACACACGTGGGCTAAGGGATGCTAAAGATAGAGATAAGGTTATGTTTTATTCTGTAATCTATTATAAATTGTTATGTTGGCAACATGAATTTTAACGATAAATTGCAAGAAAATAGCATGAAAAATAGAACATGTTCTAATTTTTCGTCTAGCACAGGAATTGCATGGAAATAGCCCGTGGGCATGCGCAGTTCCATGATCTGTCTTGCATGGCTCTTGCCTAGTATGAAAATAGCATAATGTAGAACTGTCTTTATTGTTATCACTCAGTATTGAATATAAGTTTTAAAATACTATTCAATAAATGTAATTTTCTTTACAATCAAATAGATGCCTCGAAAAGAAATTGCTATATTATTAGGAGTCCGCCCCTGATGCCCTGTCATAAAATACCTAGATGGAGATAAGACAATAATCAGGTAAAATTCAAGACGATAAATATTGAGACAGACTTTACAGGAAGGACAGCTAAAATGCTTCGAAGCAAGTGGGAGTCTTTGAAGAAAACCACAAAGAAACAAGTGGGTGTTAGGAATAGGGTGCTGGCTATTGTTGGTGTGGGAGTAACTGGTACATCTTGCAAATTTGATTTAGATTTTGGTAATACCTTAATTATAAGTAATTATACAAATTTTTACTTATTGTTGAAATATTTTTACAGGGAATATCAGGCCAGATATTGAACTTACACTGGATGACATTTTACCAGTAGAGAAAATACCAGATAGTACAATTGAAGTAGCTGCAGAAATTGTTGATGTAACGGTCAGTAAATGTTTACAGTAAAAATGAATTAAATTTTGAATTTCTTTTCTGTTTATTATAGCCTAATGAAGTGTGGGATTCTTGGAATCCATTTCAATTGAGAAGCGCCAAACATCCAGCATTACAACTTCCAATTGAGGAAAATAAAGTATCTGAAGGTTATCTAAGTTATGTTCTAAATTACAGAAAATAAAGATCTTTGTACCTGGGGTAATCGAAGGGTCAAATTTTATTATAGGAAATTTCGACACCGCGGCTTAAAGCAGGTAGGTAGGTAATTAGCGGCGATGGACATTTGCACCCAAGCAGGACAAGCGGGGTTTCCCAATATTTATTGTCACGGCGGGGGCGTGGCACTTGTGTACTTGTGACTAAATTATTTCAGTTGTAATTTATTTCTTGTTTGACGTTGACTTGTGCACGTATACGGATATTTAAAAAATGAGTTTGATAAAAAGTTCCCGTGGTCGAGATTTATTAGTGGTGGAGCATCAAAGCGGCGAGATATTTTGGCGCTGCATCCAAAGAAACACTAAGTGTTCCGCAAAAGTGTTTACAATAGGCTGTGAGGACCTCACCATCACAAGAAGTGATTTGGTACATAATCATGAAGCCGATCCAAAAAAGCATGAAGTAAAGATGGTAACCAATGCATGTAAAAGAAAAGCCCAAGAGGACATATCGGAAAAGCCTGCCAAAATTACAAGAACTGCTGTTGCTGAGTGTGATGCCAATTTGCTGACGGTTCCTGACATAGCTAGCATAAGAAAGAACATTTACAACTGTCGTCGTAAACTGTTACCAGGTCCGTTACCAAGAAGCATATCAGAAGTCCATAACGCGGTTAGTAATTATTCTCCTAAAACCTGTCGCAATGAAAGTTTTTTGTTTTTAAATCATCCTGAATTAAATGTAATTGTATTTTCATGCGAGACAAATATTCGTTTGTTGTGTAAATTAAAAACTTTGTATATGGATGGTACATTTTCATACAGTACCAAATATTTTCTACAATTATTTACTATACATGACTTGGAAAATGGACATTATGTTCCTTTAGCATACTGTTTGTTAAAGGACAAATTGTCAATGACATACAAAAATTTATTTTCTTTATTAAGGTCTAAGATTTTTGAAACATTTCAATTATCATTAGAGCCAACTGAAATATTTGTGGACTTTGAAAAAGCAATTCACTGTGCTTTATTGTATATGTGGCCCAATGCAAAAATTAGTGGATGCCGTTTTCACTTACACCAAAACTGGTTTAAAAAAATTCAATCTTTGGGTTTGGTACAAGAATATAAGGATACAAATTCAGAAATTGAAAAATGGTTAAGGCATACGTTTGGTTTAACTTATTTAAATCCAGCAGAAGTTAAAGAATGCTTTCTTTATGATTTAATGTCATATAAACCTCTAAACGCAACACTTGATATATATGCAGATTATTTACTGGAAAATTACATTTTCGATAGCGCTCTATTTCCACCACACATATGGTCTAATCAGAATCCGTCTATTGCGAGGACCACAAATGCCTGTGAATCCTTTCATTCGAGATTTAATTCTTCTTTTTATTCAACACATCCTTCTATTTTTATTTTTATTGAAAAGTTAAAAGAATTTCAAGTAGACACTTATGTCAAAATAAATAGTTTACATATACCAGCAAAAATCAAAGATACTACTGTTAAGGCTAAATTGGCATTTTTGGAGAAAATGATGGATAAACTACGATCCCAACAAATACGTAGGTTAGATTTTATAAAAGCTGTATCTTATCATTCCTATAATAGCAAATAAATCATTGTATACAAGTATATTAACGGTAAAATGTACAAAAATTAGGTACTAGTTGTATTATAATTAGATATTATTACAGTTATAGAGAAATAAAATGCACATTACTTTTATTAAAATAAATTAATTAATTAATTATGGTATTTTATTTATGTCGCAGCTATATTTATTTGGTGTCGAATATACCTGTAAGATAAAAACGGGAATTGGGGCTGGTGTCGAAAATTGCCATTAAATTTTAGTCGCTACCTGCTTAGTGTCGAAATTTCCTACGCCCCTTAAAACGAACCCTTTACCGACCGAGCGGTCGGAATAAGGGGAATGTAGTCCTTGAATATTGTAAGATTTTAAAAATATTTTAGCGTACAATTATTCGTAATATATTTTTTTTATTAAAAGTAATAAACCAACGATCCACTTGAGCATTTACCGACCGACTAGATTTTAATTTTCAATTAAAAAGTGAAATGAATATGAAAGTTGAACAGTATAAAAGTTGAGCACTTTTATAGTAAGAAATAGCACAAAACCACGTTTTTTTGATGTGTCCTTTGGTTAATTCTTTTTTCCAATTATATTGATTTACAATTAAAGAACAGTCGGTAAAAGGTGCTTTGAAACTTGAAATCAACCTTTTACCGACCGGGTGATCGGAACAAGAGGAATGTAGTCATTGTATATATCTAAAATTTCCATTTATATATGTGTAATTTAAAAGATAGGGAGATTTTTCATCATATTTTGTTTCTGAAATAATAATCTCTTTTTTTCTAACCATGCTCAGCTCATTTTTTTTTTTTCGTTTCTTTATCAGCGCTGTGAGTAATTCTTTTTTTTTTTAGAATGCATAATATCATGAAAATACTAAAAATTGTGTCTACTAATTATAACGTATTCTATACATATATATTACATTTTTTTGTCATTATACTGAAATTAATGGTAGTGACAATTCTGTATTTTTGTCACTTTTCTAAAGCACTGTTCGTTAAAAAAATTTCGCCGATTCACCGTCGCATGTGTACTTGAACAGCTACAAATAAGCACTGAATGGAGCATTCAATTATTATTCAAATGATAGAATTTCTCCGCCACAGTAGTGACGTGATTGTTTACATATTTCTTTCATATAGGTTAACACTTAACACAGGTCAGGTGGTGTGTCATCATATGGCAGCATTATGTTTACATGCTCACCATAATATTAGTATTACTGATAAGAGCTCAGGGTCAAGCTGTTGACATAGAAACTGTAACTAAAATCAGAGACATCTATAAACCTTAAAAATCTAATTATGTGGCAGTACAGAGAACAGCAAATTAAGGATAAAATTGAACATTTTAAAGAAGGGTTGGGTCATGTAAATCCCACTGGATTTGCTTGGTTACTAATGCCTGAACCTTTACCGGAAGCAAACTTGTTGCCAAGCATTGAAACTATTTTGTTTTCGGAAAGCTCCATGAATGCGTCAGACAAAGAAGAGTTTTCCTGAAGGAATGTAGAGTGACACAGTCACTTAAACGCAGTGTTCATGACATGAAAATTGGGCAGGAAGACGTCCAAAATTGGCTGATAGCACGAAAATATAGACTGACAAGCAGCAAATTTGGTCCAGTCATTGCTGGATGTAATAGAGACAAATATCCAAAGTCTCTCTTTACAAATTTACTCGAGGGGTATGACCTAAATGGTGTTGAAGCTATCCAGTGTGGCTGAGAAAACGAAAGGTGCGCCTTAAGTAAATTCTCTGAAGTCACTAGTTTAGACATTAAACCAGCAGAATTTTGCCTTCATGAAAATGGATTTTTGGGAACAAGCCCAGATAGATATGTCAGAGAGAGGTGCAGTATTGAAGCAAAATGCTTTTTTAAATATAGGAAGGAGCAAAGCCTTAAAGCTCTAAATGATGAGAAAAAATACATAGTTTTTTATCAAAATGGAAATTTATTGATCAATAAGAATCATGCATACAACCTTCAAATACAAGGAGAGTTACGCATAACCAACAGAGATATGTTATTTAATTATGTGAGCCCCCAATGATCATTTAATAGTTAGAATTTCAAAAGATGAGGATTGGCAAAATAATTTAAATGTTTTACAAACATTTTACTTAAATCACTTTATTAAGGTTGTTACTGGTTAGTTTAAAAAAATAAAAGCTAGTTGTTAAAAATGTGTTATTATCCTTTAAACCCATATTTTGTACTAAATAAAATAGGTATTTTGGCAAATAATGTACTTTAGACTGGGAAGTAGTTCTCACCATCACAAAAATATTAACTTTTTATTGTTAGTTGTATTTCACATTTGCAATTTTAAGTAGTACAAAGATGCATTTTTTTATTAGTGGTTTATAGTTCAATGATAAAAAGAGTGATATTTTAATTCATTATATTTCGAAGATAAAATTACAGCATAAAACTTAAAATATATCAGAATAGTTTAATCCTTAACAGGCGTTGTGACGTCCCACGAACGGCTGCGCTTAGGTGTGTGGATAGTACACCCTTCACTACTTGTCATTTAGATTTGCGCTTCGCAGTACCTTTAAGTTACTCTGTTGTCAACCTTACGGTGAAGTGTAGTGATTTCGTTCCGTTTAGTTTTCGAGTTACGCTGTGCTTGCGGTCCTCTGGACAACACGACGGTGGGTATGTTACAAACTACAATTATATCGGATATTCAATAAAATAATTTTGTTTATTTCTCGTAGTCAAAAACATCAAAGTATCCTGTTTCAAAACGTGTCCGATACGATGATCCTAATTTTGAAAAGAAAGTAATGAAAATATTTGATTCGCTTGACTCTGATCTGGAATTGTCTCATCAGGAGGATGCTGATTAAATACTCAGTGACCACGAAACCGAGTCAGAAGAATCTGTTGACGAGAAACCAGTTGAAGTAGGTATAATTCAAACTTCTGAAGAATCATCTTCTGATACTAAAAATGTTGCAAGGCAGAAAATAACCAAAATACTTTTATGGCCGAAATAGATTCAAATGATCGGCAACTGCACCTAAGAAAAATGTACGAACACCACCTCATAATCTCATAAAAATACCAACTTCCATTTTAGTAGCAGCAAAAGTAAAGCCTATTGTTGCTTGGAAATCTATATTTACAGCAGATATGACACAAGAGCTTATTAAGTGGACAAATAAAAAACTTGAAAATGTCAGATCTAAGTATTCAAATTCCTCAAGAAGGAAATTCCGCAATGTCACAGTTGAAGAAATGAATTGCTTTCTAGGTTTACTGACTTATACAGCTGTGTTTAAATCATCATCAGTATACTGAGTATACTGGTGTGTATTCTAGTTCTAACTGTGCATTTAAAGTATCTGATGTGTGATTTTTTAGGGATTTAAAAAAAAAAAATCACACATCAGATACTTTAAATGCCCAGTTAGAACTAGAATACACACCAGTATACTCAGTATTAATATAAAATTTAATATAAATAATTTTACCTGATCTCACTCCATTTCTGGTTTCCACACCAAAACCCATATACTTATAGAATTGATTACCCAAAATCAACCTTTATATGAGGTTTTCCATACAGTATCCATTATCTTCATGCACATTTTTTTGGAATTAACTTCAACATCATGGTCAAACTTTTTTATTCCAGTATCCCATATACATTCAAATACATTTGATATACTCCTTGGATTATTTGAATTTCTACATAAAGTTTAAAATATGGTCCCCCATGGATCTAAGTTTTTTGTTCACAGAATTCATTAACATGTTACTATAAACTACATTTTCCTAAAACTATATTAAACATCAGTATTGAACTGGTATGGTACCTCAACTTATTTAACCCAAAATTATTATTACACCCCATCTGGTTGAGACATACACTCATTTTACAAAATATTTAATTTCAAATTTAACACGTGGTTTGATTGTTCCCAACACAACATGGTAAAGTCGTTCAGACTGGCAGTATTAATTAAATAGAATTTTGTTATTCCTAATAATTTGCAAATCTACATTTTCAAATAGAAATATTATATTTTAACTATAAACTGTTTTAAATTTGAAATTGTTAAAGTGTCACAGAAATTATTATACAAACTCACCATTGTTCATGTCGGTGTGATGATACTTCTGCTCATGGTATAGAAAAATTGAAATAAGAATAATTTTACTTTACACCGGTTTAAATAGAGAACCTTTTACCTGTTGGTATAACCAATTTCCGGTCCCAACTGTCAGATATTAAAATTACCAACTAACTATTGAATACTTAATGATTCAGTCAATTTTCTTTAATTTATCAATAATTTTATCAACAATGGTTTATTTGCTTATTATTTAAGTTCCATATTAACATATCAGAACTGGAATAAATATTTGAAAATACTTATACACACCATGACAGATAACTCACACCAACAATTATTTCAAAGAAAGTTTGTAATTTTGTTATACGTTATACATTTTGATTACAAATGTACATATTTAATTTAATTAACAAATAATCACTTAAGTTTGTTCTGTAACTTTGACTAAACTGAGTTAGTTATCATAGAATAAGTATTACAATTATTTATATTATTACATTGAAATCAATTATTTAAAGTTTGTTAAAGTATGCTAATATTAACACATCAAATAACTTTGATATCTAAAATTAAAAATTTTAGACATTTATTAATATCAGCTTATTTCATAAACTAGATAACTTAACTTACAGCATTTAAAATAGAAGAAGAACTGTCACACTTTAACCTACATTTGTCAAGTTTACCTCTAAAATCTGATATATAGCACATAAAAAACTCATTGTCTCCTAGTAAGAAATGTAGTTCTTTTTTAAAAATCCTCTCCTTTTAAATTAAATGTCTGTTTCGTCCCCCGTTTTTTAAGTGTTTTCTGTGTGTTTCTGTGTGTGTAAAAGGGTCTTAATTTAATTTTAACATAAAATTTTTTGGACTTTACAAAAATTTGCCAGATATTGCAACAACTTTATCAAAGAAATTTGATAACTGCAAGCTTATATAATTGCGCACCCACACAATCTGTACATCCATTCTTATTCATTGTCTTACAACTGTCACCTTCCAAAACAAAACATAAAATCTCAATAAATAACACACATTTCATAAATATATCTCCAGAATAAATATAAATAACTTTAAAGAACTTAATGGTATAGAACATTACTTTCATCAAACAAACAATACATTTCACCTATCTCTACTTCATTGGATAAAATCTGTCTCCTCAAGAACTTCCCTGTTTACTGTTAAACAATTACAATAGTTGACCTGAGTTCTCCAATCAACAATACAAGATAGTTTGAACCATGTTCTTTCAACCATCAATTAATAGAGTACCGGCATGTAAGTAATGTTTATTTATTTGTTTATTTATTAATTCATTACAGTTTAATAGACTATGTTACCAATTTGTGGGTCTTACCTTGTCTGCTTAAACATTTTATTCATTTATAAAACCACAGACATGTAATATTGGCATAATTACTGTAATTTATATAATTTATATCACCTACCTATGTTTTATCTTTATTAGACAACACCCTAATATGGGTTTATTATTTCAGCATTTATTTAACTTTGTATAGAGACCTGAAGATGCTTTGCATATTATAGAAAGCGAAACCGGTCGTCCGATTAGTTAAATTAAATTGATTGTGAGTAAGTCTAACTTATTATTTCTTTTACCTTTTATTAATGATATTATCAACAAAAAAGTGGATAGAAATAATGAACTAATTGAAAAAGCAAGTTAATTGATTTATTGGAATCATCAAATTCATCTTCACTTTTAAAATCTGATGGAAAATCTTGGGCTGATGTTGTGACAATTAAAAAAACTTTGTCCAGCTGATATGGTTGTTTCTTTAGCTGAGGTAAAGGAAGGAGCAAATGGTCGTGTTATGATTTACTGTCAAGATAAGAAATCGTTGGAAATTTTAAAAAGTAATGTAGAACGGCATTTGGGTGCAGAGTATGAAATAAAAGTTGGCAAATTGAATAAACCTAAAATTAAAATCATTGATGTTAATCCTGATGACTTGAATGATAATGGTGAATTTATTAATAAATTTCTAACTCAAAATTTACCGGATGATTCGATTCATAACAAATATTAAGTTAGGTTTATCACCTTTAATTCGTCGTAAATATGGCATCAAAGAACTCATTAATCTGCTCAGCAATATTGGTTTATAAGCTTCGTATAAGGATGTTGAAATATTTGAAAATTCTGTCCTTCATGACCCCGAAAATTTTAATATTTTACCGCATGCATATTTAGAATTTGTTTTCGATAACGCAGACCATAATACTGCTACAGTTGATGGACATAATACATTCCATGCGATGGGTGGTATAATGTGTGTTACTCCCTGAGAGTCAGTTACATCAGAATCAAACATAGCAAAAACAAAAAAGACTTCATTAAATGTAGCAAATGATAAATTTGATTTTATTCCTGTAAAACAATGTTATATACATTAAGGTGCTGGATTAGATAAAATGATATACAGCGATCTTTCAGCTAATGAAGATTGGAACGAAGACAGTAATCTTGATCCTAGTACTGCAGAAGACGAAAACCAAGTAGACAATGCAGTTGTGGATATGGAAGTTGAAACACAGCTTGAAGTTAAGGTTAATTTAGTTGCTGAAAATAAAAATAATAAGTTCGAATCAGAAGCGTCAAAAAAATACGAAAAAGCGCCCTTGAAAAATTACGAATCAAATCTAATGAGTTGTTATGGTGTTTCAGTAAAAAAACAGATAAAAATTTTCCGGGCTGGTTTGCATTCATAGAGAAATACCATGAATTTAAAGATACTTACGAAATTTCTAAAGTAATTCTGCTACCGTTTGTAAATGGTGCTCCAAGCGACTACAGTACAATATTTACAGTTTTAATCGAAGCTGCAAGTAGAGCTAAAGCACATAATCAAAAACATGTATGTGTAACGTCTGATCAACCTTTGTATTGGAAAGCGCGAAATATTCTTGCTTCGATTACAGATGATAATGACCCACACAATTTAAAATCGATCATACTTGGAATAGGCAAGTTTCATGCCCTTATGTCCTATTTAGGAAGTATCGGTTTTATCATGGAAGGAAGCGGAATAAAAGAAGCTATTTCGACAATGTATGCCGAAGGTTCAGCTGCGAAAGCACTAACAGGCCATGCATACGCAAGAGCAGTTCGCACACATGTTCCTTTATATCTGGCTTTAGCCAATATTATTTTTGAAAATGTCAAATTTACAGATACCGAGAATAAAGTTCTGGAAGAAGCTCGAAAAAATTTAGGTATTATTCCAGTGGATAGTTTGAATGACAGTGCATGGTCTAATATTATAGATAAATTTGAATTGACTGTAACAAATTTAGAACGTGGGCCCACGAGCAAGAATGGTCACAATTATGCTCCACTTCATTAATTCAGAACGTTGCGGAAACTGGGATCCTAACCTCCATTGTCTTGAATTAATGCTGTACTTTTTCCACGCGTCTGGCCATAATTTATTTGCGAAGAGCACGCATATTTTTTACAGGATATGCGAAAGCTTAAGCAAAGTATAGATCCAAGGGAATTCAATAATTTAACATCGAAAGGATATTTCACAATAAGTCGATCAGACAAATGTTGGTCTGGAATATGGTCAGACATGGTAATTGAACAGGTTTTAATGCGTTTAATGAAGTGTGTAAGTGCGTAGGTGAATGCTTAACGCATGGTTGAGGCTTAACAGAAGCAGTAATAGCAAAATGGATAGCCTGGTCAATTTGTATGATTGAAGTGTGTAACAATATGGAAGCTTTTTGTGGCGCTTCATTTTCCACTTGTGAACAACATATTGATGCTAGAGCGTCCCGCATATCCAGGGATACTTCGAATTTGCAAAAAATACGTAATTTTTTCGAGGAATTCAACCCATTTCCCATAACTGAAGATATAAGATCAATATATTCTGGTGTAGTAGGACATACATCTATAAATTGTTATAAAGCGCAGGAGATTGGCATTAGCTTGCAATTAGCTTTAAGTCACCAAACAGTGGGAAAATTTACTTAAAAAAAATAACATGTAGTTTAATCTACCAGCTATTATACGAGATAATGGGGTCCTGGTACAGAATAGGCTCTACAATTGCTGAGGTGAAAGAACCTTAACAGTTATCTCCATCGTCTGACATCGTGTGGAGGTAACAGGCAGTTTCACATTTGGCAACCGCTGGCATATACACCCAAGAAGACTTGGATATCCTGAGATCACATATCATGTACGAAAATGAAAGAATAGCTGTAGATACTGTATTAGTGAGAGGAGTCCAAGGACTAAACCCTGACATGCACGGTATCTACACATCGGATTTGCTCGATGATAAATCATTAGAGACAATAGAAAGTAAGATATCAACTAAGCCATGGGTTTGGTTCATAGGATTCGGCAACATATCTGCAGGAGAATTAGGAATCTTCATAACGCTCAAAAGCATCAAATGGCTGATTAATACAATGATAAGCGGAACTATATTATATAAGATATATGGTTTCAGTTTTATGATTTTAAAGTGCTTTTTTGAGAGCTTAACATCCTGGTTTGTCCATAAGGGTTATAGTAAGACTACCGCTATGCCTTAGGATGAGACTGAAAATGATAAGTTACTAACTCTATCCATAATACCTCGGGATTCGTGTAATAGAAGCTCGAAAAGTGCTATAAATAAACAAGAAATGACATGCGATAAGGGTGAGCAAGAACCTCTATGCACCCTGCCTACATATCCTAGACTATACCCTACTCTACCTCTTATGAAGCAGACGAGATCAGGGCATAAGACTTACTGAGGTATCATTGTGGTACGCTCAAATAGTATTCTCCCTGTCAAGAGTAAATCACCAATGAAAAATAAGACAAATCACATATTATCACAGCAAAATAAAGTCAATCAGGATGATGTCTTCTACTGTAAAAAATAACAAAAATGAAGAAGTAGCTATAGGTTTAAAAGAAACTATGAAGATGAAATTTTCATCGTCGTCAAATGAGGATAATATTCTTTTCGAAACAAATTAAAAAAAAAATGGTATTTTATGGAAAAGCGAAAATACAAAGTTCGTAATTTAAATAAAAAGCGATGTACAATTCGACAGATATAGCTGCAATGCTCAAGGTCACTTCATCGATAAACGGAGGAGCCGATAGTCAGTTGTATGCAATTTTTCGAAGCGTAAACATCCATATAAAACCTACGTTGCTATTTGCTACGTTGTCAGATAACCTCGTAATTCGTGAAATAGTGATTGTTTGTTGAATTTTCATAATATTCTAGTACGCAAGAGGTGAAATTTCTTATTATTTTATTTCTTATTATTAAAATGAATCACGTAAGTGCCGTAAAAAATCGGGTTCTGAGTGCACAAGCTCGTGAAATTATATACTCGGTTTTAAAATTTACGCAACAGGAAGCAGAAGGAAATGTTCTTCTTATTGAGTTATCGAAAGTGCAAGAACGAGTAGCTGCTTTGACAGGTAAATCGATTGTATAATTATATTAAAATGTATATAATATATTATAAATGTTTTGCATACTTAGATTACCATTTTTTGTTATAAATCAATTAAAAAAAGAGATGGTGTTATAGAGATATAGAAAATAATCGAATAAGAGGAAAAAGTTAAGATAATATTCAATTTTTATAGGTGTCAGTTTATCCAGCGTCAGAAAAATAGCTAAAGAGGGTCAAGAGGTTGAAAATGGAGAAACCCCCGGATTCTCCACACCTAATAAACGACAAAAAAAGTCCTCAAAAATACAGCTAGATCCATGTGATCAAAGTATATTACGGAGACAAATATATGATTTTCATCTTCGCCATAAACAAGTTCCCACAATTAAAAAAATTCACCAAAAATTTGTAAATGAATTGAATTATGCAGGTAGTAGAGAAAGTATGAAGATGGAATTCCACAAACTTGTGTTTCGCTGGAAAAAAACAGTCGACAACAGAAAAATGTTGATAGAGAAACACGAGATTAGACATTTAAGGCTGCAATATCTGAGGAATATCAAGGAAGCAAGAAATGCAAATAAATTTATAGTGTTTACTGACGAAACTTATTTACTTACGAGCCATATTGCAAAAAACAATTGGTGTGATACCAGTAATAATGGACTTAAAAAACCAGTGTCAAAAGGGCAACGTTTAATTATTGTTGGGGCAGAAAGTACCATCCACGACTTTCATAAAAAAAAAGTTGATAGAAAAATATAAGGTAACATCCCAGATTTTTAAATTAAAATTATTAACTGTGGAATGTGTTTGGGTCACTGTAGACATCTGGACAGAAACCATGACTGAAAAAGGTTTTTTGGGCCTAACGGTACATTTTTTTGACGGTATTAGTATATGTAACCGTAATATTGGTGTATCAGAATTGACAACAAACCATACACCCCAATACATTGCTGAAAGATTAAGGTTTACTCTTATAAATTGGAATATTCAAATTTCTAAAGTAAGATGTATGGTATCAGACAATGGAGCAAATATGGTGTTTGGGATAAAATTAGTAGTTGGAAAAAATAACCACCTACCTTGTTTTGCTCACACTATAAATTTAGTGTCTGAAGTAACTTTAAGTAATAATATTATAAAAGCAATTATAAGTAAGGTTAGAAATATTGTTAAATTTATAAAAAATAGTGTAAATAATTCAGACAAATTACGTAAAACCCAAATAGATAAGGGGGTTTCAGAAGGGTCAGTAAAAAAACTCATACTAGATGTAACCACAAGGTGGAATTCAGTATTCTACATGATAGAAAGATTTTTAGAAATGAACCGACCTGTTACTCTAATTTTAATAGACAGTATTAATTCCCCAGAAATGCCAAACTCTCAAGAAATAGACATTTTAAAACAGTTATTATCACTGCGCAGACCTCTACAATTTGTAACTAAGAAATCATCGGGGGCGAGTTATGTTACAATTTCATCAATTATTCCCATGCTGTATTGTTTGATAACACAAATAAATTAGTGCTATTGCAACATTGCTAGATCCTAGGTTCAAATCACTCCACTTTCAAAATGCCAGTGCTTGTGGTGCAGCTATTCAAAAATTAAAACAGTTAGTAATATCCCCAACAACTTCATCTAGTCCTAACAACAGTGGTACAGGTACTAATGGTGACTCAGAAGAAGACGAATCTGCCAATAAGCAGTATGATTTTTGGGAAGCCCATAAACAGTTGGTCAGAAAAGAAAAAAGAAAGATAGGAATAATGAGGTGACTCTATATTTATCAAGTCCTGTTTCCCCATTAAAAAGTAACCCACTGGAAGAATGGAATGAAATAAAAATACTTTTTCCAATGCTGCTCAAACAAGCCACGCAGTTTCTAGTTGTGGTTACAACTTCAGTTCCCTGCGAACGTTTATTTTCAAAAGCAGATGCAATCATGACTAAAAACCGTAAAAGGCTTACCCGTAAACATTTAGATAAATTACTGTTTTTGGGAGGTTCCTCTCATAAAGAGTTTTTTACCTAACTGTATATAATTTTATTTACCCCCTAAATGTATATCATTTCACTGGAGCTATTTGTGCATTAATTCCTTTGTTATTATTAAATTCATGTCAATGATTTACTGAATGTATGTAGTGTAGATTAAATAATATATATATATATATATATATATATATATATATATATATATACAGAGTGGCCCAAAAGTCTGGAAACGACCAATGATCTCGTAAATTGCTGGTCATAATTCTACAAAATTTTTTATTTGGTCACCGAATTATTTTTTTTGCGGAATAAATACTTTTGTATCGTTAAAACATATCGTGGTTAGAATTTTTTAATAATCTAGTTGGCGTGTGTCTAGTTTTTGACAACTGTCATAAAAGCCAAGCAATTAGCACTGCTGATTGTAAGAAATATTGACAAGAACTTGAGATTTGGTGAGCTTTAGTGGTAACCTGTAAATTTTTAGTGTTCAAAAGTCAGAGTAATCAAAATGGCACCACCTCATAGATTAGTAGACAAATGTGTAGCAATTTTAATATTTAGTAAAGTAGGCTGTAACTACCATGAAGCTGTGAGAATATTTAATGAATGTTTTCCGAATCGTCCAATTGATCGACATTACTATAGATTACTTGTCACCAAATTTTGTGAACCTGAGGAAAAGCAAAAGATATTTTGTCCCAATTTGTAGTAAATCCATCCAGTTCCACTAGGAATTTTGTTCGCGAATGCAAAGTAAGTCACAGAACCGTCGTAAACATTTCAAAAAAGCAAAAATTTCATCCCTATAAGATGAAAATGGTGCACGAATTGACAGAGGATGATCCAGATCGACGACTGCAATATTGTGAAACTATGGATAATAATATTTCACAAGATCCAAATTATTTAAGACATATTTGTTTTTCCGATGAAGCTACATTCTATTTTTTTTTATTTAGAAAAAGCATATAATCCACATCAACCACGAAGGGTTATTAGTGGAGTAACGTACACAAAAGTTCATTTTATTTACATTAAATAGATGTATATAAACGTAAATCTTTTAAATAATTTATTACATGGTCAGTGTTTATGGTTAAAGTGGTTTTGATGTTATCTGAGATTCCATATTTTCTTCGTGTTTCTTCGTGGTACTGGCAATCAATCAGAATATGCTTCACCGTCAATGGGAGAGAACAGTTTCTGCAGGTTGGAGAAGGTTCTTTGTTGATTAAGAATCTATGGGTCAGTGCAGTGTGTCCAATTCTTAGTCGGTTAATTATTACTTGATCCCTTCTATTGGATGGATTATTCAAGATGGTCTTCACAAGGGGATAAATCTCATATAGTTTGGTTCCTGAATCTTTCCAGTAGTCTTGCCATATATTCATACAGTGGTCTTTAATTAGGTACATTCTATTTAAATGGTCATGTACATTGACAAAACGTAAGATATTGGTCTGACGAAAACCCTCGATTGTTTTGAGAGTGTCATACTCAATTTCCCACTAAATTAAATGTTTGGGAAGGTATACTAGGGGATCACATTATAGGCCCTTTTTTATCGAAGGCAATTTAACAGGGGAGAGCTATCTTAATATATTGGAAACACAAATAATTCCTGCAATTAATCATGTGCTTAGAAACAATCCAGGCCAATTCACCCAAGATCTTGTTTTCCAGCAAGATGGAGCTCCGCCTCATTACGATGCTCGCGTTAAAAATTAAAAATTTTAGTGCTCTAGACAAGCAATGTGTTTTGTGCTTTGATGAGATGCACATAAAAGCCCATTTATTTTATAATACATCAGATGATAATAATATTGGATTTGAGGATTTAGGGCAAAAGGCATTCAAACCTGCATTAAATGCTACTGTCTTTAGGGGCATACATTAAAAATGGAAGCAGGCTCTCTCCTATTACTTACACGAATCCACTTGCTCAGTTACCAATTTAAAAGTAATGCTACACGAAATAATAACTGCGCTTCATAATATAGGTTTGAATGTGCGAGTTTGTGTAAGTGATATGGGATCCAAATATGTATCTCTTAGTAGGGCTTTGGGTGTTACTATTATGACACCTTACTTTTTTGTCAATAATTTAAAAATTATCTACTGTTTTGATACCCCACATTTAATAAAGCCCACAAGAAATAATTTAAAAAACAACATATTACAGTATCCAACGAGAAGTGCACCAAAACTAACTGAGTCCCATTTATATCCAACAAATGTTCAAAAAATGAAAGTTAAATTAGCTGTACAATTGTTAAGTACCACTGTTTCTGCCGGAATGAATTTATTTATATCTTTAGGACTTCTTTCAACAAATGCTAAATTTACTTCAGATTTTATTAATAGTTTGGATAAACTATTTGATATTCTTCATTTCTTCATCACCCAAATCAGCAAAACGTTACAATTTGCCATTCCAAGGAAAGACAAGTCGATTTTCTTAATGGCTGTTTAAATTTTTTTAATACAGCAAAGATATCTAACAAAAAAGGGGATGATGTCACCAAAAAATTACCAAGTATCAGAGGTTGGCAAATAACTATTAGAGGGATAATACTTTTATGGGATAGTTTATATCAGGAAGGATTCACTTATATTAATACCAGGAGGATTAATCAGGATTCCCTGGAAAAATTTTTTGGAACAATTAGACAACAGAATGGTAACTGTTTCAACCCGACGCAAATTCAATTTGTAAGGAGTTTTAGAAAACTATTTTGTTTAAATATGTTAAATTCAGGATCAGAAAATTGCGAGGGAGACACAGATGGTGTCATTTTACAAATTGCTGATTTGTCTGAAGAACAAGATGATTCAACAGTTTGTCCAACTTCTCAAGCAATACAAATCCATATTACATATCCATATTACAACTCTCATTAATACTGATTATCAGAAGAATAGCATATTACAAACAAATTCTGTTAGATATATATGCGGGTATTTAATACAAAAGTGTTTAAAAGTTCATTCATGTCAAGAATGCAGCATAGTGTATGCCAATAAGCATAAAGATCTTGATGATACAAGCTTATTGTGTTATTTTAAAGCATTTGAGAATGAAGGCTTAAACACTTTTGCAAACCTCACTATGCCAAGTAACGATTTCGTATTTTTCATTTCAAATTTAGAATCAATTTTTAAAAACAATTTTGAAAAACGGTCCTGTAGCTCTTTTTAAAGAGATTAAGTTTATTCATCCTTGTTCATATTTTCCCTATGAGCATTTACTAAATTTATATGGTAGACTAAAAATTTATTATTCTTTAAAATATGTAAATCAAAATTTTAAGAATGTGTCAATAGATCAGAAAAAATCAAAATTAATTATTTGGAATCACCAATAGGCATTGAATGTACACCAAATATAATTGAATGTAATTAAGCAAAAAAACACCCAACCCACAAATTTTCAAAAATGAGATTTTAATACCAGCGAGCACAAAACTTCTGTTTCTGTAATTTGCAGAAACCTTCCAAGCTAAAACATCTTAACAGACATTGACGTTTCAATTTCCACTTCGGAAATCGTTCTCTTTATCAAGAGAAAAACGAACAGGAAGGTTCAGAACCAGTCAAAGAAAAAAATGTTTTCTCGTCAAACTTTAATATTCACTTCAAACCTCCATCTAAAGATAACTGTCAGTTATGCGATTCTTTGCAAAATACCAACAGATTTGGAAATAACGACGAAGATATACAGAAAGAAAAAACCGATAAAGAAATTCATCTCAGAAAGGCAAAACTAGCGAGAGATTCGCTCAACAAAGATAAAAATTTAGCTGATGAAAACATTTATGTTCTTACATTCGATCTATAAAAAGCTTTGCCTTTTCTCAAAATAAGCACGTCTGTTGCATATTATAAAATGAACTTATATGTTTACAATTTGGGAATTCATAGTTTCAATGACAAGGGATACACGTTTATGTGGGACGAAACAGAGGGATCTCGAGGTTCACAAGAAGTTGTCTCCTGCTGGCCACAACATTTAAAAATGAATGCAGAAAATTGTAATAATATCATTTTACATTCGGACTGCTCTACAGGCCAGAAGCTAAATATCAAACTACTACTTCAATCGACCATAAATTTCTCACCTCAGGTCATAGCTACCTTCCAAATGATGCAAATTTTGGAGTTATTGAGTCAAAGACAAAGAATAAAGAGTTTATTTATGGTCGTGAAGATTAGATCAATTTAGTTTTTACTGCTAAGAAGACTAATACATTTCAAATAATTGAAATGAAACGTGAAAAATTTCTTTCGACAAGAATGTTGGAAAACAGTATCACTAATAGAAAAATCGACAATAGAGGAGGAAAAGTTAACTGGCTGAACATAAAATGGCTCAGATATTTCAAAAATAAACCGGAATCTATTTGCTGTAAAGAAACACTGCAAGAAGATTTTCCATTTTACGAGATCAACATTGCAAAAAAGTTCGGAAAGGGAAGACCACCTAAGTTCTTTAGTATTGTTCAGGCTCAACTCTATCTAAATCGTAGACCTGTCAGACTTAAAAAAGAAACACATGTTTGATTTGCTTCCTTACATTCCACCGCACTCCCACAACTTTTATAAAGATTTGACGGTAATAGAAAGGGCTAAACTTTGAGCTTCAACTTCAGTGATCGGCCAACTTAAGTCTAATAATGACAGTGCCGATTATTATAATTACATAGACTAACTGCTTTCCCGTTATGTTATTTTTTAATTCAGTGGACACTTAGCATTTTTCCTTCTTTAAATGTATCGAAAAAGAAAAAAGCTTTTTACTATTTTTATTAACTTTTCTTATTATTAAGTATATCAGTATGTTACCTTTCAATAAAAATTATTAAAGCGGCGTTCATACTCGGGCGATAAAAGATAAGCGATATATCGTAAACGATATGCGATACACACAAACAGATACTTAAAATCTAAATAGAGACGATAAAAAAGATTCACTACCGCGCGATTGCACAACATATCGCAAGTGACATATCGTTCGAAGTGCTACGTGTCCGTCGCCCTCGCGATTTATTTCACACGATATTTCAAGCTATTAACATGTCGGGAAGGAAAAGAAGGCAGTTCTGTGATTCTTTTTATTAATTTAGTGAAAGCTCGTCAGTGCATCTGGAACTAGTGATGGGCGGAATCGGATGATTTTAAGAATCGGAATATTGCGGTTCGGAACATTTTAATAATCGGAATATTATTCCGATTCACGATTCTTTCCGCTTCGACACAACTAATAATACGCTTAGGTTATGAGCTGAGTCTAATATCATGTTTACACGTCTCGAAATATTTTACGAATTTGTGACTTGCGTTGTTAGCAAAGGTCAATGCTCGTAAGGGGATTTACAGAAAAACAAAACTTGATCATTTTAAGAATATAGGTATTTATATTGATTTAGTAAAAGATATATTTTCAGAGAAATACAAACGTTTGTTCAGATTTATTTGTTATAAAAGTGTAGATATTATTATTTATTATTAGTTCATTAATTCAGGCACAGTTTACATTCAAACATTTTCTGTAGAAAGAATATTGACAGAGAGGTATGAAATTAATTTTTGTAGTTGTTTTATCTTATTTAAAATGTAATTTAATAGGTATGGCTCCACTTTGTTATTTGCAATATATGCAAAAAACAATTAAAATACTTTGTAAGTACTACAAATTTAACTCAGCATTTAACCCGGAAGCATTATGTACAATATCAAGCTGAAAAAGGCGAAATATTAGTTACCAAAAACAGTAATCAAACCATCCAACATTTACAAAATATAGACCAGCCAGTACCTTCAACCAGTAGCAGTAGCAACAGTGATGCAATAACAGTGGAAAAATCAACAATTTCAAGTTCTTACCAGCTAGTACCTTCAACCAGTAGTAGTAGCAACAGTGATGCAATAACAGTGGAAAAATCAACAATTTTAGGTTCTTACAGTTCTCCGCCCAAAAAACGGCGCCAGTTAAGACTTTTTGGAACCACGTCTAACTTATCAGACGTTCCAAAAAATGAAATTGATCGGACCTTAATCAAAATGATTGGTACGGACTTTCAACCCATTTCGATAGTAGGAAACAGCGGATTTTTAGAATACACACAAAAATTGAATTCTCTATACACCACCATCCAGAAAAATTTTAACTGATCATTTATTACCTCAGACATATGAAGAGGTAATGTTAAAATTAAAATTAATGCAAAATTTCACCGACTATGTATCAGTAACGGTGGATATTTGGACTTCCGATACCAATACTTCATACGTGACTGTGACTTGTCATTTTGTTTTTAACAAAAAAATTTACAATGCGGTATTAGCAACCAGAGAAATGAAAGATGTACATCATACAGGTGAAAATATTGCGGATGTATTAATTAAAATTTTTAATGAATGGGGCATTAAAAAAAAAGTGGTAACCGTTATCTCGGATAACGGTGCTAATATTAAAAAAGCTATAAATGATTATTTACGTATGTACCATCACCCTTGTGTCGCACACACCCTCAATTTAACTGTTAAAGATGTCTTAAATTCTGACAATGAGGAAGTGAAACAGCTAATCTTAAAATGTAGAAATTTAGTTGCACATTTTAAACACAGTGTAGTGGCAACAGCTGAATTAAAAAAGAATCAAGAATTATTAGAAAAGCCAATTCTTAAGGTTAAGCAGGATGTAAGCACTAGGTGGAATTCTACTTTAATTTTGTTAGCTAGACTTCAAGAAATAAAGGATTCCCTTTCGCTTACAGTCCTCAACCTTGACAAGTGTCCCAAAACTTTGGATTCTGAAGAGTGGGAACTTATTGCAGACTGTGTTAATTTATTAAAACCACTGGAAGTGATGACTGCTGAAGTATCTGGAAAAAAATATCCGACAATGTCAATAATCATTCCTTTAATACGTGGTTTACAGCTCGCCATAAAATCGATATTCACCATAACTGTATCAGGACTGCTCCTCCAAAAAACCCTGATGGATACAATCATACGAAGACTGGGTGGTTTTGAAACTAATAAAATTTCCTCTAAAGCAACATTTCTTGATCCTCGGTTCAAAAAATTTGCTTTTGGAGAAATGAGGATAATGCAAAAGCCGCCCAGAACTGGATTACAGAGGAATTAAAGAACCTGATTGATGTTGAAAAATTAGGTACTATTACTACTCCAGTAACAGATACTGGGACTATAGAGCAAGAAGTAAGTGAACCAAAAACTATATCACTCTGGGCTGATTTTGATAGCAAATTAGCAAATAAAGTAGCTACAATAACATCATCTACTGGTGCAGCGCTTATAATTGGGCAATACTTAGAAATGCCTCCTTTACCTAGAAAAGAAGATACTTTAGAATTCTGGGATAAACACAAATTTACATTCCCAGAATTGTATAAACTTCATCTAAAATATCTTGGATGTCCTGCCACATCAGTACCGTCAGAACGAGTTTTTTCCAAGGCAGGTCAACTTACTAACGTGCGGCGAAACAGGCTAGCTCCAAAAAAATTGGATACACTCATATTTCTCAATAGTTACTTTGCAAACCAATTTTAAATATCGGAACCTTATATGTATAATGATTTCTTTGGAATAATAAATTTATTTATAATATTTTATTTATTGTAATTATATGTACTATTTAATTCAAAATAAAATGTTAATTTTGAGCAAAATAATTTGTACTTGCGAAAGTAGGTACTTATTTTCCAAAAATAAATAATTTTCTCTACACTAATATTCCCTTAAAATAATATATTACTTCCTAACAGTCGATTTCACATTCAGTAAAATAATTTTTTATTCATTCAATCACTTGCTAAATCCATTAGTCATTCCCTTCATTAGACGCCTGTACATGTATCCATCCGAACTCCGAACATTTTATATACAGTGATTGTGATATCATCAATGGATATCATACACTCATAATTTATGTTCCAATTCTAATACACATAAACAAGAAAAATTCGATTCGGAGATAAAGCGACTGCAACCGGAATGCAGATAATCGGAGAATTACAAAATAATCGGAATCATCCGATTATTTTACGAATCGGAATGTTTCCGATTTTTGCATTCGGAATCACCCATCACTATCTGGAACTATTCCCTTACTGCTTACAATAGGACAGATTGTGACGAGCACTGCATGGAGGGAAATTGCATCAGAAATAAAAGATACAGGTAAATGCATTGTTTATTTATTTATTTATTATTTATTAGGTGAAACAGGCCAGTAATCAAATTGTTAACTCATAGTGTAAATATTTATATACAGATTTAAAGAATTCATCGTACCTACTAAATAACTGGATCTTGTAACCCGACACATTTCCACTGTGTAGTAATTGCACCAGCTGGTTTTAAAAAGTATTTACCTAGTTTATTTCGTAAGCGGTTTGCTGCATTCAAATTGCTATTTTCACTAAACGTACTGTTATCTGGCAATGCTGGTACTATACAACACTTATTGATGAGACGTACACTATGGGTGTTGACCCGGGATTACTTTGAGTAGAGACTGATGAAGTTGATCGTTGAAGACTATCAAGTTTGTTGAGTGAATATTGATTGAATGCTTCTCTAGGCAAGAGATCTTAGTTTTATATAAGTTTTAATTGGGTCAATATTTTCGCGGACCTCGCGTGATATGTGTATCTAATTTATGTAAATTGTTTAACTTTGTCAGCACTTTTGACTGATGTCCAAATTATATTATTGATAATTGACCAAATGTGTATGTAACCTAATTAACTACGTGTGTGTATTTAATAACAAATAAATTCATTCGGTCTACTGGGTGATAAAATTATACTGTCCAATTTCGGATATGAATTCTGAAGATTTGATATTGGACATACTGCGGAATCGGGCAATCTGGCCCAAGTGTCAATACTCAAAGTTTACATATAAGTATTACATAACATAGTAAAATTCAAACATGATAAATTATAAATAGTTTAAGAATAATCAATAATCTTCCAACCGTACCCTAGCTATCAATGTTCGACTCTATCTCTAGATTAAAATTAGGGCAATTGGATGAAAATGTGGAGAGTGGGATGTCAGCTTGGGAAGTCGACGGTACATTGTTGTGCCGATTGCTAACTAATACAGGTACTTCCTGTTCGTTAGTCTGAGTTTGTGGATTCCCTGAACGACATAGTCGTGCAACAGGACGGTACTTCCATATCGTGAGTATCCCAATTATTACCATTATAGTAATGATCCCGGTGGCCACAAAATAATGCCAATTAGATTCGTGAATCGATCGCCACTGCGTATGCGTCATTTCTTGTTCCAGACTCTCCTCCTCAAGTAACACATGACGTAGCTCTCCTCCTGGTATGTCAAGGTAGGTGTTTAGAGGGTGTTAAACTTGCGGGGTGTCCTCGCCACCAGTTCGGCCACGGGAGTGATTGGCGACTTCAGGTAACTCGTCACTGCTCTGTCCACCCCACTGCTAGTGGGGAGTAATGTAATATTTTTCGTTTGGGCGATACATTTGGGTGAAAGCTTCAGGAATGTGACTCGTTTGAGTACTCTTTCGCTCCGATTTCCATCGCAAATAATGGATATGTGTATCGTGACTGGCGTGATAACTAGCCAGAGGTTGGGAGTACCCATCTTACTCCATTGAGCTGTCTGTATTGTCCTGGCTACCAGTGGACATGTGCTATTCTTAGATCGCTCATAAATTTCTTTAAGTATGCAGTTTGGTTGGGTATCCATGTTTCTTATAGCCGTTGGTGAGCACGCTATCTGCACCTATGTCAACAGTAAGCTCCTTTCTCTATCTTCCGCGGTCAATTCGAAGTAGTGCAGTGTGTTATAATCTACGACCAGTAGATTCCTTGGGGCGATAAATGTGCGCAACACCGACCCCTCAACGTTAAGTGGTATGGCCGTGACGTTGAGCATGCTGTACTTATTTTTCCCTGTCACTATGAAGTAGCCGATGACTGTTATATATCTGTCGTCATGACTGACTTCTGTTTCTATAATGGGTTGTCGTCGTATTTCGACCCCTTGAGGCAGTAAATATGAAGATTTGATATTGGACAATTCCCAAACTACATTCCTTTTTCTACCTCTTGAAAGTAGAAAATTGAACATTCTTTTGGCATCATTTAATACTATTTTTGGAAAGGTCCGCATTATATTATGTTGGAGAGGAAATGCTTCATCTGCCACAAAGTAGAATGGAAAAGTATTATCATTTGCCTCGCCTGGCAAGGGAGTTGCTTTTGGTATGTTCAATTTGTTATTATGCAATAATTTGCCAATTGTTGATTTGCGAAATACAGCACCGTCACTATTCCGTACATAGTTTCCGACATCTATTGCAATGAACATTCCATCTGCGTCAGATAAAGCCATCAGAATAATTGAAAAGAACCCTTTATAATTATAATATGATGACCCCGTATTAGGGGGACACTGAATGCGGAAATGTTTTCCGTCAATAGAACCAATGCAGTTAGGTAAATTCTATAACTCATATTAAAGTTTTGATATTTGCTTCCAAGTTTTCTCCGTTGGTTGAGCCATATACTGTGGTTGTAAGTGGGACCATATAGCATCACGAGTCGAATGAACAAGGTAACTGATGGTTGATTTACCTCTGTAAAATTGCAAGGAAAGATCTTGAAAACTGCTTCCAGTAGCTAGATACCTGAAAAAAAAAACGTTAAATTAGTTGGAAGTGTTAAATAGTTGTGTTAATATAGGTGTTTTTGTTTTAATAGATATCATTTTAACATGTAATTTATTTTAAATTTTGTTTCAGAAAAAACTGTCGAGAGCGATGGAAGAACATCAGAACAGCATATGTGCGCTCACTGAAACCGCCAAAGTCTGGAGCTAGTCAAAATTCAAAGAAAAGTTATTATTTGGCCGAACATTTAGCTTTTCTGCAACCATATTTGAAAGAATAAGAAACCTCAGGAAATCTTACTCACGTTCAAGATACTGAAGTAGAGGACACCTATACCAATCAAAATGATGGAAGTGAGACAATTATTGAAGAGAAAATACCTGATGAAGCTTCTTCAGAGCAATTAATAGAAAAACCTGTTCATAACAACTCAAAACAAACATATAAAAAACGAAAGGGAATAGACCAAGTCGACGATGCTTTTATAAAATGGTTAAAACCGAAAAAGTCTGTTAATAAAAATAATCAAGATGGTGAACAGCATTTCCTTCTTTCTCTTTTACCTGATCTGAAAAACCTTAGTTTACGTCGTAAGAGGACTTTCAAAATACAAACAATGTCTCTGTTACATAAATTGTTAGAGGAAGATGAATGAGAGAATGTAGAATCCAGCATTTCAGCTCTCTGGAAAAAACAGCCAAGCTATGGTGCATGTTGATAAGATTGTAAGGATATATAGCAATATATCGTGGCGATAAAATATCGCTTATCGGATATCGCCCAAGTATGAACGCCGCCTAAAAGCACTTATATGGGAGTCGCTATTTTATTACAACAAGTTTTGAAACAATGTCAATTTTCTCAGTTTTTATATTCAGTGAATTACACTGATTGGCTTCTGAGCCCTCCATATGTTACTGTGGGTCTAAAGTTTAATTCTATAAGCGATGCAGGGCACATAAACAACGATAAATTTAACAGATAATTAAAGATGTTCCAAATGAGTCTACTCGTTCCGATAAGTAACAGTATAATTATGACACTTTATTAATTTTTTCCTTTTCTCAACTATTAGTGTTTATTGCATAGTAAATAAACTATTGTTATCACTGAATACATAGTAAGTGAAAAAATAATTCGATTTATATAATTAATGAATATTTTATGCATACATGCAAGTAACAGTTCTTCAAGAATATTTGAAAACTAACTGAAATGTCCATCTTTATTTCGTTACTGCCGACGTCGTTGGAACTCTAACACTGGTATTCATAGTGCGTCGCCAGAAAGGGTCAGCGGCGGCTTTTCAGTTAGCGAACACTCCGTAGAGATTTTATCGCCTGTTTCATAGTCGATGTCATTTACGTAAATAATAACATACTAGTGTAAAATCCAGAAAACATACATCAGATTACAGTTCTCAAAACATAACGTGTAAAAACGGTATGATGTATCATGCCCTGCTTTGCTATGCGTAAAATGACCAAGCCACAGCAGGAAATTACATAAAACGTTATTTTCGGTTCTGTTATATCCTGAAGATCTGTCAACTAATTCAAATTAACCTAAGTTTTGGCTTCGTGTTTATTTTATTTGTTTATTTTTGACAAAACGGATTTTGTTAATTTATTATTACTCAATGAATTGAATGATGTGGCAGAGAGGAATTAAGTGAATGTAGAGCGACGACAGTTACGGGATACAAGTAACCTATTTGAAATAGATAACCAGCTCTTCATTAAGTATTTTAGGATGTCGAAAAACATTGCTAGGTATGTTGTGGATACTTTACGACCTGTAATTGCTGAAGGACAAAGGGCTAACAAAATAGCTATATGTTTATTGTTGTAGTGGACTGTATTCATTGAAATTAATTAATAGTCTAAAATACTGCATTTATTTATGAATTTGCACAAAAATATGACAACAATAACAAATAGTTCTATGCTTCTCAACGGCTGGTGATGGAATGTCATTCTGTCATCTGTCGTCTGTACCGACTAGCTGGCTGGCTGGGCTGCAGTGGCGGACCGTTCAAATACAAAATGGGTTGTCGTCGACATACTCCCGGCCTTGAAAGATCCTGAATCTTTCAATTTAATGGAAGGAGAGGACATATTTTGGAGAATGACCTCGTGATGATACCTTCTTGAGTCTTTATTTTTGCAACTCTAGCGGTATTCTGCGATCCGTCATGTATGTGAGTTATTCTGCCTAGTTTCCACTTTGCTGGTGGCAGACAGTCATCTTTGATAAGGACTAAAGTTCCTTCTACTAATTCTCCCTTGGATATTTGCCACTTAGAACGTCTCTGTAGCTCGACGACGTATTCGGAAGACCATCTCTTCCAGAAACTTTGGAAAATTTGTTGGATGCGTTGAAATCTATTGAGTCGTTGTGGAATCTCTTGGAGTAGATCTGGTTCTGGAGCTAGCGTTGGCATTCTACCGATGAGGAAATGAGCGGGACAGAGTGGTGTTAAATCATTAGGATCAGGACTAATAGGACACAAAGGTCTGGAGTTGAGTACTGCTTCTATTTGTGATAGTATTGTTGCAAACTCCTCAAATGTAAGATTTGTATTTTTAAGTGAACGTTTTAAGTGAAATTTACAAGATTTTACTCCGGATTCCCAGAGTCCCCCGAAATGTGGAGAATATGGCGGAATTAAATGCCATTCAATACCCTCATGTGTACATGAATCTTGTATGTGTGCATTGTTAATTTTTAAAAATCTTTTAAGTTCAGACATGGCACCTACGAAGTTTCTACCATTATCTGAGTACAATTTGGCTGGCTTTCCTCTACGAGCGATAAAGCGGCGCAAGGCAAGCATGAATGTTTGAGTGCTCAAATCGGTTACGAGCTCAAGATGAATCGCCTTTGTAGCAAAACATATGAATAATGAAATATAGCATTTATTTAATTTGGCACCTCTGCCATTATTTTTATACAAAAACGGACCGGCGTAGTCAATACCAGTGATGGCAAAGGGAAATGTGTACAGTAATCGGTCACGTGGTAAATCACCCATGATTGGTTGTATAGGTTTAGGATTAAATCGTAAACAAGTAGTACATTGTTTAACAGTCAACCTAGATAGGTTTCTGCCTGATATAGGCCAATATGTCTCCCGAATAGTAGATAGAAGCAGCTGAGGGCCTGCATGATATAGACGCAGGTGTTCATGACGGAAAAATAATATCGTGAAATGATGTTTTGAATCCAAGACAATGGGATGTTTTTTGTCATATAGAAAATCCGAGTTAGCCAAGCGACCACCAACACGTATTAAACCATCCTGGTCAATAAATGGGTTTAAAGAGAAGAGCTTGCTGTTGGAACTAACGCTTTTTTGTTTTGACAGCTGATCATACTCTTCGCGAAAAGAGTGTAGTTGTATGATCTTCAATAAATAACGACGAGCGTCATTAATATTGGTTAATGTTAGAGAGCCACACTCTCTAAGAATTTTGGGTGTTAATAAATTATTTTTAAATCTAAGGATGTATGCAAATGCGCGCAGTAAACGCTAATATTGTGAAAAGGCCTTGAATGGAAACCATTGTTCTTGCTGAGAATAGGAAACAAAATTGAGAATAGTTTGAGATTTTATTTCGGGTAGAATGTCTACCTTTGGATTTAAAAGGGGCCAAAATTCTTCCCTTAAAGACAACCATGACGGACCGTCCCACCATAGTGAAGAATTTAGTATTTGAGAAGGAGATAATCCCCTTGATAGATGGTCTGCAGGATTATCTTGTGTGGGTACATACTTCCATGTATAGGACTTTGTTAAGACCTGAATTTCGGAGACTCTGTTAGCTACGAAGGTTTGAAGATTGTTAGGAGAAGTATTGATCCAAGCAAGGGTTATTGTGGAATCTGACCATAAATAACATTTATTGAGGTCTATATTATTGGATTCAATTACCTTAGTTAAAAGACGTGAAAGTAATACAGCTGCGCAAAGCTCTAGGCGTGGAATGCTTAGAGTTTTGATAGGGGCAACCTTTGATTTAGCACATAGAATTTTAACCGAGATATTTCCCTTGTCATCAGTACTTCTTAAATAGATACAAGCACCGTAGGCTTGTTGTGATGCGTCCGAAAAACCGTGTATTTCTATATCTTTAGCATTATTGCACACTGCATGACGTGGTATACTTAATTGTTTCAGATTGGCAAGATCATTTTTCAATCTATTCCAAGTATTTAGTGATGAACCGCTTAATTTTTCATCCCAATTCAGTTTTTCAGTCCATAGCCTTTGCATTAGAATCTTCGCAAGTATGATACAAGGACCTACTAAGCCTAGTGGATCGTATATTCTTGCAATTAAAGAAAGAACATCTCTTTTGGTACAAGTTTCCTTGTAATTGTTATATTGTACATTGTATAATAGTGAATCACGTTGGGATGACCAAATAAGTCCTAAAGTTTTTGTGACTCCATCTTTAGAGAGGTTTAGAATTCCAAAGGAATCATCTTGATTATTTACCCTTTCTAAAACTCTTGGGTCATTTGAAATCCATTTTCTGAGTGGAAAGCAACCTGTAAGTAAAATACGTGAGACTTCACGGCAAATGTTCGAAGCTTCAGTAATAGTATCCGCACCGGTTAACAAGTCATCTACGTAGAAATCCTGACGTAATATCTTCGCGATTTCTGGTTGCGACAATTGGCATTCGTTAGCTAACTCGAAAAGGCATCGGATAGCAAGAAAACTAGCTGATGCTTGGCCATAAGTAACCGTATTTAAAGCAAAATGTTGTAATGGATCTGAAGGACTTTCCCTCCAGACTATTTTTTGAAGACTGCGTTGGCTGGGATGAATTAACACCTGCCTGTACATTTTGGTTACGTCTGAGCTTATGATGAATTTGTGTTTTCTGAATCGGATGAGAATTGAGAATAGATCTTGTTGTATACTGGGTCCGACGCATTGAATATTGTTTAATGATAACCCGTTGCTTGTTGGTGAAGATGCGTCAAACACGACACGAAGTTTTGTTGTAAGACTGTCCTCCTTTAGGACACCATGATGTGGCATGTAGTAGTCGACAGTAGAGTTTTCAGAGATATCTGCTAACGACATTCGCGCATGAATTGTATATATTGTTCGCGAAGAGGATTGTTTTGTGCTAATCTTTTTTCTAGATGATGAAATCTTCTTTCAGCTTGTATCCTTGAATCACCCAACACATGCGGATATTGTTTTAATGGCATCATAACTATGAATCTACCATTTGGATCACGTGTAGTAGTTTTTTGAAAATTGTCCTCGCACAATTGCTCTTCTTCAGATAGATGAGGAATATTTGGCAATTCCTCTACTTCCCAAAATTGCTGAAGAAGTTTAGTTAGTTCCAGATTTGTGCTAAGATTGCAAGATATTGTATTGTGGGGAACCGATCCCAGCGGGCCAGAAATTATCCACCCAAATATTGTTTCTGTTAAAATAGGACCTGATCTAAAGATATGCGACCTTTACAAATCAAATGCCAAAAATATCTGCGCCGATAAGAATGTCAATAGATCCAGCATTGCCAAAATTAGGATCTGCTAACCGAATTGTATTAGGAATGTTTATAGCGCTTACATCAATGTTTGTATGAGGAAGAATATTTGTTATTTTTGGCAATACAAAACAGTTGATTATTTTTACAAATTTATTATTAGATGTGCAAATCTCTAACTGACATTGACCTGTAATAGTTGATAGTTTGTTGCCTATGCCCAAAAGATTTAAGCTGACATCTTGTGGTTTGATTCCTAGTTTGTTACACATGTTTGTTGTGATAAATGAAGATTGAGACCCGCAATCCAATAGTGCACGAGCCCTTTGCATTTTACCATTCATATCTTTAACACTTAAGATTGCTGTTGAGAGAAAAACATAGCCTGTATCAGAACAAGAAAGCATGCTGTTACCACAAAATGTATTGTTACTTGTTACTGGATTTATTGGCTCACTTGTACTTTGTGATGGATTTGTATTAATACTGCTATTGGATATATTCGAATTTCTATTGAACGTGCCCGAATTATTTTGGCTTATAATGATGCTCCTATCATTTGTATTATTGTGTAGAAGTGAGTTGTGACGTGCTTTGCACTTGCGACATGGCCCGAGTTTGCACTGTTTATTGGAGTGACCCGATCGCAAGCAGTTTGTACACAATGATTTTGATCTAATAAAATTCCACCTTTCGTTTATTGGATAATTTAAAAATGTTTCGCAAGTGTAAATGCTATGGTCGCCTTGACAAGAGACGCATGTATAGTTTGTTTTTGTTGCTAAGAATCCCCTAGTCGTCCTGTTCTCCTTACTTTTATTTTTTGTTTCAATGTTCATTTCAATTGCCTCTAGAAAATCTGCTCTTGATTTTAAAAATCCTTTTAGATCGGATAAAGTTGGTAGTTCCGTTTGAGTAGCAATATGCTTTTCCCATTCCCTAATAGTAGTTTCGTCTAGTTTTGATGTTATAATGAATATAAGTAAGGCATCCCATTGTTCACACGGCTGATTTAATTGTTGAAGTGACTTTAAATGTTTTGAAAAATCATCTACTAATTTACGAAATTTTACAAAAGATTCTTTGTGAATATATTCCAATGAAAATAAAGCTTTAATATGATTGTGTATTAAGAGTTTTTTATTATTGTATCGATCACATACAGAGTCCCATGCCAAATTGTACCCGTTTGCGGAAAATTCGATAGGTTTTATGACTGCGGCGGCATTTCCTTGTAATGATGCCCGAAGATAATGATACTTCTGAATATTTGTAATACTATCATTTGTATGAATGAGTGACTCAAAAGTGTCTCGAAATTCTAGCCAAAATTCGTATGTGCCGTCGAACTTTGGAATTTGTATTGTTGGCAGTTTTACACCTTGTAAACGATAAGCCCCGTCAGAAATAGAAGTGTTATTGTTTGTATGCTCGCTTGTCACCGACTTTTTATCATCAATATCTGAAATGAATTTATTTAACAATGCTTTGGCATTAGCCGATAGTGAATAAAAATTGTTTTCAAGTTCTTCCCTTATCACAAAGTGTGGTTCGGGATCGTCTGCCAATTCTTCTATTTCTGATTGGATAATTTTAATTTCTAAAAATGTATTTTCTAGTTTATTTATTCTGTCGCTTAGTTCGATTTTTTCAACATCATGTAATTCTAATTTGCATTTAATAGACTCTAGAAATTTGGAGAAAATTGTAAATGAAGCTTTATGACCAGCACGTTTTCTAATTAATCTTTTTAAGTGTTCGTCCGACATTGTTTATTAATCAAATAGATTCGAATTGAATTTAAATAGATATATAGATTGTAAATAGTTTTATGCGACTTACACAAACAAAAACAGTATAAATAGGTATAGGAATCAGATGGGAACTCACCGGTATTTTTGGCTGTATATTGTTCGGCAATCCCACGTGTTCTTTCACTTGACCGTTAACTGTGAATCACTTTTAGCACTGATTTTATCACAAATATCGGGTCGAATGGACCAATGTTTATTGTTGTAGTGGACTGTATTCATTGAAATTAATTAATAGTCTAAAATACTGCATTTATTTATGAATTTGCACAAAAATATGAAAACAATAACAAATAGTTCTATGCTTCTCAACGGCTGGTGATGGAATGTCATTCTGTCATCTGTCGTCTGTACCGACTAGCTGGCTGGCTGGGCTGCAGTGGCGGACCGTTCAAATACAAAATGGGTTGTCGTCGACACTATAGAATTGAAGGTTCTCTCAGTACTCAATTTTGTAGGAAATGGAAGTTACCAAAAATGTACTAGTAACAACCTGTTATTTCCAATGGAACAGAGTACATCTAGTAAAGTGTTAACAGAAAGAAGTGCAGCGATAGTGGAACACTTGGTGCAAATCAAGTAAAATTCCGTCAAAGTGTAATCAACATGGATCAAAATAAAAGAAGTTTTAGGATGTTTGGTGGACTTATTGGTGTAATTGGGGCTATTGATTGCACACATATTGCAATTATAGCACCTTCTGCTGATGATCCAATCAGACCTGGTCTAGCATATTTTAATAGAAAAGGCTTTTATAGTATAAATGTGCAAGCAATATGTGATGCAAATTCAATATTTTTAAATTGTAATGCTTGCTAACACATGACTCAGGGATTTGGGAGTTAAATGGGGTTAAACAATTTTTAGAAAGACAATTAGTAAGAAACCAACTGAATAACGCCTATTTAGTTGGAGATTTCGGTTATCCATTGCAACTATGGCTATTGATTCCTGTTGCAAATGCTGCAAAAAATACCCCAGAAGGAAGATTTCTTCATGCTCATATTGCAACCAGGAATGTAACTTAGAAGTCATTTGGAATTTTAAAATCCCGCTTTCGATGTTTGCACAAGCACAGAGTTTTACATTATAGCCCTGTTAAAGCTACAAACATCATATATTCCTGTGTTGCATTACATAACATGGTTATGAAAGAATGGCTTCCACCTGTAGATATCGAAGAAGATGAAGTACAACCTGTAGTTCCAATAGGAATAATTCAAAACTAGGCTAATCAAAATAATGTTTGGTTGTTGGAAGGACAAAGAATAAGAAGAAGTGTTATTGCTGCAAACTTTGTGTAGTGAAACAAAAACTTAGTTAATATTTTCATAATTTATTTATTTCATAGTTTTATTATATATATGATATAGTTTTATAATGTACAATTTTTTAAAATGACAAATTATATAAACAGTTATAATTTGTCAATTTAAAAATTTTTTTACACCATGTATTTTTTAATTTTTAACTCGTTCACTGCCGATCACGCAGCGTTTGCGTGATGCGGCTCATTGCCGAGAGGCCGATCGCGCATAAGCTGCGTGATGCGCATTTCTCTCTTTATCGTTGTCTGTAAGCGTCGGCTCATTTAATAATCAGTCTATCTTGTGTCGGCTTGTAGGCAAGGTGTATACAAATTGTTGTGCGGTCGCGGATTTAAATTTTCACGTAATTTCGATACCATTAAAAAGTTTGAAAATATGGATACTCGTGATTTGCCAGGCCCTTCTGGTGAACAGAAAAGACGAAAAATTACATTTAAAAATCCAAACAAACTAACTGAGGAAGAAATGTTAGCTTATGCGGCGCTTTCAGATTCGGAAGATAGTTTAGACTTAGACAATAATTCTAGTGATGATGAGCTGTATCAAGTAAGTGAAAGTGGAGATAGTAATAATGAAGATGCGTTTGAAAGAGAGAATTTACCAATATTACCTGAGCGTACCGTTCCTGTGGTATATGATATAATATGGACTGATCCTCCCTTAGTGAATCGGTGGCAGCTTCCCTTTCTAGGAAATCCAAGTTTGAAGAAACAGCCGACAGGAAATAATCCAATAGACTATTTCAACATGCTGGTAGACCATAAATTTTATGATTTGATTGTGGAAGAATCAAATTTGTATGCCGAAGAGATATTTCTTGCTAGTGGTACAGTTCGACCAAGAATATCGGAGTGGAAGACGCTTACCGCAGAAGAATTGCGTGTTTTTCTTGGACTAATTCTGCATATGGGTACCATAAGAACTAATCGTATACAGGATTATTGGAGAAAACATCGACTATTTAATTTGAAATGTTTTTCGGAATATATGGGCCGAAATCGTTTCATGCTGATTCTGAGATGCATGCACTTCGCAAGGAATCCTGCGGTGGGAAACGTTCATCCAATAGATAGATTATATAAAATCAGACCCATTATTGACTATTTTAATGAAAAAATGATGGATGTAAGTTTCCTCTTTTTTACCAGTAGACAAATATTCTATATATTGTATCTTTCAGGTCTACTCTCCATGTAAGGAGCTATCAATTGATAAGTCTATGTTATCATGGAGAGGTCGTTTGAGTTTTCGCCAGTACTTGCCTGGCAAAAGACATAAATATGGAATTAAATTTTATGTCTTGGCAGAACCAAATGGGCTTACTATGAAGCTTATGATTTATGCAGGTGCTAATGATGTGACGAGTGGTGTTGGTCATGCTGCTACTGTCGTTTTACAATTAATGCATGACCATTTGGATAAGGGGCATTCGTTGTTCCTAGACAATTTTTATAATAGTCATTCTCTGTTATCGTTATGGGCAAATGGCGCGATAAGCGGGACGTGACATTTATAAGCAGAGAATTTAGCAGTACTTTTGTGGAAGTGACGAGGAAACGAGGTGTGGTGGTATCAAAACCACAAGCAATTGTGGAATATAATAAGTATATGTCGGGAGTAGATCGTAAAGACCAAATGCTCTCATATAATTCGTGTGATCGAAAAACTTTGCGTTGGTATAAAAAAGCCGGCATACACGTGTAATACTTTTTTTGTTAAATTCGTGGTTTTTATATAATATATAAGTATTCGGGCAACAGGATCAGTTTTTATGACTTTCGAATAAATATTATTGATGTTTTATTGCCAAAACCGAGTGCAATAATTCCACAACCAGCAAGTGCCCCTGTTCACCTTCCATCAGAACTTCCTAAATCTGATGGAAAGGTTCAACGTAAAGATTGTAGGATTTGCAGAAACATAACCAAAATTAGAAAGATGACTAAATATTGCTGCAATATTTGTAATGGCAATCCAGGGCTGTGTTTGGAGCCGTGTTTTAAAATTTGGCATGAACAGTAGATGAGCGAAATTATTTCTTTTTTATTTACACATAAAACATTTGCAATTTGTTATTATGAAGCAAATCTTTGGATTATAAGCATAAAATTTTAATTTTGTTATGATTCTATTGATGATTCTATAGAGCAATCATATTCGTTTTTTGGAAAAACATATATTTTTTTATTTAATGATAATACTTTGTTCAATTTATTATTTTTATTCACGAAAAAAAATTATTTATTATCACACAACATGTGCGTGATCGGCCGCTACGATTTCATACAACTTACCAGGCCGATCACTCACCATATGCGTGTCAGCTATTTTGGCCGCCACGTTTTCCAATTCATGTTAAGAATCGATAATCTGATATTTGTATACCAGAATAACCTGATTTGGATGCATATAAGCCAATCGGCTCCTAACAGATGATCACAAACTAAAGGTGGCAGTGAACGTGTTAACTCATTTTATGAGTGGTACATAATATTGTCACATGTTAGTGTAACATCCAAGAAATACTAATCTCAATAACTTATTTCCTGACGATAAAAATAAACATTTTCGAAAGCTTGAAACTCAGTTAAAAGAGTAGACTTATTTTACCGCTGCGTATCCCAATAATCCTCAAAGCTCCGTTTTCTAACGTAGTCAGCGAAGACTTATTTTTTTCTTTTCTATATATATATATATATATATATATATATATATATATATATATATATATATATATATATATATATATATATATATATCTACGGCATAAAGTGGACTCCGCCCATGTTAAAAATCAGGTTTAATTGAGCTCCATGGACAAGTGGATACCGATATACGGAGCTCACTTGACCATTCCATAATATTGGTTCGGTCGATTCATCAACATGTAGAGTTTAATCATTTATAAAAATTTTTTGGAGCCCGTAAATACCTCTGTATCATAAATGTATATCGTTTAGTTCACGTGTATATATTATAGGGGTCGTTCAGATCTTCTTCAATGTATATTTGAACCATACGTTTATCGGTTTAAGTAAGCTCTGAGATGCTCTAAGTAACCTCCACCCCTCCCGATATGTCGGTAAATGTGATTCGTCGTTGCTACATTTGCCCAAGGAGTCGTAATAAACCGACAAGAAAAATTTGCCAACACTGCGGCAAGCATGCTTGCAAAGAACATATGCGAGATGTCTGTACGGCATGTTTATCAGAGTAAACTATTTGATATATTTACCATTCATAGTTTTTTATGTATATGTATATATTTGTCAAACGAGTTTATGGTTTTATTTGTATATGCATATAGTTTAACAAAAAAGGAATAGTTGTTTGGTTTTTTAAAATTGCGTTTAATTTTTCACATATTTGTTAACAAAGTGTAAATAAAGGTAAAAAATACAAAAAGATTTTGTTTTTGCTGTCAAAATAATAAAATAAATAATAAAAAATAAATAAATAACAAATTAATGTATGATAGAAAAATAATGGGTTTTTGGTTTTAAATTCAGCAAAATATGTTTATACGATGTTTCATATAAGACAAAAGACCACAGAATATTGTTCAAGAAGTCGCCCCATAAAAAAGTGGTCCTAATTTATTAAACAGTTTTGTATAAATCGATGTTTAGGTTGGGATAAGGGTCTCAAACAATGTTAAAACAATATTAACTTACCTAATAAAACCGTTACACTTGGCACAAAACCAAAAATACGTAACGTGCTTTGTCGCGTGGATTACAATGGTAGACTTCGACAAACTTTATTTTGGGAATATGACTCATAACTCGACGATGCGCAGTGATTCTTGTTTAATATAATCTACCGAAAGACGGAGTAAAAAAAATGCATGACCTGCAGGTAATTGTTGAAAAGCGACAGTCAAATTACTTAGTTCGCAGAAGTTCTATGGGTCAGTTATCGGTATCGTATACAAGGGCGTACGTTAAGGTATTTTGAAGAAATATTGTGCTTTGTATTGTGTTATTGTGTTAATTGTATTTATTTTATATGTTAAGACTTATATTGTGTATTGTACATTTTTGTGTTTTGTAAAGAAATTAGTACATATACTAATACAGATATTGGTCAAAAAAGTATTGTGGATGTAATCACGCAGTATAAATATGTATAAATTATTTTTCAATCACTCCTTCACATTTCAACGTGAAAAACTATGAAATTTTTTCTACATCTACCTAGATTTTGTTTAAGAAACAATCAGTACACAGTACACTTATAAAAAATACTACATTAAACACTAAAATATCTTGCACAATAAAACCGAACAGAATAAAACTATGTTAAAGTTATAAATCCTTACTTAACTCTTTGTCCCTTAGTGGCTCCACGCCTAAGAATATATATATTGAAAAAACAAGTTAGTCAAAGCGTAAAAATAATTTGTGAAATAAATATCTATATCACTGCCCTATTTTAGATATGGATCACCAACAGCAAAATAATGCGCAAGTTGAACAATTCGTTCCAGGATCGACACGCAGAAAACGAAGACGAACACATTTATCGGTGTCAGAGAAAGAAACAATTCTAAATATTTTTAAAACTGATATACAAACTAGTCCAAACACGAATCAGACAGAATCTGTGAGTTTTGTTTCAAGTGTAGCGGGTAAGATGTTAAGTTTTTTATTTTTTTGATTGTATTGTATTTATTTTTATACTAATATTGTTATACTATATTGTGTATTTGTTCTAGGGGTAGCAGTGAGCACATTTTTTAAAGTGTTGGCGGAATATAGACAAACTCGTGTTTTTTTTCCTCCAAAAAAATATCATAGGGCAAGAAAAATATTAGATAATATTTCAGATGCTACTAAAACATCAATTCTGAGGAAGATTCATGAGTTCTTTTTTTCAGAAATGAACTTCCAACGCTGAATAAAATTTTGACTGAAAGTAATAACGACGACAATTTGCCAAATTTCAAACGAGCAACATTTGCTAAATTGGTTAAGGAAATTAACTTTCAGTAAGTAAAAATGTGCTTCAAATGAATTACAATATCAATTACATAACGTTTTTTGTTTTAGTTTTATAACCAGAAAAAAGAATAGCATTTTAACAGAAAAAGATGAAATAATCTCCTGGATACGTAGGTATCTACGGAAGCCGGAAGGATACGTAGGTATCTGCGGAAGCCGGAAGCGGTCTCCGGCTTCTGCAAGTAATGTAGCCTTTCTTAAATAATTTTAAAGTGTTTGTTTGTCCTTTTGTAGTGTAGTGTGATGTACATTTATATGTTTATGACATTTTGTTCTTGTCGGATAGGCCGCAATTGACGAAATGCCCCTGAAGATGATCTAGGGATCGAAAGTACTTGGGCAAGATTAAATTAAACTGTGCTCGATATATGCCATTTATCTGATCAAAGGAAGATTTATTGTCTAGACGAAACCTGGGTAAATGCAGGTTAAACTACCAGCAAATATGGGTGTTGATTTGTAGCAAATAATGGTTTGTTGGTCTTTGAATCAAAAAAGGATGGCGATTACCATGCAGATATGAATGCTGAGGTGTACGAACACTGGCTCAGAAATATTTTGCCACAATTAGCAAAAAACTCTGTAATAGTTATGGACAACGCTTCGTACCACAGTAGACGTATTGATAAATCCCCTAAATCAGCTACAAAAAAGGCGGAAATACAAGCATGGTTGAATAGACACGGCATAGCCTTTACGGAAGATATGGTTATACGGAAGATATGATATTACGATGTACATAACATGTTTTTATAAAATAATCGATTATTTCAATTTTTGTCTGTATAATAACGTTTTATTTTATTTTCTGGTACGTCACTGGTTTAATGCGAACGTGGTGGTATAATAGGTTTCTTCCAACAAGCGGCTAAACCGTCCGAAACTATGAACGAATAGTCGACCAGCGCGAGTAGGAAGGATAGCACTAATGACAGTATTATTGTTCTCTCACTGATCAACTGTTTGCCACGAATTCTGACTAGTTTGACTTTTTGTAGGAATGATTATAATATTTCATGAGTTCATATGGTATTCACGTGATAACTCCGTCTGTTGGGTAGACAGATTATAGTGTTACCATAGAAACGGCCAGTTTGCTGTTTTCCAGTGTCGTAGTTATGTATCGCAGAGAGTGATTAGTGCTTAGTATATTAGTAGTAGTAATTAGTGAATTATTAAATCATTTAGTGTATTTATTGTGTGTTAAGTTTAGTTATTAATAATAGTTATTTAACAATATGGCTTCTTAAAAGATAGTAACAAAAGGGCTCGGATTAAATAGCCATGCAAAGGCAATAATTTATAATGTTAATATGGAACAAGAGACGGCACATTTCGATCAAAAACCTGTTAATCACAAATCCACTTTTTATGAATTTTGAGCGATTCATGTCAAAAGATTTGTAATCTTGCACTCTACAAGTTTATAGTGAATTTCCGATGCAAAACCCTCCTAATCTAATCTTAATTTGCATTTGGAATATTGGGTTGGTTTCGAAATCCAGCAAATCCAAGCACGTGTTAAAATCAAATGCCAGCAAATCTGAGGTAACCAATCACAGTCAGGTAAGAAAGTGACGTCAGTGAAAATGTTTGTTAGTGTAGTTAAAACCGTTAAAACGTTTGTCTTGCAAAATTTGTGTTGTTTGAATAAAATCAAAATAGTTTTATAGCTAAAATTAGTTGTTAAAACATTTTAAAATCAAAATAGTTATGGAAAATTTCATTGGGCAGAGTAAGAAACCAGTAACTCCGGATAGAAGTCGAAAACGTGTTTCACAGCCAGCTACTTGGAAAAGAACGGCTAAAAAAATGAAAGGTAAACAAAAAACTCTTAATTTTAACAAAAAAATGCTAAATAGTATCATCTTGTAAACATGCTACCAAATTATATAGATGTTCTACTCTTCTAATGCGAGATGTTCAACAGTTTCATCAAAATTTTTACGCACATGCAGATAAAATAGGACAAGATAACTATATAATAAAATTTTGCTCTACAAAAAATATAAAACGATCAGGACGTCAGGATTCAATACAATACTATATTATCATTTCTAAGTCTAACAAAAAAATACCTATTTGTCAACAAGCCTTTCTAAATATTCTAAAAGTAAAAAAAGACAGAGTACTCGGTGTGGACAACAAATGGCTCGTGAAAACAGAGGCGGTGACCGCAAATTTTTAAAGTTTGCTAAAAAACGATCTTGTGTAATGAAGTCTATTGAAAAATTTAAAGCTATTGAAGGTCACTACTGCAGAGGCAACACTAATCGAACTTATTTATCATCAGATTTAAATATTTCAAAAATTTTTCGACTATATATCCAAGAAGTAGAGCGTGATTTATGTGTTGCGCTAAAAAAAAATACTTTCGGCATATTTTTAATACCTGCTACAATATTGGCATTGGTTCCCCAAGAACTGATGTTTGTTCTACGTGCCTTCAGCTAACAGAAAAATAAAGGGTGAAAAAATAATGAACTTAAAAATATATTATTAACCGAAAAACGCATACATGTTACGAGCAAAAGCTTTTTTTTTAGTTTACTCCAAGAAGAAAAGCAAGGCCTTAAAACCATATCCTTTGATTGTCAAAAGAATCATGACGACGATTCCTGATCAGTCTGTTTATTACAGCCGGCAGTTATATACGTACAATTTTGCTGCTGTAACAGGTTCATCCCATTCGCCGTTGACTAAGGAAAATGTGTTTTTGTATACATGGACAGAAGATCAACATTTAAAAGGAGCAAATAAAATAGTGCCGTTTATCACAAGCTTTGCCGTACAAACTTCGATGAAAATATATATATTGTTGCCGATGGGTGCGAAGGACAAAATAAAAATTCTGTCATGATAACTATGTGCACTAAATGGCCTAGTGTAGATGCACCTTCATTTATAAAACACATTTTTAAAGACCATGGAACTCTCTATATCTTGGGTCAAGATGTGACAGTGTACGACTGGAAAAAGGATTGCCAAACTGCACTTAAACCTCCTGCACAGTGGCACTTTCGATTTATTATGAGCAAAAGATTTCTATTAAGACGTGGAAAAAGCAAAGTTGTAACTATTAGACGGGAAGAGTCTTATAAATGTGATCTAGGGGAATATAAGTCTGTATTTAAAAAAGGAAAATCCGGTAAAACTATGTTCCAATCTACAGTTACAGGTGGTGTACGTCCTAAAAAAGAAAAACTTGAGGATGTAAAGAGCTTATTGGAAAAATATTGGGGAGAAAATTGGCAAACTTGAAACTCTAAAATACTGTTGATGATGTTTACAAAAAATATGATAATGTTGAAAACAACGAGATTCCAGATATAACCAACAATGACCATTTGTGTGAATCAGTTGACGAAGTTCTGGATTTAATAGTTTAATTTAATGTTTTCTGTCAAAATAAAACCAATTATATGATTTAACAACAATGTTTGTTTATGTGTTTCACTAGATTTAATTCAAACTCCGACAATTCCATACAGGTTTGTTTCAAAACCCAACAAATCCGCAAGTAAAAATCAAAACCCGACAAGTCCATTTTTGTTTTTTAAATTTTATTTAAAATTACGTATTTCCAGAATAATTACAACCGGTCTTTAATTCAGAAACATATCTTTTAACTAATAAAAAAATATGAATACCCATAAGCTTAACTTTAATACCAAAACAGTTTTTTTGAATTTCCCAACATTTGACCTCATTGATTTGTCGGGTTTTGATACTAGACGACTCAATTCTAAGATTTCTCTATTAGCAGTTGCCAAAATGTGTGATAGACTTAACGGAAGCAAATATTTCATTTTAATAAGAGTTTGAATTAATATTTGTTGCATCCAAAGAAAATATGGTTAAGTTCTTGTACGTTAACTAGGTAACACCTTTTATAATTGCAAAAAGCTCGGCAGTATAAATGCTACAAAAAGGTGGTAGTTTATAGTTCAATGACTGGTTTGTATTTTGTATAAATATACTACAACCAACACCTCGTTATTACCTATTTACGATGTTTCATCACATACATTATACTATTTGCTTGAAACAGAAAATCTGCTTTCTCAATATGGATTATGTTAGTAACTAACGATACGAACCAACTTAATTTTATGAAGTGGTCAGAAATCAGCTTATACCTAACTTACCTAAAAAAATTCGGTCCTGGTACCGGAATGGTTGATAAAGCATTCTACCATAATGTACTAATCGAAAAAAATATGACGTCTGCTAGCCGTAGGAATACTATGGTAAAGTGTTTACAAGAAAAACTAACCAAACCGGAATGAACCGGCTTGAACAATATGGACATCAAGTACTTCGATTGCCTCCCTATCATCTGGAGTGAAACACTATCGAAAAATATGGGCTTTGGTAAAAGATAGAGTGGCCACACACAACATTTAACATAATGATGTTGAAAATATAACAAGAATAAAATTTTCAGAAGTGGTTATATAAGAGTGGGCTAACATATGTAAACACGTACAAAAATATGAAAACACTCAAATCGCAAAAGAACATTTATTAGACTCTACGCTGGACCACTTACAATTCTTTATTAATACTGGTTCATACGAAGAAAGCCTTTCTGATAATGAAGATAGTGATTAAAATTATGAATAAGGTAACTGTACTCTTTACCGACCATTTCCTATCACCGACCGCAATGAATTTTTTCAGTATTAGACGCATTATGAAAAGTCCATATAACTACTAAAACTTTTAACAATTTTCTTTTATAAACCATAGATATGTGTTAGCTGTTAGCATTATTAAGCATTTGTTAATATATCAAGGTTAGTATTGGACTTGTATAACAAGAAATGGCACAAAACCACGTTTTTTTAAAGTTTTATTGTGTTCGTTGGTTAATAATTTTCTCCAATTAAAATTTATTTACAATTAAAAAATGGTCGGTAAAAGGTGCTTTAAAACTTAAAACGAACCCTTTACCGACCGAGCGGTCGGAATAAGGGGAATGTAGTCCTTGAATATTGTAAGATTTTAAAAATATTTTAGCGTACAATTATTCGTAATATATTTTTTTTCTTAAAAGTAATAAACCAACGATCCACTTGAGCATTTACCGACCGACTAGATTTTAATTTTCAATTAAAAGAAGTAATATGAAAGTTGAACAGTATAAAAGTTGAGCACTTTTATAGTAAGAAATAGCACAAAACCACGTTTTTTTTTTTAATTTGATGTGTCCTAAGGAGTAATTCTTTTTTTTAGAATGCATAATATCATGAAAATACTAAAAATTTTGTCTACTAATTATAACGTATTCTATACATATATATTACATTTTTTGTCATTATACTGAAATTAATGGTAGTGACAATTCTGTATTTTTGTCACTTTTCTAAAGCACCGATGAAAAAATTTCGCCGATTCACCGTCGCATGTGTACTTGAACAGCTACAAATAAGCACTGAATGGAGCATTCAATTATTATTCAAATGATAGAATTTCTCTGCCACAGTAGTGACGTGATTGTTTACATCTTTCCTTCATATAGGTTAACACTTAACACATGTCAGGTGGTGTGTCATCATATGGCAGCATTATGTTTACATGCTCACCATAATATTAGTATTACTGATAAGACCTCAAGGTCAAGCTGTTGACATAGAAACTGTAACTAATGCCTAGTTCTCACGATGACATAAGTCACGACAGTTGCTGCCACGACAGCGACTGTCGTGACTTCTGTCATGGTGTGAACAAACTTTACTGTCGAGGCAGCGTCGTCGGCGTCGTCGCACTGTCATGTCACAATATCAAAATAATTTGATTTTGCGACAGCGCTGTCATGACTATAGTGTCACCGTCAACTAAACTGCCATGGTGTGAACGAAGAGCTGTGCACTTCTTTGACAGTTGAGTATCATTTGTGTTATTATTATTATTGTTATCAGACGAAATTAATACGAAGTGAGTTTTTACTTTATACTACTCGTAGTTTATAGAGAAATAGTAAATTATTTGTTGAAACATAATTTTTGTTGATAGTTAAGTCTTTTGAATAAAATGACTGAGAGTGGGAAAGTTTTTAACACGTATGAGTTCTTGGAGGAGTATCAAAAGCACCCATGTCTGTGACTTAAAGTTAGCTCTGATTTTAAAAACCGTAGTAAACGGGATGGGGCAGAAAAGGCCATTTTAGAAGTGTCAGGCTTGGAATCGATAAAACTTCTAAGAATGAAAATAAGAAGCATAAGAGGTACCTATTTATTTTTATTTATTTTAATGGTATTATATTTTATTATGATAATATTATTTTAATAAAATATTATAAAAAAAAATTATTATTAATAATATAATGTTTTATTTATTTTATTTAGGCACCTATAATGCTGAAAGGGCCAAAGTCCGTAAGTCTATTACTACTGGTAGTGGACGTGATGACATTTATAAACCAAAACTGATTTGGTATGAGTTTGCTGACCAGTTTTTAAGACAAAATGAGGCTGAACACGAAACACAGTCAAACTTGGTAAGTGTGAGCTATTTTTTTTAATACACGTACTTACGTCACCCCTCACCCCAAGAACAGGAAAAAAAGTACGATATTAATAGGTGGTAAAATGACATCAATCTTTATTTTTACACATTTGCTTACTAACCATAATTCACACAGTAATTATTAATTAATCTATCATTCTATCCTGCCAAGTGACAGCTCCTTCACCAACAAAACAAGAAGCCAACTTGTCCCTTTTTTCTCTAGCTTCTACAAGAGAGTTTCTGTGTTGTGTGGGTGCGATGTTGATAAGCCTTCTTGATTTTGACCTGTTCTTGTGCTCCCGCCATGAGGCAGGTATAATATTTCCTGTAAAATGGTTTTCTACATCCACTGTACAATTCATTACTTTCTTTGTTTTTCTCATCCAATTGTGCAGAGCACATGCAGCTTTTAACAACTTTTACAACCTTATAGGGATGTAATAATATTTGCAATCTGAATACACGAAAACGGGATGATAGTATTCCGAACGCATTCTCAATGATACGTCTTGCGTGGCACAACCTATAATTGAAGATCTTTTGTTCATATGATAATTGGTTACTCCTTGGATATGGTTTCATTAAGTAATGTTTCAGCGGAAACGCCTCATCTCCCAAAATAACAGATGTTTCAGGCAAATTGAGTTTATTTTGTTCAATAACTTTGTAAAGTGCCGACTTTCCAAATATGCCACCATCAGAAATACTGCCATAACTTCCTACATCGATGAATGTAAAGTTGTAGTCATGATCTGCCATACCCATAAGAACAATGCTGAAGGTGCCCTTGTAATTGTAGTAAAGCGAGCCTGAGTTAGACGGGCACTGAATGACGACGTGTTTCCCGTCAATACTTCCGACACAGTTTGGAAATTGCCATGTATCATTGAACCCTCTTGAAATTTCGTTCCAGTCCTCTTCACACTTAGGCACCTGCAAAATAAATAAAAAATTAGGTTTAAAGATTTTGTTTAATTCTTTTATTGCAGGACACCGCTACCACTTAACATAAAACTGTGCAAAACGAGCTTTCTGAAACACCAAATTACAGCGCACCGTCATCAAGCACTATACCCCTAACTTCAGTTGATAATGAACTCCAAACTCCCATTATTGCCGCCCGCAAAAAGAAAAGAGTTGAGAATCGAAAACAAAATATGGAAAATTCATTGGACAACGCTGTTGAAGTGCTCAAACAAGTAGTAAAATCTCACGAGTCTAATAATGAATTTACCCATTTTGGGCTGCATGTTGCTTCTCAGCTACAGGCACTTCCACTAAGAGAAGCTCTTCAACTGCAGTCTGATATTCAGGCACTTATTACAACTGTCCGCATCAAGCAACTCATACAACCTTCTTCTGAAGGTAGTTCTAACAGTACAAATGATGATTGTAACACCGCCCATTCTCATGTACGCGCGATGGAAATCACGCAGCCATCTACTTTTTCTAGCAGTGCTAATGAAGATTTTGAAATTCAAGGTACTGTGCAAAACACGGAATAAGAGGAACATTCTCAGCCGTCAAATGTTTATACATATTTTACTAGCTGGCCCGATCTTCAAGATGCTGATCAAGATCAAGAATTATGAAATGTACATACTCGTATTATATCTAATAATTATATATTATATATATATATATATATATATATATATATATATATATATATATATATATATATATATATATATATATATAATATATAATTATTAGATATAATACGAGTATGTATATTTCATAATTCTTGATCTTGATCAGCATCTTATATATATATATATATATATATATATATATATATATATATATATATATATATATATATATATATATATACCTACTTTATATACTTTTTGCATAAAAAAATAAAAATAGTTACCTTTATGTACTCCTTCAATGCATTGTAAATGGCATCCCAAACTTCTACTAGAAAATTACTAATTGTGTTTTTTGGTACTCTATATAAATACTGTAGGCTTGTCAATGAATCGCCTGTGGCAAGATAACGCAACGTTATTTCCAACTTTATTTTTGCTTGTATGGCTTCTCTCATAACTGTGTTTTCCCTTTGTATGGTGCTTGCCACCTGAAAATATGACAAAGAACATATAGCTACATTCTATATATAGTTACCAAGTAGATATCTAAATAAAGCGTTAATTTTAGGATTTTATACTTACTTTTTCAAGAAGAAAATCAAACATTTCCATATCCATTCGTATCAAGTTAAAAAAACTTTTAGGGTCTTTACACCGAAGTTCCATTATCAGATTGTTCGAAGCTCCTTGATAGTCTCTTCGGCTAATCCATTGACGAACCCACTTTTTCTTTTCTTTTCGTTTTTCTATATTTATAGATGCTTTAATTTTCTTCAACATTTCACCAACAACGACAAGGGCAGCAGCTGCCTCCATGGTTAGATGTCTGACAGTCACTGTCACCAGTGTGAACGGCGGGCTGCGTCGATGCCATGGCAGGGAACTGTCATGACAGTACTGTCATGACAGTAACTGTCATCGTCAGAACTAGCCTTAACTCACTTTTAATGGCAAAAACTTTATTGGCAACTTTTGACTAAAAATATTAAATGTAATTAGGCAGAAGTATGTTTCCTTATTTTTTTATATTGTTATTTATAAATCAGTTATGTTGTTTTTGTTTTGGTTCTAAAGGGATATATTGATACGTATTTTTTTTTTTTTTAGCCCTTTTTCTATCCGAATTGTCGAATAAAGGCCTCTCCCATTTCTCGCCATTCATCCCTGTTGTGTGCTAGGCGTTTCCACATTGGTCCTGCGACTCTTTTGATATCGTCGCTCCATCTACCGTCGCTCTTGGTTCCATCTACCATCTTCGAGACGTTCGTTGTGTCCAGCCCATTTCCATTTTAATTTAGCTGCTTGTTTCGCGGCGTCCTTTATTTTTTTTTTTATTTATTTGATTGATACGTATATGCCATGTAAATTACACTTGCACTGACACTGTTTTTCATAAAAGACATCTTTGTATAATGGACTTTCTTTTTACACAGATTATATATTTTTCTATATGCTGGGCACTGTCTTATGGGATGTCGCTCATCATATCTTGCACAGGTATTTAAAAAGCTTACTCTTATCAGCTTTTTCTTCTTCTTGACTTAAAAGCTTAATATGTTGTTTAGGGATTTCAATTGATCTGCAATATTCTTGAACTTTTGCAATACTCCTATCAGATTCCCTTATGAGTTTTTATTGCAGCCTTTTGTCTTTGTAGCTAACATCAGGTTTTGTCCACATTTTGTCTCTAATGACATATACATACATATTTCTACACTTCTTTAGTTCTAATGATTGTAAAGTCATATATAGATGTCAAACAATGTCAAATGCATACGTTGATGTGTTACAAAATACATTTAATAAATAGAATATAAGTTACAGTTAAAAACACATTCAGAGTTTTTTAAATTTATACAAACATTAAAAAGTCACAAAAATATCACAATATGTTAACAAGAACAGTATAATATAATACAATAATTCTATTCTATCGCTGATGTACAATATATCGAAACATGAAGCCAGGAGAAAAAGTAAATTGTTTTAATTGAGCTTAGTGAAACAATTTGTAAAAAACAAAATTTTTATTGAAAAAACGGCGTTGAAAAAATTATTGCGGCACAACGTGGCAACGTTGTATCCATTACGTCAGCCTACATAAATACTAGTGGTGGGCCAACCTGCGATTTTTGTGTAGCTGTGACAAGATGTGACTGCTCCAGTATTGTCACGGTGACAAAAAGCAGTGATTTTTTGGAGCAGTTTAATCTTAATTGCTACCACTGCTGCATACACGCACGGTTAAACCGTGTCGCGACGAAACATTCTGTGTGGGAGTAAGTAAACGTTGCTTGCATCGCAGATACCGATCGCAGATCCATTGGATTTTGATAACGAAAATCGCCAATTCCTCAATTTAAAAATTTTACGTTGGGGATTCCCAGAATCAAAATTGTATAAAAATAATTATTGAATGATGCCTATTCATTTGTAGTTATTTCGTATTCGTTCAGAAAACAGTACGTGAAATCGCAAAGCACCGAGTAGTCGATTTTTATTTACTTTATTATTTTGTTTACCTACCTTATCAACAATGAACAGAAAAAAGACCTCGTTTCTGTGGAATTTTTTTTCAAAGGAAAGTGATACAGTAGCAAAGTGTAATTTATGTAAACAAGTTGTCAGTTACAAAACTTCTACAACAAATTTAAAAAAACATTTGGAACGCAAACATCCACTAGTGAGACTTAACTCTGAACAATCAACAACAAAAGTTACAAAAGATGTCAGCAGTGAGATTCAAGCAGAAAACAGTCCAAGTACGTCTACATCACAAACCTCTGAACCAAAACAAATGCCGGAAAATAGTAAAGTAAGCCTTTTAACAACTACTAAACAAAAAACATCTCAAGCAAAATAGCCATTTATGCCAAAAACTATAGCTATCCATACAAAAACCAAATTAGACAAATGCTTAATGGATCTATTTACCAAAGGTATGCAGCCTTTTACCATCGTAGAAGATCGAGGATTTAGAAATTTTGTGCAAATGCTAAACCCATCGTATCAATTGCCGAGCAGGAAATATCTATCAAGTACTTTGTTACCTGCAATGTATGAGGAGAAATATACCGAGGTTGAAAATTTAATAAAGAATCTTCAGCAGAATGTTACACTAACGACAGATAGTTGGACCTCCAGAAATGCTGAAAGTTTTATAGCAGTCACAACCCATTTTGTTAGTGAGGATTTTAGGGCGAAATCGGTATTACTAGAATGCTGCTATTTTCCTGTGCAACATACAAGTGCTAATTTAGCTACTGAACTCAATCGTGTTGTAACTACATGGGGACTGGAATCAAAGATTCTTTTAGCTATATCAGATAACGCACCAAATATTACGAAGGCAATAAAAGAAGACCTAGCATGGAAGCATTTTGGAAGTTACGCTCACACTATTAACTTAATTATACAGGATGGGTTAAAAATAGTTTCACCAGTTGTCACTAAAATACGCACATTAGTAGCACATTTTAAAAGAAGTACAAATGCCTGTTACAAATTAATAGAAGTACAAAGACAGGTCGAAAAGAATCCAAAAAAACTTATTCAAGATGTAACGACAAGGTGGAATTCCACTTTTTACATGCTAGATAGAGTTTTGGAATTGGAGTAAGAAGTTCGCACTACTATGGCCTTATTAAATGTAAAAAATCTTCCCATTATATCAATTGGAGCATGGCAGCTACTTCAACAATTAAGAATGTGCTTAAAACCAATGGAAGAAGTGACCAAAATAATAAGTGGAGAAAAATATGTTACTTTATCCTCAGTGATAATTTTGACAAAAGGACTTGAAAATATTTATATTAATATGAAAAATGAAGATCTCTTGCCATTAATTCAAAGTCTGGTAGAACAGGTTTTAAAAGGTCTTTCGGATCGCCTGGGAGACTTGGAAAATTCGCAAACTTTGCTAGTGTCTAGTTTTATTGATCCTAGATTTAAAAATGTCGGATTTACTTCCGATCATGTAGCTGAGCGAGCAAAGCAATTAGTTATTAAATTGGTAACTCGAAAAATTTCCCAGTCAGCTTCCAAATCCAAAGAAACCAAACAATTTCTTTCCACTTCCACAGACGACAACACAGAAAATCGTTCTGCAGGTCAGCCTTCTGTATGGGGCCATTTTGAAAAAAAAAAAAGCTGCTACGTTTTCATCGAAGACTATAGTACCTGCCACATCTAGGGCCATAATTGAGGTCCAGCGATACTTAGAGGAAGATCTCGCAGGCAGAAATGAAGATCCACTACAATGAAAAATTTGGTACCTACGGTTGCAACATCTGTCCCTTGTGAGCGTATCTTCTCCAAATCAGGTCAATTAATATCAGAAAGACGATCACGCCTTAGTGTAAATAAAGTGGAAAAATTAATGTTTTTAAATGCCAATAGCGAACTTTAAATTTTTGTATATTTAATATTGTATATACCAAAATATATTTTATTTTATCTTATTTTTTAAGCCAAAGACATGCTGGTTGTTTTCTGTATTTTTGTTTATTATATAGGTTTGTATTATAAAAGTATTATATGTAGTTAGTAGGTTCTTTATCATTATTAGTTTCTGTATTTTTTATGTTAAAACAAAAACAAACTTTGTTTATAATTGTATGTTATACTTTTTACTTTATTATAAAACTTTACTATAGTACTTTATTATAAAAGATTATTTTAGGCAATATTTTCTGTACTGCTTTATTATTTGTACCACTGTTTTGTTTTTATCTTTGTTTATTGTGATTTTCCCTTTAAAAATTTAAGAAACAAGTAGATATATTAATTTTATTTTATTAAATTCTTATGTTTTTACCTTATAATTTAATATGACTTAGAAAATAACTTGTTAAGGATTTTTAACGCTGCTATTTTTCCACGCTCGACCACGTCGTTCCTTATGTTACAAATAGCAAATAATAGTCACAGACACAGTCACCAATATGATAGCGACTGCTCCATTTTGAAAATGCTCCGTCGACAAGGTTTGTGGTCACTGTCGCAAATACGATCTATGGTCCAGCGCAACGTTTTGTGTAGCGTACACCGGACCGAAGTGGAGCAGTCACAGTAGAATAAAACGTGACTGAATGTCACTGCTATATTATTCCAGCTGAAGCGGACTGCGACTGTGACAGCGTTGTAGCAGTGACAAAGTAGCGGTTCGTGAAATCGCAACCCACCACTAATAACTACCAGTCTCAGACTGGTAGTCTGTTCCTGAAGTTAATCCAAGCTACACGTGCATTTTTATTTTCCGTAAAAAGTAAATTTTTTGTGCAACTTCCGAACCCTATTTGACGTAAACCGTAAGTAATTAAAAATTTATAGTTACATATTTGTTTTTATACATTCTTCTGGCCTTATATTAAATATAAATATTATCTCCAAGTCAATTGTAGTTTGAATATTTTCTATTTAGAAACATCAACTATCCGTTGCTTTTAAGTGGACAGGCAATATAGTATTGAAACGGACGTCCGTTTCAATGCATTGATGTCTGTCCGTTTCAAAACACCATGTCAAAAGTATACATTTAGATTCCTTTTTATATGATTTTTATTTTGTTTTAGACAATGAGCGCAGTAAAGAGGAAGGGGGTTGCCCCACAAGTGAAACCATTGACCTGGCGGTAAAAGAGGTCCTAGAAAGAAAGCAATCAATTAGATCAACGGCGGCCGCACATGGTATTTCAAAGTCATCTTTGAGTCAATTTCATATTTGGCAGAAATTTGTAAAACTTCTAAGAAAAATTAATGTATATATCATCATCAGCCGGGCATTGGTAATAAACGTATATTTTCGGTTTTGCAAGAAAATATGCTAGCTGACTATTTAAAAACGTGTTCCAAGATGTGCTATGGATTAACTACCGTAAAAACTAGGACGTTGGCTTTTCGTGAAAAGGCCACTAAGGATTGGTTACGTGGTTTTATAAAACGAAATCCTGCTCTTTCTATCAGAAAAGTCGAGAATACTTCTTTATCACGAACTACATCTTATAATTATGAAAATGTAGCTAGTTTTATAATTTAGAAACGGTCTTAAAGAGGTTTACTTTTAAGCCACACATGATATGGAACATTAACGAAACTGGCTGCAGTACCGTAATAAATCCTCCTAGAGTCATAGCAGTGAAAGGAATAAAACAGGTTGGCCAAGTAACAGCGAACGCAAGAGGCAATTTAGTGACTATGGTAGGTTTTATGAATGCTTCTGGGGCATTCTTCCTCCAGCATTTGTGTTCCCAAGAGTTCATTATAAAGATTTTATGATAAAAGATGGTCCAACAGGTGCTTTAAGTTTAGCTAATCCAAGCGGTTGGATAACATAAGAAGGATTTCTATTAGCAATTAAACATTTTATCAAGTATACCAGTCCATCCAAGAGAAACCATGTCTTATTCTCATGGATAATCACAAAACACATATAACTTTGGAGACAGTAATGTTAGCACGGGAAAATAATATCATTACTCTGACATTTCCACCACATTGCAGTCATCGTCTACACCCAGCAGACGTTTCCGTCTTTGGTCCTTTTAAAACAAGATTTAGAATTTCTATGAACGCATGGATGTTGTCTACTCCTGGCAAGACAGTCACAATATATGAAGTAGCGTCCTTTGCCGATGAGGCCTTTATTCATGCTTTTTCTATGGAAAATATAATAAAAGGATTTGCCAAGACAGGTATTCACCCATTTAATAGAAATATATTTTCAAATGATGATTTTTTACCATGTTTTGTTACGGATAGGCCTAATCCATGCTCATCAACCGATGAAATTGCTGATGCACAATCTTTATTGACATTAAATGAAAGTAATGACCTTGACTTGCCTTCTACTTTAAGAGATGTTCCATTTACTTCAACAGATGTTCCATCTACTTCAAGAGATGTTCCATATGTATCTCCGCAACAAATAAGACCGTATCCCAAGGCTGGCCCCCGAAAATCAAAGCTAGGAAGGCCCAGAAAAGGTAAAACTACAATTATCACAGACACCCCCGAGAAGGATAGACTCATGGAGGAAAAAGTAGTACCTGCTCGTAAAACACGGAAAACATCAAAAGTCACAAAAAAACGCATTAATAGCTTATGTCAAGAATCAAGTTCTGATGACTCAAGTTCAATTATATAGTTACACGACTCAAGCGATGACGACATTTCTCTTAAATTTAACAAAACCAAAGATAAAAATATAATACCAAAAAGAAAATTAAAAATAGTTCTTGAAAAAACGTAGAACAAACGACAAGCATTGAAGAGGACTTGCATCTTGATGAATTCGAGAAAGCAAAAAATACAAAGAAGGAAACAAATAAAAATCAGACAAAATTCGCTAATGAAAAAAAATGAAAAAGATGAGAAACGCAGAGTGTGTAATGGAGGCTACATTCAAAGTAAGATAGACTGGCTGCAATGTTATATGTGCAAGAGGTGGAGTCAAGAATCTTGTGGCCTACAAGGAGTTCGCCATTTATTTTGTAACAATTGTAATTAATGTTTTATATTTTATTTAATGCTTTTAAGTTGTTAATAATGTTGTTTTTTCATATTTGTTGATAAGGTTCATGAATATTATCTTAGTAATTGGGTTAAGTAAACTGATGTCCTTTTCAAAACACCGTCTGTCCGTTTCAATACACTGAAGTAGTGAAACGGACAAATTAACTAATTAGTTTTATGTTTTCTAATGTCAAGATGTTTTAGTTTTAGAAAACCCATTTTTATTATTATTGATAGTTTAAGGATGTACTTTTTTACTGCCAATTTATGTTTGTATTTGAAACCTCTCTGCAATAAATATAAGCCCATACAGTAAAATGTCCGTTTCATTGCCACTCTCCCCTACATCGAGAAAGCTAAGAGAAGTTCTATGACTAGTCAAAAAAACCAGTGGTACACATACATTTTTTTTTGTAATCGCGATATCAATATATCGCTCCGAATAAGAATGCTTCGATGTTACATTTTCTCTACCATTTTGTATGGAGTTAAAGCTTGGACACTTAAAAAATCCAACATTAAAAACCTAGAAGCATTCGAAATGTCTTGTTACCGACGTATTTTGAAAATATCATGGATGGATCGCAAACCAAACGAAACAAGTTCTCGAACAACTAGGAAAACAATGCGAAGTTTTAAATTCCATAAAAATCAGGAAATTGGAATACTTGGGGTAGATAATGAGAGGTGAAAAATACGAACTACGAAGGAATATAATGCAGAGTAAAATCAAAGGCAGAAGAAGCGTAGGAAGACGTAAAATCTCGTGGCTACGCAATCTCCGTGAATTATTTGGATGCAATTCAATTGAACTATTCAAGCGAACAAAATTATAATTACCAGAATGATTTCCAATCTCCGATAGGAGCGGAACTTGAAGAAGAAGACACATACGTCACAAAAATAAAGAGACACGGGATGGATGAGATAGCCGATAAGGCCATCAAGCAGATAAAAGAAAGGGAGAAGCAACCGGAAACAGTCAGAGTAATCGTCAACAACGAGATCAACAAAGACGACGTTCGGAAGTCACTCGAATTCGTGGGTCGGGGGGAGAATATTACTTGGGAAATTTTAGTAAGAGGAAAGGAAATGGATAAAGGGGTGAGAAATGAACAAGAGGAAGCCCTCCTAATAATCCTAAAGGAAAAAAGTATACGGAAGTGTTAAAAGAAATGAATTAAAAGATATCGGAAAGATAGAAATAAAAGTGGACAGACTAAAAAAACTTAAGGCTTATCCTCGAAAATCCTAACGGTAAAATTCAGTGCGATATCTATTTCAAAAATATCTTTCTTTACGAAAACACGAAGAATATTCTACACGTCATCTTGTACTAAAGTTGGGCTTTTTACCTACTTACAACCGGACACCCACCCCCTGTAGTGAAAAGTCTTGGGTCTATACAATAAAGCGAGCGGGAGGTCTTCTATTCAGTGCGGTTATGGGGTAATTAGAATAATACGAGTATACCAGAGTAATATTATTTATTAAATAACTAATTCACAACTTAGCAAAGGTACATACAGGTATGTATAACAAGATATTTTGTCACAGTATTGCCGACTTCGTTTTTTATGTCTTAGATTTTCTTTTGTTTTTTTTTTGTTAATTTTTTACTGACAAATTGGCTTTTAACGTAGAATTACAGTTTGATGATAAATATTCTGAAATGGAAAATGTTGAGATGTGGCGAATAAAAACATTCGTGAAATTAAAATGAAAGGATTTACGTCTATTAATAGTGCGATTTATAAAATTAGTACTTGAAGCCCAAATCGCGGGAGGAATATGTGCATCAGTTTTCAAATATTTATTATTTACTATATAATTTCTAAATTGAACCACTTTCACTTCTTTAGGTAATAATGTATCTGTTTTGACAACTAAATAAGTAATTAGACAAAATAATGAGTATTATTTTGAAATTATTAATTTCAAAACAGGAGTTTAAAGAATTAGAAGGAGAAGGAGAGATAAGTTGACCTAACTAACAATGCAAAACGTAGGCTCGTGCGTTAGAATTGAAGGAGAAAACTCTACATGCTTTGACGTTAATGATGGTCAAATACAGGGAGAGGCTCTAGCGTGTCTCCTCTTTAATGTTGCCTTGGAACAGGCAACCAGAAAATTAAATATTAGAATGAATGTTACTATTTTTAACAGAACCATGAGAAACATGGTGTAGTGTTTTACAAGGCTTGTGGAGCAATGTCTTATGAGTCTACACCATATCTTATGAGATTTATGAGGAGCATTTATGAAACTTGGATGTATACTGAGTAATTATTTCAAAAATTTACAACTAAGGATTTAATTTGTTACATGTAAATATACTGTATTACTATATGAATGTGAAACATGGATCATGAAGGATAATATGATGGACAATTTAGGATGTGACTCAGGTATATCATAAAGTATGGCAAAGACGCCATAACTATAAACTAAGACTATATTTACCAAAACGATACTCTTAAATACTTGGAAAGATATTTCAGAATTAAACAGGAAGATACATACACGGAATTGAAAGAAATTACAGCAGGGCTGCCACAAAGAAGTGACTTTACCTTTTGTATACGTGTTATATTATTGTTCTAGAAAATAATATAATTGCAACATTTACCGATGATACTGCTATTATAGCAATATGCAAAACCAGCGAGGAAGCGACAGAAAAATTACACAGATGTTAATCAAATATATACTCCAGGGAAATAAGCAAAAAATAGACCATGTTCGTGACACTCAATAATCCAGGTCGCTGACAACTTTTTTAGTTATTGTAGACCTTATAGGAAGAAAACCTACTTGTTTCCTGCCTTGAATTTGGAGCCATTTTTTAATTATTAACAATTTAATGCAAAAAACGCGATTTTTTCTATGATTATTAATGATACTAGTATTAAAAAAATAGATTTTTGGAAGAAAATTATTTTTTCACGAATTGTTTAAACAAACTAGACCATTTATTAATTAATTAATAAATAAACAAATTACATATTTACAACGTACGTAGAAATTACATAGAAATTAAAAAAGAGATCAATATCCATTGAGTAGATCCGGAGATATAGAAAATTTTATTAGTTTAAAATTGTTTGTTCGGTATTTAAACTCCATGGATTTGTGGGTTCTTATATATATATATATATATATATATATATATATATATATATATATATATATATATATATATATATATATATATATATATTATATATATATATATATATATATATATATATATATTGTAACGATTGGGGTTTATAGAAAATAATTTATAAGTTATATACTACATAATATTAGATATAAAAAAGTATTTGATTATTTTAAATAAGTTATATACTAGAGAATTTAATAAAAATATATTTATGTGAGGGCATTTTTAATAAATTAGCATATAATAATTGTAAAAAGTTGTATTTAGTAATTTTAATGTTGTAAATAGATTTAAGTGAGCCATGTGCTTAGGCAACCAAAAATACTCTCGGAGATTGACAGATATTTATACTCTGAAGTGACGTTTAAGAATATTTACGAATATAAAGTGGGTTATAATAATATATTGTTTGAAATGTGTATTTTATTAAATTAGAGTGTTAGTTACTAATTTAATTATATATTCTGATCTGAAAAGCCTAAATGTAAACAAAATTATTAATAGAAAAGAATGGAATTCTCTGGATCTCCGGAGATGGCCATGTTTGCGAAATGGTTTGTTCCAGAAAATTCATACAAGTATGAAATAGAACAAATTGGAACATGATCTCTTACCAGATGGTTCTAGAAATCCAAAAACATATAAATACCCGTGATTTGGATTCAAGATGGCAGTTTTTGGGAGTTTTTTTAAGAGTTTTTAGTTAGAAGTCAAGCAGTTTTATAAGAAATATGAAAGTTAGTTGGAGATAGTCCAATTGTTTAATATAGTGAGTTAAATGAAGATTAAAAATTATGCATATAATTTAATGCACATTTATAATTATACACAAATAATTATTGAAGATTAAAAAAAGTATATTGGAAGAAATTAAATTATATTATGGTTGGAGATTAGTATAAATCAACTTATAATAAGTGGATATTGGTATATTGAAAAGAAGAATAAATATAAATGCTGTTTGCTGGTTTGGTTGGTGGTGTATAAATGCTGGTGAAGAAAACTATATCTTAAATTGGTAGAAGCTGATAATTGGAAAAAGAAATTTCACAAAAACAAGGATAACCGAAGTACGAAGACTTTCAGTGGTGATTAGAATATATATAGTGGAAAACAGTTCATTTAGGCATTCAGTGAAAGAAAGGTACAAAATTTTGTTAATATAATTTAGTTAATGTCATAACAATTTCAATTTTGAAGATAGTTTGTTTAAATTTAACATTGTCTATAGAATTTAATTAGTTTTATAAGAACATCAATTTAAAGATAGTTTATTTTAAATTTACATTGGCTAGGTTAGATATATATGTGTGTTTCATAATAGTTATAATAAAGATAATTTAAAAAAGTACTTACAAGCTAATTCTTTGAGAACCGCGATAAAAACCCTATATATTATATTATTAAAAAGACTCATTGCTCATCATTCAAACAAAAAACACATCATAACAATATATATATATATATATATATATATATATATATATATATATATATATATTATATATATATATATATATATATATATATATATATATATATATATATATATATATATATATATATATTATATATATATATATATATATATATATATATATATATATATATATATATATATATATATATATATATATATATATATATATATATAATAACGGATTTATTACGGCTGTCGCCGCTTCTCCGCCCCCAATTTCCATCTTTTTTTGTCATATGCAGTTGCCTCTTCTAAGTCTCTTGCCGCCATTGCTTCATCAATATCAATATTTGTGGGTTCTTCCTAGTCACTATTTGAACTACATTTTTGAAAATTCGTAGAGGGTCCTGTAAATGTGCAATGTTTGTGCAAATAAATTTTTTAACAAAAAATACAAATTCCATTCTTTAACATGTCGTCAATGAGGTTCCTTAATTATTATAATCTAATTAGCTGTGACTTAACAAAAAACATGGCTAACTTTGGCCCAAATTTTTTTCCCAAAAATTTTGTAATTTTATATCAAGTATTTAGCTTTCTAATGGAGTGCAAAAAATAGAAAAAATCGCGTTTTTTTGCATTAAATTGTTAATCATTAAAAAACGGCTCCGAACTTTAGGCAGGAAACAGATAGGTTTTCTTCTTATAGGTCTACAATAACTAAAAAAGTTGTCAGCTACCTGGATTATTGAGTGTCACGAGAAAATCCTTATTACCCTGGACTAATATGACTGGACAAGCAAGTGACGAAACAAACTTCATATATTATGTAAACTTTACTAACAAAAACGTTTAAAATAAATATTCCAATAACTATAAATAATCAAATTCCATATTCAAATACTGCAAAATACTATGTATTTGGGTATTACTCTTTAATAAGCCCTAATAATGTTATTCAACATTATTTATGAGAGGGTGTATATTTCTTACCTACCTGTCGGCGAGAATCCAGAAGCTATCGACAAAGACAGCCTGTACTGACCGAGAGAGAGTAACATTTAGCAGAACTTTGAGATTTTTTAAAAAGTTTATACCAAATAGCTGCTTTGTGTTACACTTTATGTTAAAAATAAAAACAGATTTGGAAAGTGGGTCAAATTCTGTAGTGTAATGTGTATTTAAAAAAAAAAAAAATTTTTACGTTTATTTTAACCAAAAATATTAAAAAAAAAATATTGTTTAAACAATTTATTAATTTACAACCAAATAGTGTACTAGAACTTTTTAAGACCTTTCATATAAAAAAAGAATCATCTCAATATCTGCCATAGTTTTTGCGTTATTTGATATAAACTTTTACATTGGAATTTAGCTATGCCCAGAATCGCAAGGAACGGTCTTAAGGGGGAGACATCCTCGTAAAATTAAAAGGGAAAGGAGCCGCGTAAAAATTGAAAAAAGAAATGGATACGAGTATATGTCTGGTATAAACATGGCCATACGTAAAAAGGAAATCCAATTTACAATAACAACATATTGACATATCTTGTCCAATGACTACAAAAAGAATTTGCAATAAGTCTAAAAATAGTTGGGTAACAAATGATATAATACACGAGGGAAATGATTTGAGAAGTCTTTTTGGCTATCAAATAATTAATAAAATATAGACATACATTTAAAATATAAAGAAAAAAAGAAGCAATATGTCAAACTAATCGACGAAATAAAAAAGAGTTTCTTTCAAAATAGTTTAGAATGTTAGAATACTTACTATACAGCAAAATCAGAAGTTTATATGGCGTACGGTTAATAAAAAAATAGGTAAGACGGTAAAACATAATAATTGTGATGAAATCCAACTTGCTGATAAAATTATTACTAATAAATATGAGATGGCAAACGCTTTTGTAGAGCATTTTAGTACTTGTCCTAAAAATAAAATCATAAATATTTTTAAAAATACCAATTTTGATCATTATACCACACAACATATAGATAAATCCTTTTATTTTTTTCTTGTAGATGAGTATGATGTTAGAGAGGTTATTGGCTCCTTGAAAAATGTTACCTCAGTAGGTATTGATTGCATATCAACTAAATTAATAAAGTATATTAGTGAATATATAGCGCAACCCCTTGCAAACTTAATAAATTTATCAGTAGAACAGGGTGTTTTTCCACATAGCTTGAAGGTAGGAGTTTTACCTCCAATATTCAAGAGTGGAGATAATTCAGTATTAGATAATTACAGGCCAGTTATAGTCCCTACTATTTGGGCAAAATTTATGAGATATGTGTATACAAAAGAATGTTTAATTTCCTTAGTAAATACAATAAATTATGTTCCAACCAACACGGATTTCTACCTGGATGATCAACAGAGAGTGCTACCACTGAATTGCTTAGTTTCAGTCACATCGCACTAGATAGGGGAGATTTTGTGGAGGCACTTTTCTTTGATCTCTCAAAAGCATTTGATACCGTAAACGTAAGTGTTGCTGTAGAGAAGTTAAAAAATCTTGGTTTTAGGGGTCAGTTCTCATTATGGCTGTCATCTTATTTACAATAAATACAACTGTTTCACATATTTAGCAAATATAATAGAATGATACTGGACAATTTAAAGCAGTTAAAAATGACAGACTTCTTCCAATTGCAGATGCTACACAACTCGCGCAAATGAGACTGCCGGCAGTGCCGGAGACAATTACAATTGCCAAATTAAAAAAAAACTGAATATTCGCATTCGCGAATGTCGGTGGCATATATCCGCATTCGCGATTGTTTAAAAAATGACATTCGTTACATCACTAATTTCTACCAAGTAATTTAAATGTTAAGATTATGTATAAAGAATACTGTGAGCACAGAAATGAAAATGGTCTCACTAAGTCAGCATGCTATGATGTTTTTAGAAAAAGCCAAAGGATATAAATTTAAGGAACCATTTATTGACACATGCAACAAGTGTGATGAGTTAATTTTAAAGAAAAGACATTTAACCAATAAATCTGATTGGTAAATTGTTTCTGATATGCATGACTCTCACATCAAAGAGGCCCAAGAGGGTTATGATATGAAAAATCATGACAAAAATCTAGCGAAGTACTATGACAATAGAGTTCTCTTCCTGTTTGATCTCAAACAGGTTCTTCCTGTACCTTACTTATTAAATATTGCATATTATAAGAGGTTTCTATCCATGTACAACATTACTATAAGAAACTGTTCAAATGACCAGGATTCTTCTTATTGCTGTATGTGGAGTGAGATAGATGCAGGCAGAGGCTCTGATGAAGTTGTCTCGTGTGTTTTCAAAAAAAATTATGGATCTTCCAAACACTATCGAGTACATCACCACATACTCACTCAGACACCTGTGGAGGACAAAACCGAAAAATTAACATTGCCGCCATGTTTTGTTATGTTCTGACCAAGAAGAAAACCATTCAGATAATTAATCAAAAATTTTTGCTACCTGGCCATACACGCCTCGAATGCGATAGCGATCATGCTCGTATTGAAAGAGCAAAAAAAGACTTCCCTCTTCAGTTAACAAAAACAGTATCAGTGATACGTACAGAATCATGGCGCCATATGATTGGTGTCAGTTCGTTCGCACACTTTCTGGGAGAAAGAAATTTAAAGTTATTGACATGCAACAACTTGACTTTAAGAAATTTTCTAGTCTGTTGAAAAATGTGCTGATCCATCGGAAAACTGACAGTGAAAAACAAAAAGTCGAATGGTTGAAAATCAGGTGGCTACGATAAACTCAAGATTTTGGACGAATTTATTTCAAGTACGATCTCAAACCATTTTCTCCATTTAAAAGCTTTAGTATATTGAGGGGTAAGAAGGGTCAACCAGAAAACTTGGAAGTTGCAAGATCCTATGCTGGACCTTTGCCAATAAACCCTAAGAAAAAGAAGGATCTCTCAATGTTTAGTCGCATTGATCCCTAGTTCCATTCGTTCTACAAGAAGCTGACCACTGATACAAACAGTCGTGAGATTGATGAATTGGATGAGTTGGATGAAGAAGATAAAGTTTAGTTTCTACTTTTTTGTTTTACTCAACAATTTTTATTTTTCTTTGAATGTAATGTTTTAAAAATAATGTGACTCTGTCAACTAGCAAGGACAATTTTGCAAAACAACCTATAAATACTCATTTAATAGTTCGTCGCTTGGATGCAGAAGTAGCCTATGTCCATTTTTGCCTAATTTGATATTTTAGGTCCATTTGAAAGTAAAAGCATCATTACATTGGTAGCAGAAGTATTGTATGTCCATCTTTACAACTAACGCTCATATCGATCAAAACTTGAACTAGCCTATGTTCCGTACCGTTGTCAGTTTTCATGCAGAATCAGTCTATGTAAGAGCGCCGCAACAAACCGATCGTATGTCCGTCGCTTAGCCGGACATAGACTAGTTCTGCATAAATTTACGTATATATATTGAGAACATAAACTTATTCGCGATTTAAGATAGCTCAATAAGAATTTAAATTATGTTTAATCAAAAATCATTGGAGCTGAACTCACGAAGTACAAAAATACTTCAGTTGCTTGAAGTGAAGAAGAACCAGTGTGCAGGTAAGACAAAAATTTATTGTTCATGTGATTTTCTATTTCCTATTTTTATTTTATTATGTCAAATAGTAGCTGTTTATTCAGTGGCACTGTTAATATCAACCAAATATTAGGGTAAAGTAACTCATTATTACATACTACCCTAGACAAATGTCATATTGGATTTGGCTATAATATTTTATTTAAATGGCCATTTTGAATAAATTATTTTTTGATTAGATTATATGCATGAACCTGAGACTACGCCAAAAATTATCATTTTTTATCTAATAAAATTATATTACTGATAAAAATGAGAGATTATTTAAAAAAATGCTATTTTATTTATTATTATTAATTACCCTATAGTGAGTAGGCCTAAAGTTTGTTTCTCAATAAAAATGTTTTAGATAATAGTAACTATTATAGCAATAAACAAATTATTGTTGTGTCAGATAAAATGTTAACTTCAGAGTCCAACGAGAAACTTGAAGCACGGTTTTTTGAAGAAAGTCTTAACAATTTATCGATTTTGTCCATCGAAAGTAGGAGAGAGGTTCTGTCAAACTCATTTGAGGTTGAGGGTTGAGGCTATCTTCGGTTTCCGTGATTGGCTTTTGTGGAGAGAGGTTGTATTATAATAGTTCTGTTCCTATCCTTATAAACTTTAATTTAATTTTTAGTTGTATATAAATAATTTTTATTGTTTATAATCAATTGAAAAAAAAAAGGTTTAAAGAGGTTTAATAATGGGGGATAGCACAGGGCCCTCCTAGTGTTGAGATGGTAATAAGTAAGAGAGATGATTCAGATATAGAATGCAATATAAATTTAGACAAAACATTTGTAGGAAATAATGATAATTCGGAGACCACTAATCAACATGAGAGTAAAGAAGACAAAAAACAGTATTCTTATCAGTATACCGACACTGGCCCATTTGAGGTCTATATGGAATAAAAAAAAATAACGTCGGAAATTATAGTTTTTTAAAGCTAGCAAAATATATACATGATAAGAAAATTGAGAATATACAAAAAATTAATAAAAAAGGTAAAAACCGAATTAGCGTTATTTTTAAGAAATGGGAATGTGCTAATAAATTTGTTTCAAATATAGAGATTAAAAATGATGGATATGAACTCTTTATTCCTGCTAATAAAGTAACTTGTAGGGGTGTAGTAAATAATGTTGATGCAAGTATTTCTGATGTTGAATTAATTAGTTGTTCGGGTACATCCTCAGTAAATATTAAAATTTTGGAGGTAAGACTTTTTAAAAGAAAATCAAAATATGATTCAGGCAAATACATAAATACAGAGACAGTTGCTTTTACCTTTTCAGGAAAACAAATTCCAAAAGAGGTTTCTATATATGGGATTCCCTTTAGGGTAAAGCCATATATGATTCCGGTGATTCAATGCTATCATTGTTTTCGTTTTGGCCATACAAAAAATCAATGCAGAGGGGATAAAAAATGTAAAAATTGTGCTGATAAAGCACATGAAGGTGAATGTATGATGAAATGTCTCCATTGTAGTAGTAATTTTCATGTAAGTACTTTTAAAGAGTGTCCTGAATATGTCAGACAACAGAATATTAAAGCTGTTATGTCATTAGATAATCTCTCTTATTTTGAGGCAAGTGAAAGGTATCCATATGTCTCCAATAAAAAGTTATCAAAAGAAAATACATTTAGAGTAAGCCAGGACGAATTTCCACCTCTATCAAATCAGGTTAATATACCTGACATAATTCCAATTAATGAGCGATGGATAGAAAATATTCGAAGTAACCCAGAATAGTGGTTTAGCAAAACAACAGAAAATAGCAGGAACAAAAATAAAAGAAAAATTAACGAGTCAAATAAAACTTATGACAGAGAGCTTCACAATCAGAATTTAATATCTCCAAATGGCAGATTTGAAGAGGGAACCTTCTCTGTTAGTTCTAAAATTCCTATCCCTGAATGTTCACGTACAGAACAACTAGAGAGGGAAACGGAAAAAATATTGAATAAAATACTAAAAAAACTGAATTGGAGACATAAGGAAGACCTAATCACCTACTTGAACAAGCTAATTACACATGAAACATCAACAAATAGAAAATTATTAGATCTAGATGGATCCCAAGAATGCATACATCCTACAATGGAACATAAAAAGTTTAAACAGTAATTATAATAGTTTAAAGATTTTTATACACGATTTTAACCCTAAAGTAATATTATTAAATGAAACATGGTTAAAAATAAATCATCATTTTTATTTAAGAGGGTATAAAATACATCGATTGCATATATTAGATGGTTATGGTGGTATTGCTACTGCTGTTGATAATAGTTTGGATCACAAAGTAGTATATACTTATAATAATAATAATAGTAAAATTCAAATTTTAGCAGTTAAAATAATTGATTGGGACATTACAATTATTAATATTTATATTCATCCTGGGGCAAAAATAGATTTAAATGGGTGGGTTGGGCGAATAGAAAAAATCAAAGGCAATAAAATTATAATGGGTGATCTGAATGCACATAATGCACTTTGGGGAAGTCAGGTAACTACTAATGCTAATGGAAGAATAATTGCTGACTCTCTAGAGGATTTGGATCTAGTTTGTTGCAATGATGGAAGATCCACACGGATTACACTCCCAGGTCAGAATGCTTCAGCAGTAGATCTAACACTAATCTCCTCGGAAATAGCGAACAGATGTCAATGGGATGTGTTAGAGGACTCGGGTGGTAGTGATCATTTCCCAACGATGTGTAAAATCCAGACACAAATTCAACATACATCTATCCAAAAAAGTTACAAAAGAAACATTAAAAATGCCAATTGGGAAAAATACTGTTCAAAAATAGAAGAACTAATGAAAAGTGGGTGTAAAGAATATAGCACCTTTACGCAAATTATGGAGAAGGTGAGTGATGAAGAAATACCCTTTTTGGAAACAAAAAAGCACACAGGAAAAAAGAAAAGTCCTCCATGGTGGGACACGGAATGCTCAAATTTAATTAAAATGAGGAAAGAAAAAATCAAAAAATACAAAGAAGATGCAAGTACAGATAATTATATAGAAATCAAAAAAATCTTTACCTATAGTAAAAAAATATTTAAAAATAAAAAAAGAAATAGTTTTAGATGCTTTTGTAATGGACTAAACAGGGACACTCCTCTAGCAGAAATATGGAGAACTGTTAAACAGTTCTCCACATATCAAAATGCAATAATTCCTGCCAAACTTCCCAGCAAACACATAGCTTTGGATATATTAAATAAATTGGGAATTGATATAACAGATCCAGAATTTACTGTTATCCAATCCAATGACAATGTGGAGGACATTTCTAGAGAGGAAATAATAAGTGTCATTCAAAAAAAGGATAAGGCTACTGGCTTAGATCTAATAACATATAGTATGATTGGCAGACTTCCTCAGGTAGCATTAGAATCACTGTCAATAATATTTAATCAAATAATGAACAGAAAAGTTGGATTTCCACAAGAATGGAAAAACACTCTTGTTATTCCTTTCTTAAAACCCTATAAAGATCAATTATGTGCAGACAACTATAGAAATATTGCCCTAGAGTCATGTGTGGGCAAAATACTCCAAAATATAATTAAATTAAGAATTGAACAAATAATTGAAAAAAATTGTATATTGAATCCAAAGCAGTTAGGATTTAGAAGAAATAAAGAGTGTAACGATAATTTAGCTTTAACAATAAATTATATTAGAACAGGATTTAGTAAAAATTTAAATACAATCGCAATTTTTTTGGATATTAGTAGGGCATATGATACTGTCAATACGTTTTTGCTATATAAATATCTAATAAAGTATGGTATTCCAACAACCTATACAAACCTAATTATGCAATTCTTGCTCAATAGAAATATTTATATTAAAGATAAATCAAACAATATACTAGGCCCAATCCAAGCATCAACTGGATTGCCACAAGGGTCACCTCTCAGTCCAATATTGTTTAAATTTGTACTCTAAGTCTTTACATGATTTAATCAAACCTGAAATGGAGTGCTTCCAATATGCAGATGATTTTGTAATTCTGGTACAAGGGTCAGATATATATATATATATATATATATATATATATATATATATATATATATATATATATATATATATATAAATCAATTAATTGCTTAAATACTTACTTACAAAAATTACAGGAGTGGTTTGAAACACACAACTTTAAAATCTCAGCACATAAATCAAAAGCAATAATATTTAGAAAAAGAGCTCAAGCTTATAACTTCCCCCACCTTATGTACCAAAACATGGAAATCCCATGGAAAAATGAAATAAAGTATCTGGGGTTCCATCTACAGTGTAACTTGAATATGACAATTCAAATAAATGATATGATAGCTAAAGCAAACAAAGGATTTACTGTTATGAGAGCAATTTGTGGTACAAAATGGGGAGCTGACCCAAACATTCTTTTAAGCTTATACAAAGGGATAGTAAGATCTCATTTAGATTATGCAGCCAATCTTTTAAATCCTTGCAGTAAAAGTCTGATGATGAAGTTGGAACAAGTACAAAATGTGGCCTTAAGGATTATAACAGGTTGTCTACGTTCTACACCAATTTTAATATTACAAGCAGAATGTTCAGTATCCACACTAAAAGTTAGAAGGGAAATATTGGCTCATAAGTATATATTGAAACAAATGTCTGAAAAAATAACATAGTAATAAGAAGTTTAAATAAGTTAAATGAAGCTATAAATGCAAATAACCAATTTTGGAAGAATAAAGCTATACCAGACTACTCATTAGCATATGAAGAGTACACTGCAAAAAGGGGGAATGTCAGTTTTTTTCATTTTTCGAGTTAAGGTTGGTAACAGTTACTCTGAATATAGCAGATTAATGTCAACTATCGTTCAAGGCTGAAACGGCGACAGTCAGTGATAAAAAAGCATTTAAATATATGCGGTACCAAGCAAAAACGGGGATAGTCAGAACGAACCAAGCAAAAAGGGGGAATGTCATGTTATTGAATGCCATTTGCTGTTAGCGGTTGAAATAGTAAGAAAGGTTAGAATAATATTTTAACCTATTTATGTGTTTATTTTGTTTGTGACCTAATGTTACTTTTAGTGTCGTTTAATAGTACCTAATTATTAAAGAGTGTTTATTATTAAATCATTAAAATATTTTGTGCATATAATAATATAATGGAACCATCCAAGAAAAAAAGAAAAACTGGACGCACGGTGGATGTTATGAAACTACTACGTGTTCAGAGTCATGAAACAGGTGATGACTGTAAGTGCAAACGATTGCAATGTTTTAATAAAATAACAGAAGAGAATAGGCGTTTTATAATAAATCATTTTAATTCTCAAAATTATAATGACCAAAATTCTTATCTGGGTGGTCTTATTTCTGTGCGACCAGTTGCTCAAAGAAGAAGCAGGAAACCAGAAGAGGTGGCTAAATTAAATGATGCATCTTACTCATATAAAGTTAGATATACTGCCGATAACATCGTAAAAGAAACTGTTGTTTGTTATTTAGCATTTATCTCTCTTCACGGTATCACGAAAAAGAGGCTACAAACTATTCAATTCAGTTTGAAAATGTTTGCGATTGCTCCAAAAGACAAACGTGGATTAAACAAAAAACCCAACAAAAAACCGAAGGAGGTAGTTGATTGTGTGATTAATCATATTAAATCTTTCAAGGGTAGAGAAAGCCATTACAGCAGAAACAAAACCAGTAAATTATACCTACCTGATGAATTGAATATTAAAAAAATGCATGAAATGTACAAAGCTCTTCAAAATCCCATTGTTTCATATGAGTTTTATAGAGGGATATTTAATACAAAATTCAACATTTCCTTCGGGTATCCACGCAGTGATACATGCAGTGAGTGTGACAAATTCTTAGCAGAAATGAAGTCACTCAAACTATCCCTAGAACATCTTCCAGTTGGTACTGAAGTCTCACGGCAAGAAATAGAAGCACATATTGGAAAGTTACATATTGCTAATAGTGTACACAAAGCAAAAGCTGAAACTTTTTATGATAGAAAGAGATCTGCCCGTAAGAAAGCAATGAAAACAGTTGAAATGGAAGCCATTGCTTTAGACTACCAGAAGAATCTAAATCTTCCTAATATTACAACAAATGATGCATACTATAAAAGACAATTAACTTTCATTTCTTTTAATATTCATGTGATGTCAACTAATCAGCCAATTTTTTATTGCTATCCAGAGACAGTTGGAGGAAAAGGCTCAAATGAGGTAGTATCATTTCTTCATAATTTTATATTTGTGTGTCTTAACGAAAATGTACGCCACTTAGCCATATTTTGCGATTCATGTGGCGGACAAAATAAAAACTTTACAATGTTCCGTTTCCTACACTACGTTGTTCACATTGCTAAGAGGCTATCAAGCATTACCGTCACTTTTCCAATGCGTGGGCATTCGTATTTAGAGTGTGATCGAGACATGGCATTGGTATGTCAAAAGACAAAAGCTGAAGTTCCTCAAGATTGGATTACTGAAATTCGTACGTGCAGAACCAAGCCTACTCCATTTCAGGTGATTGAAGTAGATCAACCAATGATTAGGGATTGGTCAACACTACTGGATTGTTATTACAAAAAGAAATGTCCATTTGCATCAAGACCTATTAGAGAGTTTAAAATTTCTGAGGATCATCCTCGCATAGTGGAACACAGATCAAGTTACAATGGGCATTGGGAATCTTCTGTGATTCGTGAACCAATCAAAGACCTAACTGAAGTATACCCAAAAGGCCAATTTGAGTTGCCACAAAAATTATACAACGGTGAGTATATCATTATTATTATTATTATTATTGTTTTTAAAAAATGTTTCTTTTAGCACTTTTACCAATATCAGATGCTAAATTTAAAGATCTACAACATTTAAAGACATTTTGTGGACCAAAAGCAAAGACATATTTTGAAAATTTACCAGTCGCAGAAGTCACTAATCAAAAAAAGAAAAGAAGAATACTTTAAGTTATATGTTCTAAACGATTATCTAGTTATTTACGAATAAATACTGCAATAACACCGGTTTTAATTTTTTACACTACTTCAAAAAGGTTTGCCAAGAAATAAATAATGTCAAAAATATATAAAACTTATATGTAACCTTTTAAAAACATTCCAACAATCAAAACAATATATATCAGAAGTTGCCAAAAGTAACAATTTTTAAAATGTAGTGCTCTAAACCTTTAAAACCAGGTTTCTCAAAATTGTACTTTATTGACATTCCCCCTTTTTGCAGTGTACTCTTCATATATAGACTAAGAAAAGGACATAGAAATCAACACGACATGTCTTCTGGAGTAAAAAATGAGTTACTTTGCTAAAGTATAAATATTGATATTTGGAGTTTCGTTATGTTTTAAATTTTCAAATTTTGTTGTATTTTTTGTTTGTTTTTGACTTTTTTATCAAATAATATAAACAATGTTTCAATTTTAGGATAGTTGAAAAAGACATGAAGGTCCAAGAGGGCTCTAAAAATTAATAATTTACAAAAATTTATGAATTTTTCCTATAAAAAAATATGGTGATGACAGTTAATTAAGCTTCAATTTTAGTATTTATATAGTATATTTAGTATTTAGGTATTACTTACATACTTAAAAATAAAGAAATACATTGCATTAATAACCTGTTCCTTTAAATCTGCCGATATATATATATATATATATATATATATATATATATATATATATATATATATATATATATATATATATATATATTTTGAAAATTTACCAGTCGCAGAAGTCACTAATCAAAAAAAGAAAAGAAGAATACTTTAAGTTATATGTTCTAAACGATTATCTAGTTATTTACGAATAAATACTGCAATAACACCGGTTTTAATTTTTTACACTACTTCAAAAAGGTTTGCCAAGAAATAAATAATGTCAAAAATATATAAAACTTATATGTAACCTTTTAAAAACATTCCAACAATCAAAACAATATATATCAGAAGTTGCCAAAAGTAACAATTTTTAAAATGTAGTGCTCTAAACCTTTAAAACCAGGTTTCTCAAAATTGTACTTTATTGACATTCCCCCTTTTTGCAATGTACTCTTCATATACGGACATACCCAAAAAATCAAAAAATATAATCCGATACAAAATTAATCCCATATATGAAGTAGAAAGAAAAATTCTTTTGTATCCTATTACAATTAATAGCCTAGAATATGAAAAATATGAAATTGAATCTAATGAAATGTTTTTAGCAAAATATGGTGGAATATATATAGTAATCATACCTATGTATATACAGATGGATCTATCGACCCACAAACAAACCAATCTGGATTTGGAATTTATATACCACAGATTAATTACAAATTTTCATCAAGGCTCCATAATTACACACAAATCTGTACAACTGAAATGATAGCTATATATAAATCTATCTCTGTGTGCATTGAGAAGGGGATCATGAAAGCAGTTAACTTTGCGGATTCAAAAAGTGCTTTATCCAAAATTTCCAGTCTCAAATGGGATCAAATGGATTACGTAACCATAATGACCAAAAAACTATTGGTAGAAGCTAATAATATGGGATTCTCGATAGGAATAGAATGGGTACCTGGACATCAGGGGATTAAAGGTAATGAGGTAGCTGATAGGCTGGCGAATATTGGGAGAGAATTAAGAGTACCATATAATATAAAAAATGTTAGTACAGATATCTTTTGCGTTACAAAAAAAGACATTTTAACACAATTCTACAATGAATGGCATTCCCAAATTAAACATAAAGATCCAAACTATTGCAGATTGCAGTGTGATTTCCCCATAAAACCATGGTATGCCAAATGTGGGTATATGGGCAGAAATACCATAACAAATATTAATCGTTTACGTAGTGGACATTGCAAAACTCCTTGCTATCTCTACAAAATAGGTAAAACGGAAACACCGATATGTGAATGCGGAACCATTGGAACAGTGATCCATATCTTCTGTGAATGTCCCATAAACAAACACAAAAATATGGATCTATATTTACAACTAATAAAAGCAGGAATAGATTCCAATATCTTTACATAGTATTCTATATAAACCCTCTGAGAAAGTTATAAAAATAATTATTAAATTCATCAAATTTTTTCAAATCGATCTATATTTTTTTTTTATACTTTCAAAATAACAAAATAAATCTAGAAAATATGGAAATATCCTAACATACAAAAATGTACGTCCTTAAAATCCTTAATCTTAACCGAAGGTAGCATTACCCATATACCTAATGTGCCAATGTTTGGAAGCTACCCCCAAACGAGAAAAGTCTAATCTAACCTTAAATGAAGAAGATAAACAAATGGAAAAGCTAATCTTTCAGTATCACCCAGTTGTGAATTAGCAGTAAACAGTAACCTTAAATGAAGAAGATAAACAAATGGAAAAGCTGATCTTTCAGTAATACCCAGTTGTCAATTAGCAGTAAACAGTAACCTTAAATGAAGAAAATAAACAAATGGAAAAGCTGATCTTTCAGTATCACTAAGTTGTCAATTAGCAGTAAACAGTAACCTTAAATGAAGAAGATAAACAAATGGAAAAGCTGATCTTTCAGTATCACCCAGTTGTCAATTAGCAGTAAACAGTAACCTTAAATGAAGAAGATTATCAAATGGAAAAGCTGATCTTTCAGTATCACCCAGTTGTCAATTAGCAGTAAAGTAAACAGAAGTAGAAATTTATCCCTGGTTGTGCATTGCCTAGAGCAAGACGAGCATAACCTTACATGTACTGGGTAAATGATTATATAATCGAAACCCAAAAACAAACTAAGAAGAAGAAGAGTCCAACGATGACGTTTCCATTCCAAAATATGGGAATTTTTGGGAAACTTCAACATACTTTAATTCCAATTCATTTAATCAGACACCGACAAAACCATTCCGAGAAATATTTTTTAACGAACCAAACCACACTGAAGAAGCTAATAGTTTCACACCCAGTGAGCATCACAAAACATGGCCAAAAAAACTGTTCAACCAATCTTGTGATTCCAAACCTAGCAGATCTGTCAAATTGGTTAACACGAATGTGTTGGAAAATTATTTGGACATGTCATCCTCTGAGTCTGATCCTTATGCTTCCGTTAACGATGAAAATGATCCCGAAGTTGTTTTATTGGATCAGGAACCTGATCAAGAAAAAGTATCAATAAGAAAGTCACGCAAAAGAAAAAGAAACCCGATTTCCTGGAGAAGAAATATAATAAAGACATCTCGAAATAGCGGAAAGGAATACAACTCTTGGAAAAATAAACTTCAACCATCCCGGAAAATGAAAGATCCATGTCATTGTAGAATGAAATGTAGCGAAAAGATTCCTGAAGAAGAAATGCAATCTATATTTGGTCGTTACTGGAATCTTGGAGACATCAACAGACAACGAGATTTCATTTCAAAATTAGTGCAAAGAAAAAATAAAGAAAGAACAAGAATTAGCCGAAAGAAGATAAATATTGCTGCAGAGAAAAATGAAGAATCGACTTCTCCAAACCAAAATAGTAGAAGAACATTCACGTTTGATTATTATTTCATAAAGGACAACATCAAAGTACCTGTGTGTAAGATTTTCTTTTTAAATACTCTTTGTATAAGTGCCCAGGTTGTTAAAACTGTACTTAATAAAACTTGTTCCATTGGTACGATTTCCGAAGACAGAAGAGGAAAGGCCTGCAAAAACTCCTTACTCAACGAATCTGTCAAAGAATCCGTTCGAGAACATATAAATTCCTTTCAGACAATTGAAAGTCACTATTGCAGAAAAAACACAACACATTTGTATTTACCTGCATCTCTTAATATATCCAGAATGTATTCTTTATACAAGGAATACTGTTCCGATATGAACATTACTGAAGTAGCAACGGAAAGTATATACAGGGCTGTCTTTAATTCAGATTTTAATATGTCATTCTTTCAGCCAAAGAAAGACTTGTGCGATATTTGCCATGGATTCGAACAATCGTCTACTGAAGAGAAATTAGCAGCTGAAGAAATATATCAATTGCACTTGAAAAACAAGAATTTAGCCAGAGAATTTAAGGATGCAGAAAAAAAAGAGCTGAGGAGAATCAACAGACTTGAGCAGTTTTTAATTTACAACAAATACTTCAGGTACCAAAGTCGGAAGTTGGATTAGCGTATTATAAGCTAAAATTGCCAACTTATAACTTTACTATTTTCAATATGGGTAATAAAGAATGCAACTGTTATATGTGGTATGAAACCATACGCAAGAGAGGCTCTTGTGAAATAGGTAGTTGCCTTTTGAATTTTATAAAGCATAATATTGAACACGGTAGAAATGAGTTTTCATTTTTTTCTGACAATTGTGCCGGACAAAATAGAAATAAATACTTATTTTCATTATACAAATACATTTCTCAATTATATAAAGTAAAAATTTGTCATAGCTTTCTGGAACGAGGGCACACACGAAATGAGGGAGACAGTATTCATAGTGTGATTGAAAGAGCATCACGTAATATTCCAGTCTATTCTCCTCATCAATGGTACACAATTGTCAGAACTGCAAAGAGAAACAACCCGTATAACGTCGTTGAATTAGACCAAGAAAATATATTTGATCTAAAAGAACTTCTAGCAAAAACATCTATTAATTGGGACAAGGATGAATCTAATCAGAAAGTTTACTGGAACAAATTACGAATTCTACAAGCCCGGCCAGATTATCCAAATATGTGTTTTTTAAATACAATTTTGAAGACATTGAATTTAAAAAAATTAATCTGGTCAAAAAGGGTAGAAAGACACTTCAAATTAATATTGAAGATATTGAACTGAAGCCAAACTATACGAGGCAAAATTCATTAACGAAAAAGAAATACGACCATTTGCAATTTCTTTGCCAGAAGAAAGTTAGTTCATGTCGATATCATGATTTTTTTAAAAACCTACCTTATGATGAAAAACGAACAGGGGAAGAAGATTCAGATATTGATGTTTAAATATTCATAATTGTTTAGTTTTAGTTCCTAATTTTGAGTTAAATTTATTTGTTTTATTTTCTATTTTGTTCCATCTGTTTGATTTTTTAAGTAGTAATATTTTCTGTCATTTTTTAACACGGCCCAGTTGTTAATAATTTCAGAAACTTATTTGTTAAACCTGAAAGCCGACAATATACGATTTATAAGTAAGTACACTGTTTGTGTTAAAATAATTTATACCTATACCTACTACATGATTAGATTATTGATATTATGGATTGCTGAGAACTAGCCTAAGTACTTCCATGTAAGTATATTCTATGTCCAAATTTGGACATAGACTACATCAGTTGAGACTTTACTAGTCTATGTCCAGCTTTTTTTTAGAACGTGGCCTTTATCGTTAAAGCAATGAACTGTAGGGAAAGTAGCTTTTTAAACATTGTTATACAATTTTCTGATAAAAGAATTTTATAATATTTTGAGAAAAAAACAAAAAAAATGCTCTCCTCTAAAATTAACATTTTGTGGCTTAGGCTACTTCTGCATCCAAGCGACGAGTTATCTTAATAAAAGCTGCTATAAGTCTGAATTGTTGTTATTATCAAGATGTTTTTCAAATTATTTCACATATTTTTTACATAGAAATCGAAAATAAATTCAACACTTGTAATAAACCCTTTAATATAACCAATTCTTACTTGAAAATTACTGTTAATTTTAATATTTATCTATAAAAAATAGCATTAACAAAAAAGAGTTATGAGAAATGACTTCCCTATATAGTTATGTGGTGATTTGAGTCCTGTGGCAGATGACAAAACATGATGTATTTTACATCACTTACAAAAAAAATGATTAGTAAATTTAAATAACATTGTTATTGCTTGATATTTTGTATTCAGTTAGTCAAAGAACAGCTGCATAGTTAAATATAAAATTTGCTATGAATAACTTAACTGATTTTTAGAACCCTGTTAAACTTTAAAATTGCTTTCCAGAAAAGTTGATGAAACATGACATCAGCTTATATCATCTACTAACAGATCTATTTCTCTTGTAACTTAGTAACATCATAGTTTATAAAGTTAAAAAATAAAAGTTAATTTAACAACATTTAAAGGGTTTTTACCCATGTACTTGGTGGCTTCAAATATGTACACCCAGTAAGTATTAACCACACTTTTTGTAATTACCTTGGTCACAATTTTAAATTTCATGTTTGATTAAATTAAAGTGGTCAATCTTTTTAGGATAGCACTGATGATGGAACATGATGGACATGTTAAAAGAATGCCAGAGTACAGATGGCCTAGAAGAGTACTGGAATGGATCTCTCCTGAAAGAAGAAAGAGAGGACGACCACAGAAAAGTTGGCGCAACAATATTGATGAAGCAATGGCGGCAAGAGACTTAGAAGAGGCAACTGCATATGACAGAAAAAGATGGAAATTGGGGACGGAGAAGCGGCGATAGCCGTAATAAATCCGTTATTATATATATACTGATGATGGAATATTAATTCTGTGATGTAGCCCGATAGGGTTTTTAATATTATACCTTTTATAAAGAAATTAAAAAAAAATGTGATACATGGTATATATATATATATATATATATATATATATATATACATATATATATATATATATATATATATATATATATATATATATATATATATATATATATATAGAACCTACAAGAATTTAGTTTCCTTATGGATTTGAATCATTAAGTGACTTGTTCCTGAGTTCCTGATAAATTTGACATAATTGTTCAAACTGCAAAAGAGGTCAGCATGACTACAGTTGAGGACGAAACATCGAGGGCGCAATATATATATATATATATATATATATATATATATATATATATATATATATATATATATATATATCGCACTGTCAATAGAAGACTAACATAAGTCAGAAAAAAACAATTTTTAGTTATTGTGCTGACTGAACTGCAAAAGTTGTAATCTTTCCAATGGAAAACCACAACATCTCGTGAATTATATGCATTACATAGAAAAGTGCGGATATGTTGGGATTACATTTTAAAAATTGTCTGAATTTGTCAATGAAAAGCAACACATAAATTTTTATGGTAGTTTTGCATTAAAAATGCTGACATTAGTATTATTTTTTACTAGTGGTAAACCAAGATAACATCAGACTATGGTGCTTGTTGATTGTTGTTGCCAGTTTACTTTACATCCTTTCATAATGCTATATCAACATAAGGCAAAATGTGTTAGTTTTACATTATAATAACGTTTGTTTTATATAAGTGTAAAACTAACGCAAAACGAAATATGTCGGTTTTGAGTATGAAATTGTAATCTAAAATTTCGCATCGTACTGCCGTTAAACTGCCATAATACAAAAATGTGAGGTTAGCTTTGTCTACAATGGTTTGTTTACGTTGTGTTGCATTTGGTGTTGCATTCGCGTGGTAGCTGTTTTCGGTGATAAACAAGGATTATTATTTAAAATGAGTGGTCGAGGAAAGCTCATGGTCCAGCTTATAAAGGACAAAGAAAAATTAGCTGGTGAAAGCGCCAATGTAAGTATACAACAATACGCGATTGAAATTCGCCCGCCACATTTTTAACCTCACTTAATTCACATTATGTACTTCTCAATATTGTACTACCTTACCAGTTATCTTAATTTATTATTTTACACAATGATAATATTAGGTATATTGGTTTCAGGTTCATTCACCACCAAGCTCTTCTACTTGTAATGTCCCCCAAAATAATACAATAATTATTGATGACGATCCAATAGCTCACAATGGTATTACTACTGCTACTCCCATAGCTCCCAAGCTTTTATTGGGTTCTAATGATATTGATATTACTGATATTATCATGATCTTTGCTGCAGAAAACAACCCTGCCCACCAGGACGAAGGAGTTATCATTGAAGTTCCCAACGAAATTAATTTCAGTGAGAACAACATTATCGAAAGTAACTCTTTTGAGCCCCAAATGGTACAATGTTCTATTTGTGATGATGACATGGCATCTTCTTTACATGAAGGTGAAAATATTCAGATTACACTTGGGTCAAACATTGGCAATGATAATATGAAGATAATAATAAAATGCATAGATCAGATATTATATCAGATAGCAGTAATGAATCATCAGAAGAATACAATCCAGAGAATAATGTAGATAGTTCTGACTCAGATGAAAATCTTCCAGTATTAATTGTAGAAAATGATAGCCATCCTGTTGGTATAGACCTAATACCTACCTCTACAACAAACAATATTGAAAATGAACCAGCTAATGAAAACCAAAAAAATGGAAACTCAAGAAAGCGAAAAAGGAACCCACAAGAATGGACACGTAATATTAGAAAAAAACAAAAAAATTTAGGGGAAGCCAATGTGACTAAGTCAAATAAGAATGTTCGTGGAAAAGCTTTGAGAGAACCCTGTGGAGAAAAGTGTAAATTTGAGTGCAACAATAAAATAAATGTGGAGCAACGACAAGATATTTTGACGTCCTTTTGGGCCTTGGGAGACAACATGAGACAAAGACAATTTATTTGTTCTAACACCGAAATAATTGTTCCCAAATACCGTTATGTTAGAGAAGGTAGTCAGAAAAATCAAGGATTCTACCTACCTACTTAAAGTCAAAAGATTCGAGTTTGCAAGAAATTCTTTATGGCAACTCTAGATGTGGGTGACACGATGATACGCACGACATTTCAAAACAGGGACGATAAAAACATTGCTATGACTGATCAACGTGGAAAACACAAGAACCACAAAAAGTTAGATCCGGTCTTAAAAGATGGGGTTAGGAAGCACATTGAATCGATATCCACAGTGGAGTCCCACTATTTAAGAAAACAGACAGAAAGACAGTTTATTGAAGGAAGCCTAACCCTTGCAACGTTATACAGTGATTATAAGAGAGAATGTGAAGAAGCTGGCAAGGAGTTTGTTAAGAGTTGCATTT